>NW_026652278.1:83518238-83757261 GCF_009828535.3 Hylobates moloch
TGTGTGTGTGTGTGTGTGTGTGTGTGTGTGTGTGTGTGTGTGTGTGTCTTGGGAGGGTCATAGAGCTCCTCAAAGCAGCAGCATGTCACCTCCCCACCACCCCATATCTTTGTGCTCCCTACCCTAGAGCCCAGCATAGCACTTGTCCCATAGTGAGCCCTCAACAAACACAAAGTTAACAAAGGATGGCAATCAATGCTCCATCCTGCCAGCCCTGGACACAACACCCAACAGTTGCTTGAGGGCCAGTGTGGCATTGTTACTTAATAAAACATGTTGGAAAATGTTTGAATGTCTCGGGAAAGAGTGCTTAGTACAAATTGTTGCAGACATGTCCATGTCATCTCTCTTGGGGATTATCAGTTGACCGGCTGGGAAAACTGTCTCCCTCAGGTTCTGGTGGCTGGAAGAGCCTTGTAACTGTGGAGCAGGGAAGACGTGGCTATCTCTTTTGGCCACTGTGGTGGACAGGGGCTGCTGTTTTCACTGCCTCCCTGCCTCTCCCCACTCTCAGTCTACGTGGTCCCCTGGACTCCATGCCTTGCCTTGTTGCAGCTGAAACTCATGTCCAAACAGTCAGAGCACATCGCCCAGGCCACAGCAATCAGCTTTTCTTAGGCCAGTGTAAGTTAGACTTGCTATCACTTATAATCAGAACTGAAATGTTTTTTCTACATCAGCCACTAAACTCAACAGTGGGTGCCCAGCAGGATTAAGTGGGCCTCTTCTCACACAGGAAATGGGTGGCTCCCTGCAGCTCCTGGCACACCCAGCTCTAGTCCGGGACTTGAGTCCCCCACACCCTGCTGCAGTAGCTGATGGCTTTAGCTCCGCATTTGCCCCCTCACCCCCAGGCTCTTCTCTGTCTCACCCACCCCAGCGCAGCCCTTCCCTCCTTCTCCCCATTCCCCAGGGCTCTGCCTCCTCCCCCTTTTCAGGAGTAAACACTTTCCTGTTTTCTCCTCCAGCAGCTAATGCCTCCCTGTGTTTGATTCCAGGCAGGCGTAGACCACAGTTCTGGAAACTTCACCCTGCTACCTGCTGTGAGCGAGGAAACCATGGCATGGGCGTCATGGATGTTCATGAGTTCTCAGCAACCTGTGAGCTAACAGGCCTTGCTATCCAGACTTTTAAAACTGTGTTTCAGAAAGTGAAGTCACTTGCCCATGTCCCCAAGGCTGGCTGGAGGCAGAGTCAGGGCTCAAACCCAGGTCTGCGTGACTCAGATGAAGCTGAGATGGGTGAGCAGAGTGCTGATGAGCAAAAAAGAGGCAGTAGAGGAGCCGAGAACACACAGATTCACTTCATGCGACATGGGGAAAGTGCTAGAACATGTAAGGGCTTTTAGTCAAAGTACAGACATCTAAATTGTAGAGGTTGTCCTGAAAAAAAAAATTATAACTGTGAAATATTTGGGAAAATAGCCCCCTTTTCCAATATGTTGTTCAGTTTGTCACAGTGACTGTTGCCATTTTCCAAACAGTTTGACTTGCATGTTATATGAGTTACGGCCCCTCCCATTGTGCTGCACGGACGGCTACTGTGTCCTTCAAAGCACACATTTCAACAGACTCTAAGATCCCAGCAAAAAAGCGCCTCAAATCCCTTTACTGCACAAGACAACCTTGGGCACACCTATGTGTGAGCAAATGCTTTGAGCGTTGCTCGAATGGAAGTATGTGTGTCATTTTATGGAACGGGGGCATAGGAAAAAGAAAAGATTGCTGTCTTCTTTGTCAACCACACAATATACACAGCTCAGGGGTGGGGATGCAGAGCCGGGATGTGAATGCCCACTCCCCTCTTGCTGTTTGTAGTATTGAAAACGTACTCAGCCTCTCAATTCTCAGTTTTCTCACCTATAAAATGGGGGTGGCAATAACATGTCCCTCCTGAGGCTATTATGAGGATAAAATGAAATGCTGTAAGGAGCTGAGCCCACTGGCACATGGTTAAGCCAGCAGTAAATGTGAGCAACCATCATTTCGGCTTCTTTTGTTTAGGTTCTCATTTTTACTCAAAGGACATACATTGCTTTTCAACCAGGAGAAACATGAAGTTTGGTTTTTAGGATCATCTACAATAAAGCAGCAGCATTTTTTTTTTTTTTTTTTTTTTGGCCTTTCCTTCCGGGCCCAGCAGTCCTGAGAAGGAGGTGACTGCAGGGTGTTTTCATCTTATACTTCAGCTGAAGAGAGAGGTGACAGAACGCAGAGGCAGATAATGTGTAATGGAGTTCCACCCCAGCCTCCAAATTTTGAGAATTCTTTCTTGTTATGCTGGAAATTTCCTTGGGTATTTAAGGAGAAAACAGCTCACATCATTCTCTCCCTCCCCCCATCTATGGAGAAAAGCCAGTGAGCCCCAACAGACCCACATTGACTGACCTGGCAGGTACTGAGCCACCGCCAAGGACCAAGCACTTGTCGGAGCTCTCCCTGCACCACTTCACTCGGTTCCCACCACAGCCTTATGAAGAGGCACCTCAGTCCAGAGGCAGCGGGGCTTAGGGGCTCAGCATACGAACTCTAGCCCCAATTGGCCGGGTGTGAATCCCAGCTGTGTGACCTTAGGAAAGTTACTTGACCTGTCTGAACCTCAACATCTTAATCAGTAGCATAGAAGTAAAGACATGCCTCATGCCTCATAGGGTATAGTGAGGATTAGGTGGAAGGGATGGAAAACAATGGCGGCCCCCTGGTAAGGAATTGAAATTACTTGATAAATATCAGCTGCTATTATTGTTCTCACACCTACCCGGTAGCAAAGTAGAACAGGCCTCCACAGGTGTTCTGCTCAACATCCAAATCCCCTTCTTCTGGAAACCATACCCCAATTTTATTTGGAAGCTCCTCCCCCATTCATTGTATAGAGTCTTGGGTAAACTGTCAATCAAGTTAACCCAAGAAAGATATGGATAGCCCCCAAAAAATTGCCAATCAGATATTTTCTCTTGGAACTTGGCTGGGCACAGTGGCTCACCCATGTAATCCCAGCACTTTGGGAGGCCGAGGCAAACGGATCAGTTGAGGTCAAGAGTTTGAGATTAGCCTGGCCAACGTGTTGAAACCCCATCTCTCCTAAAAATACAAAAATTAGCCAGGCATGGTGGCACATGCCTGTAGTCCCAGCTACTCAGGAGGCTGATGCACGAGAATCGCTTAAGCCCAGGAGGCAGAAGTTGGAGTGAGCCATAATCACCCCACTGCACTCCAGCCTGGGTGACACAGAGCAAGACTCCATCTCAAAAAAAAACAAAATCTTTGGGGCCAGAAACAGGACAGAAGTGCAATTTCTGGCAGGTCAGACAAGTCAGGTAACTTTCCTAAGATTACACAGCTGGGATTCACACCCGGCCAGTTGGGTCTAGAGTTTGTATACTGAGCCCCTAAGCCACGTTGCCTCTGGACTCAGGTGCTTCTTCATAAGACTGTGGTGGGAACTGAGTGAGGTGGTGCAGGGAGAGCCCCAACACAGGAGTGGCAGTACAGAAGCTGCAAGGCTCCTGAGCACTGGCTCCAGGGCAGGGAAGGAACCCGGGAGCTTGGCTTTCACAGGGTAATAGGGCTAAAAATATCCCACATGAGGCAGAGGGCTTGCAGCAGTTTCTCTGCTTAAAACCAGTTGTTGGGATGTGGATCTACTGGTCAGGAAATATGGCAGAAACAAACTCTGACCTACTACCTGGAACACTGGTTTATTTAAGGTTCTGGACTTAAAGAGGAGGCTGGGTAAAGAACTTAATCAAGATCGCCTGCTGGCTTCTTGCCTGGGCCTAGCATCTGTCTAGCATCACCACAGAAGAGAATCCATAAAACTTCATTATACTGTTTAGTCCAAATGAGATTAGATGAGGCTTAGTAAAGGCAACCACAAAAACGAAAAACTGATGCACAAGGCAGGAGAGAGAAGAGAAACCAAACAACGTAAAAGGCCTAAAACACCCCACTCTAAATAAGCCAGCAAATCAACATTCCAAATATAAGGGAGAATGCAAGTACTGAAAAAGACGGCCAACAAAGTCAACCTCGTCGGAACATGAGCTCACTCCAGACAAAATTAGGTTTATAAAACAATCTGACAAATGCTTCGCAATTATTATAAGCTGCTCCAAGAGATTTTTTAAATAACATCCATGAAAAATAAAACTTTTAAACAGGCAGAAATGAAGAATGTATACTACAATGAGAGATATCAAGGACATATGAACAATTTCAAAATCTTAGAAAAGCATAGTTATTGACATTTTTTAAAACTCACTAGATAGGATAAATTCTATACAGAAACTAGTAGAGGAGAACATGACTGAATTGGAAGATAGTCCTGGAGAATTCACCCATGACAAGACACAGAGACACAGAAAATAAAAGATTCATTTGAAAAAAACAGTTATGAGACCTGATGTCTACTTTGAAATGTTCTAACACCTATCTAACAAGGGTTACAGAAGCAGGGAATGAGAAAAATGGCAAAAAATACATATTTGAAGAGATAATAACTTAAACATTTATAGAATTGAAGAAAGGGTTCTCAGAGTACACTATGAATATGGAGCCAGGAAAAAGAAAGATAAATCTACACCTAGAGAATCTGTAACAAAACTGAAGAACATCAAGGGTAAAAAAGGAAATGTTAGGCCAGGTGCGGTGGCTCACACCTGTAATCCCAGCACTTCGGGAGGTCAAGGTGGGTTGATGACTTGAGGTCAGGAGTTCCAGACCAGCCTGGCCAAAGTGGTGAAATGCCATCTCTACTAAAAATACAAAAATTAGCCAGGCATGCTGGCGGGCACCTGTAGTCCCAGCTACTGGGAGGCTGAGGCATGAGAAGGGCTACTCCAGGAGGCAGAGGTTGCAGTGAGCCGAGATCACACCACTGCACTCCAGCCTGGGTGACAGAGCGAGACTCCATCTCAAAAAAAAATAATAAAGCAGATGGCCGAATAGGAACAGCTCCAGTCTACAGCTCCCAGCGCGAGCGATGCAGAAGACGAATGATTTCTGCATTTCCAACTGAGGTACAGGGTTCATTTCACTGGGGATTGTTGGACAGTGGGTGCAGCGCACCCAGCGTGCGCCAAAGCAGGGTGAGGCATTGCCTCACCTGGGAAGCGCAAGGGGTCAGGGAATTCCCTTTCCTAGCCAAGAAAAGGGGTGACAGACAGCACCTGGAAAATCAGGTCACTCCCACCCTAATACTGCGCTTTTCCAACGGTCTTAGCAAAGGGCACACCAGGAGATTGTATCCTGCGCCTGGTTCGGAGGGTGCTACGCCCAAGGAGCCTCACTCATTGCTAGCACAGCAGTCTGAGATCAAACTGCAAGGCTGCAGCGAGGCTGGGGGAGGGGCGCAGGCCATTGCCGAGGCTTGAGTAGGTAAACGAAGTGGCCAGGAAGCTCGAACTGGGTGCAGCCCCCTGCAGCTGAAGGAGGCCTGCCTGCCTCTGTAGACTCCACCTCTGGGGGCAGGGCATACCCGAACAAAAGGCAGCAGAAACGTCTGCAGACTTAAATGTCCCTGTCTGACAGCTTTGAAGAGAGTAGTGGTTCTCCCAGCACGCAGCTGGAGATCTGAGAACGGACAGACTGCCTCCTCAAGTAGGTCCCTGACCCCCAAGTAGCCTAACTGGGAGGCACCCCCAAGTAGGGGCAGACCGACACCTCACACGGCCGGGTACTCCTCTGAGACAAAACTTCCAGAGGAACGATCAGGCAGCATTTGCTGTTCACCAATATCCGCTGTTCTGCAGCCTCTGCTGCTGATACCCAGGCAAACAGGGTCTGGAGTGGGACTCCAGCAAACTCCAACAGACCTGCAGCTGAGGTTCTTGACTGTTAGAAGGAAAACTAACAAACAGAAAGGACATCCACACCAAAACCCCATCTGTACGTCACGATCATCAAAGTCCAAAGGTAGATAAAACCACAAAGATGGGGAAAAAACAGAACAGAAAAAATGAAAATTCTAAAAATCAGAGCACCTCTCCTCCTCCAAAGGAACGCAGCTCCTCACCAGCAATGGAACAAAGCTGGACAGAGAATGACTTTGACGAGTTGAGAGAAGGCTTCAGACGATCAAACTACTCCAAGCTAAAGGAGGAAGTTCAAACCCATGGCAAAGAAGTTAAAAACCTTGAAAAAAGATTAGACGAATGGCTAACTAGAATAACCAATGCAGAGAAGTACTTAAAGGACCTGATAGAGCCGAAAACCATGGCACAAGAACTATGTGATGAATGCACAAGCCTCAGTAACCCATTCGATCAACTGGAAGAAAGGGTATCATGATGGAAGATCAAATGAATGGAATGAAGTGAGAAGAGAAGTTTAGAGAAAAAAGAATAAAAAGAAACAAAGCCTCCAAGAAATATGGGACTATGTGAAAAGACCAAATCTACATCTGATTGGTGTACCTGAAAGTGACGGGGAGAATGGAACCAAGTTGGAAAACACTCTGCAGGATATTATCCAGGAGAACTTTCCCAATCTAGCAAGGCAGGCCAACATTCAGATTCAGGAAATACAAAGAATGCCACAAAGATACTCCTTGAGAAGAGCAACTTCAAGACACATAATTGTCAGATTCACCAAAGTTGAAATGCAGGAAAAAATGTTAAGGGCAGCCAGAGAGAAAGCTCGGGTTACCCACAAAGGGAACCCCATCAGACTAACAGCTGATCTCTCAGCAGAAACTCTACAAGCCAGAAGAAAGTGGGGACCAATATTCAACATTCTTAAAGAAAAGAATTTTCAACCCAGAATTTCATATCCAGCCAAACTAAGCTTCATAAGTGAAGGAGAAATAAAGTCCTTTACAGACAAGCAAATGCTGAGAGATTTTGTCACCACCAGGCCTGCCCTAAAAGAGCTCCTGAAGGAAGCACTAAACATGGAAAGGAACAACCAGTACCAGCCACTGCAAAAACATACCAAATTGTAAAGACCATCAAGGCTAGGAAGAAACTGCATCAACTAACAAGCAAAATAACCAGCTAACAACATAATGACAGGATCAAATTCACACATAACAATATTAACCTTAAATGTAACTGAGTTAAATGCTCCAATTAAAAGACACAGACTGGCAAATTGGATAAAGGGTCAAGACCCATCAGTGTGCTGTATTCAGGAAACCCATCTCACGTGCAGGGACACACATAGACTCAAAATAAAGGGATGGAGGAAGATCTACCAAGCAAATGGAAAACAAAAAAAGGTAGGGGTTGCAATCCTAGTTTCTGATAAAACAGACTTTAAACCAACAAAGATCAAAAGAGACAAAGAGGCCATTACATAATGGTAAAGGGATCAATTCAACAAGAAGAACTAACTAGCCTAAATATATATGCACCCAATACAGGAGCAACCAGATTCATAAAGCAAGTCCTTAGAGAACTACGAAGAGACTTAGACTCCCACACAATAATAATGGGAGACTTTAACACCCCACTGTCAACATTAGACAGATCAATGAGACAGAAAGTTAACAAGGATATCCAGGAATTGAACTCAGCTCTGCACCAAGCAGACCTAATAGACATCTACAGAACTCTCCACCCCAAATCAACAGAATATACATTCTTTTCAGCACCACACCACACCTATTCCAAAATTGACCACATAGTTGGAAATAAAGCACTCCTCAGCAAATGTAAAAGAACAGAAATTATAACAAACTGTCTCTCAGACCACGGTGCAATCAAACTAGAACTCAGGATTAAGAAACTCACTCAAAGCCGCTCAACTACATGGAAACTGAACAACCTGCTCCTGAATGACTACTGGGTAAATAATGAAATGAAGGCAGAAATAAAGATGTTCTTTGAAACCAACGAGAACAAAGACACAACATACTAGAATCTCTGGGACACATTCAAAGCAGTGTGTAGAGGGAAATTTATAGCACTAAATGCCCACAAGAGAAAGCAGGAAAGATCTAAAATTGACATCCTAACATCACAATTAAAAGAACTAGAGAAGCAAGAGCAAACACATTCAAAAGCTAGCAGAAGGCAAGAAATAACTAAGATCAGAGCAGAACTGAAGGAAATAGAGACACAAAAATCCTTCAAAAAATCAATGAATCCAGGAGCTGGTTTTTTGAAAAGATCAACAAAATTGATAGACCAGTAGCAAGACTAATAAAGAAGAAAAGAGAGAAGAATCAAATAGACACAATAAAAAATGATAAAGGGGATATCACCACCGATCCCACAGAAATAAAAACTACCATCAGAGAATACTATAAACACCTCTATGCAAATAAACTAGAAAATCTAGAAGAAATTAATAAATTCCAAGACACAAACACCCTCCCAAGACTAAACCAGGAAGAAGCTGAATCTCTGAATAGATCAATAACAGGCTCTGAAATTGAGGCAATAATTAATAGCTTACCAACCAAAAAAAGTCCAGGACCAGATGGATTCACAGCCGAATTCTACCAGAGGTACAAGGAGGAACTGGTACCATTCCTTCTGAAACTATTCCAATCAATAGAAAAAGAGGGAATCCTCCCTAACTCATTTCATGAGGCCAGCATCATCCTGATACCAAAGCCTGGCAGAGACACAACAAAAAAAGAGAATTTTAGACCAATATCCTTGATGAACATCGATGCAAATATCCTCAATAAAATACTGGCAAACCGAATCCAGCAGCACATCAAAAAGCTTATCCACCATGATCAAGTGGGCTTCATCCCTGGGATGCAAGGCTGGTTCAACATATGCAAATCAATAAATGTAATCCAGCATATAAACAGAACCAAAGACAAAAACCACATGATTATCTCAATAGATGCAGAAAAGACCTTTGACAAAATTCAACAACCTTCATGCTAAAAACTCTCCATAAATTAGGTATTGATGGGACGTATCTCAAAATAATAACAGCTATCTATGACAAACCCACAGCCAATATCATACTGAATGGGCAAAAACTGGAAGCATTCCCTTTGAAAATTGGCACAAGACAGGGATGCCTCCTCTCACCACTCCTATTCAACATAGTGTTGGAAGTTCTGGCCAGGGCAATCAGGCAGGAGAAGGAAATACAGGGTATTCAATTAGGAAAAGAGGAAGTCAAATTGTCCCTGTTTGCAGATGACATGATTGTATATCTAGAAAACCCCATTGTCTCAGCCCAAAATCTCCTTAAGCTGATAAGCAACTTCAGCAAAGTCTCAGGATACAAAATCAATGTACAAAAATCACAAGCATTCTTATACACCAATAACAGACAGAGAGCCAAATCATGAGTGAATTCCCATTCACAATTGCTTCAAAGAGAATAAAATACCTAGGAATCCAACTTAGAAGGGACGTGAAGGACCTCTTCAAGGAGAACTACAAACCACTGCTCAATGAAATAAAAGAGGATACAAACAAATGGAAGAACATTCCATGCTCATGGGTTGGAAGAATCAATATCGTGAAAATGGCCATACTGCCCAAGGTAATTTATAGATTCAATGCCATCTCCATCAAGCTACCAATGACCTTCTTCACAGAATTGGAAAAAACTACTTTAAAGCTCATATGGAATCAAAAAAGAGCCTGCATCACCAAGTCAATCCTAAGCCAAAAGAACAAAGCTGGAGGCATCACGCTACCTGACTTCAAACTATACTACAAGGCTACGGTAACCAAAACAGCATGGTACTGGTACCAAAACAGAGATATAGACCAATGGAACAGAACAGAGCCATCAGAAATAATGCCACATATCTACAACTATCTGATCTTTGACAAACCTGACAAAAAAAAGAAATAGGTAAAGGATCCCCTATTTAATAAATGGTGCTGGGAAAACTGGCTAGCCATATGTAGAAAGCTGAAACTGGATCCCTTCCTTCCACCTTATACAAAAATTAATTCAAGATGGATTAAAGACTTACATGTTAGACCTAAAACCATAAAAACCCTAGAAGAAAACCTAGGCAATACCATTCAGGTCATAGGCATGGGCAAGGACTCCATGTCTAAAACACCAAAAGCAATGGCAACAAACCAAAATTGACAAATGGGATCTAATTAAACTAAAGAGCTTCTGCACAGCAAAAGAAACTACCATCAGAGTGAACAGGCAACCTACAGAATGGGAGAAAATTTTTGCAATCTACTCATCTGACAAAGGGCTAATATCCAGAATCTACAATGATCTCAAACAAATTTACAAGAAAAAAACAAACGACCCCATCAACAAGAGGGCAAATGATATGAACAGACACTTCTCAAAAGAAGACATTTATGCAGCCAAAAGACACATGAAAAAATGCTCATCATCACTGGCCATCAGAGAAATGCAAATCAAAACCACAATGAGATACCATCTCACACCAGTTAGAATGGCGATCATTAAAAAGTCAGGAAACAACAGGTGCTGGAGATGATGTGGAGAAATAGGAACATTTTACACTGTTGGTGGGACTGTAAACTAGTTCAACCATCATGGAAGTCAGTGTGGCGATTCCTCAGGGATCTAGAACTAGAAATACCATTTGACCCAGCCATCCCATTACTGGGTATATTTACCCAAAGGATTACAAATCATGGTGCTATAAAGACACATGCATACGTATGTTTATTGCGGCACTATTCACCATAGCAAAGACTTGGAACCAACCCAAATGTCCAACAATGACAGACTGGATTAAGAAAATGTGTCACATACACACCATGGAATACTATGCAGCCACAAAAAATGATGAGTTCTTGTCTTTGTAGGGACATGGATGAAGCTGGAAACCATCATTCTCAGCAAACTATTGCAATGACAAAAAATCAAACACCACATGTTCTCACTCATAGGTGGGAATTGGACAGTGAGAACACATGGACACAGGAAGGGGAACATCACACACCAGGGGCTGTTGTGGGGTGGGGGGAGTGGGGAGGCATGGCATTAGGAGATATACCTAAGTTAAATGACACCTTAATACGTGCAGCACACCAACATGGCACATGTATACATATGTAACAAACCTACACGTTGTGCAGATGTACCCTAAAACTTAAAGTATAATAAAAGATAATATTAATAAAATAAAATAAAATAAAATGTTAAAAGCTACCAGAAAGGAAATAAAAATTGCTAAGAGCACAACAACTAAACTGATGGAAGACTTTTCATCAGCAAAATGAGAGCCAAGAAAATGGCGGAACAGCTTCCAAAGGACTGAGGGTAAAAAAACTGTCAACTTAGAATTTTATGCCACATAAACTATCATTTATGAGGAGTAATAAAAGAGTTTTTATAACCAAAAGACTAAGAGGTCTCACCACAGATTCTCACTAAAGGTCTCACCACAGATTCTCACCATAGATTCTCACTAAAGCCATGGCTTGTTTTAAGGGCCACTGGGTTTTGCTTTAATCAGGTGTGGTAAGACAATAAACACAGAAATGGCTGTCATGAATAAAGAAGTTGGTTTTACTCACAGCTAGCTAGAAACAGGAGATAGCACATGCCAGGTGGGTCAAGGGCAGAGGGAGCGAGGAGGAAATGTGGGTAAGAGCCTTTTTATTACAGTTTCTATGGGAAGAAAAGGACAAAGCAGGGGAAGCAGGCTTACGACTGGCTAGCTTGAATGGTTTCAGCAGGTTTTTAATCTTCATGGGGAATGGAAATATCCTTAATTATCTGGTACCGGGCCCTAGGGTGATTAGGGCCTGTGATTGGGGAATGGGCTCTTCATTGGCTGGTTTGCATACAGAAAGCCTATTCTCCAGGGAGTTGTTTACTAACTCTACAAATTGGTTGGCCCTGGGAGGGGCAGTCCCTCCAGGGTTAGCAATGTCCAGAGATGTCAAAGCATCAGAAAATAAAAAACACGATTACAAGGTGGGTAGATTGTTTGAGGCCAGGAGTTTGAGACCAGCTTCAGCAACATGGCAAGACCCCATCTCTACAAAAAAAATTTTTAAAGGTAGACAGGTGTAGTAACAGATGCCTTGTAGTCCCAGCTACTCTGGAGGCTGAGGCAGGAGGATCACTTGAGTCCAGAAGTTCGAGGCTGCAGTAAGCTATAATCATACCATTGCACTTCAATCTGGGCAACAGAGTGAGAGTCTGTCTCTAAAAGAAAAAAAAAAAAAAGATCAATTACAAAGTTGTATTTCAGTCCAAAGTAAAATAAAACAAGAGGGAAGTTGCGGGATTCAAAATACAATGCTGGATGTGAGGGCGATCTGGCTGCGACATCTGTCACCCCATTGATCGCCAGGGTTGATTCGGCTGATCTGGCTGGCTAGGCGGGTGTCCCCTTCCTCCCTTACTGCTCCACGTGCGTCCCTCCCGAAGCTGCGCACTCGGTCGAAGACGACAACCATCCCCGATAGAGGAGGACCGGTCTTCGGTCAAGGGTATACGAGTAGCTGCACTCCCCTGCTAGAACCTCCAAACAAGCTCTCAAAATACAATGCTAAGCACAGGGATGAATAAAACATCATTAAATTTAATTAACAATAAAAAATAGTTAGCCGGGCACAGTGGCTCACACCTATAATACCAGCATTTTGGGAGGCCGTGGCAGAAAGATTGCTTGAGCCCAGGAGTTAAAAACAAGACTGGGCAACATGTCAGAATCCCATCTCTTCTTGCACTTTTTGTACAAAAAGTAGAAAAATTAGCAGGGCATGGTGGCTCGCATCTGTAGTCCCAGCTACTGGGGAGGCTAAAGTGGGAGGATCACTTGAGCTGAGGGAGGTCGAGGCTGCAGTGAGTTGAGGTCATGCCAGTGCATGATCCTGTCTGTCTCAAAAAAAAAAAAAAAAAAGGAAAATAGCCATATTAAAATAATATAATTTCTGTGTTTAACAATATTGTTTTTAGATAAGAAGATTAAAATGGGAGTTATTCAACAAGTTCCTTTGTTAAAGAAGTTAGAAATACTAAATAACAAATTTTTAAATAAAATCATGCATACAAAAGAATTATTAAGAATAAGAATGGATGCTAAAATGAATATTAATATGTATTGCTTCCAAATCAGCAGATGATAATTCAGATTATAAGAAAATTAAGCCGGGTGTGGTGACTCACATCTGTAATCCCAGCACTTTGGGAGGCTGAGGTGGGCGGATCACGAGGTCAGGAGTTCGAGACCAGCCTGGCCAACATGGAGAAACCCTGTCTCTACTAAAAGTACAAAAATGAGTTGGGCGTGGTGGCGTGTGCCCACAATCCCAGCTATTCAGGAGGCAGAGGCAGGCTTGAACCCAGGAGGCGGAGGTTCAGTGAGCAGAGATGGCGCCATTGCACCCCAGCCTGGGCGACAGAGCAAAACTCCATCTCAAAAAAAAAAAAAAAAAAGAAAAAGAAAAGAAAAAAGAAAATTAAAACTTTTATTCAACAAAAGATGGGATAAATGGAAAGATAACCTACAGTTTGGAAAATGATACCTGTACCACATGTAACTGTCAAGGCTCAGATTCTAGAATTTATAAACAACTGCTAAAACCCAAGATGAAAAAGTAAAAAAGAGCTTCCACTGTATTTGCTATGCTTTATTGTTGTAAAAATATGGAAAGCATGTAGAGCAAGACATCAGAATTTGATCAAGATGAGTGGTTGATGGATATACTGATGTCTGTTCTCATATCCTTTTCAGTTTTCTGTATATTTTATTTTTTTGAGACAGAGTCTCACTTGGCTCACTGCAACCTCCACCTCCCGGGTTCAAGCAATTCTCCTGCCTCAGCCTCCTGAGTAGCTGGGACGACAGGTGTGCACCACCACGCCCGGCTAATTTTTGTATTTTTCATAGAGATGGGGTTTCACCACGTTAGCCAGGCTGGTCTCAAACTCCTGACCTCAGGTGATCAACCTGCCTTCATCTCCCAAAGTGCTAGGATTACAGGCGTGAGCCACCATGCCCAGCCTCCATTTCTGTATATTTTAAATATTTCATAATATTATTTAAGAATTAGAAAGAACCGTAAGTATTACAGCAGAATCAAATACATCCCCATTTGATTCCCATCTTTACCTTAATTACCATAGTAGACAGCAAGTGTGGTCACTGTCCCCTCCCAACCATGGTCCCAGCGCTGAGACTAGCTGACAGAGATGGTGCAGACAGGGAGCCTGGCGAACTCAGCTCTGCCAAGCAAAGATCTCTGACCCTCCACAGAGGAAGATTCCACATGGGTGGCAGGTGTGGTCCTCCAGCTGGCCTCACCCTGGGGAACCAGCGAAAGGGACCCACTGGCTGCTGCATGGGGCTCACCGGGAAGGAAGAAAGACAATGCTGCCAACTGGAGCCCCCTTTCTGCTGGCTTCTCAGCACTGCTTACTCCCCAGCACCTCAGGAACTTTGGGCTAGAGATGTCAACACAAGGAAATCCAGTTCAGCAGTTAGGAGGAAGATCGGCAAACTGAAGTAGCATTCAAGCCATGGGATGTTTCAGATCCACATTCTACACTGTTTCAGGGAATATAAGCTTTATAGACACAACATTTGTAGAAGTTGCTCCTTAAGCAACAACTTAACTAGCAACTCCAGTTTAAAACCAAAAAGCATGTCAATACAATCAGAGTGTTCAACTTAGCGCTGCCTAGCTTTTGCTTAATGAAAAAAGCTCATTTTACTTAATGAAAAATTTTTTTCATTTTGCTTAATGAAAAATTTTTTTCATTTTGCTTAATGAAAAATTTTTTTCATTTTGCTTAATGAAAAAAGCTCAATCTCAACCGGTAACACACTGTGTGATTCCATTTATATAACCTTTTTTTTTTTCCAGGACAAAGCCTTTCTCTGTCACCCATGCTGGAGGGCAGTGTCACAATCATAGCTCACTACAGCCTCAAACTCCTGAGCTCAAGGGATCCTTCTGTTTCAGCCTCCCTAGTAGCTGGGATTACAGGTGCATGCCACCACCACACCCAACATATATAATATTCTTGAAATGACAAAATTATAGAGATGGAAAAGAGATTAATGGTTGCTAGAGGTTAGGGACAGTGGCAGAGATGCTGTAACTATACATAGGCAGTACGAGGGAGATCTTTGTGATGCTGGATAGTGTTGTATCTTGAATGCAGCAGTAGTTACACAAGTCTATATATGTAATAAAATGGCATTGGCTAGGCATGGTGGCTCACACCTATAATCTTTGGGAGCACTTTGGGAGGCTCAGTCAGGCAGATCACTTGAGGCCAGGAGTTCAAATCCAGCCTGACCAACATGGAGAAACCCTGTCTCTACAAAAAATACAAAAATGTGGCTCAGTGCAGTGGCTCACCTCTGTAATCCCAGCACTTTGGGAGGCCAAGGTGGACAGATCACTTGAGGTTAGGAGTTTGAGACCAGCCTAGCCAACATGGTGAAACCCTATCTCTACTAATAGTACAAAAATCAGCCCAGCATGGTGGCATGTGTTTGTGATCCCAGCTACTCAGGTGGTTGAGGCACGAGAATAACTGGAACCCAGGAGGCAGAGGTTGCAGTGAGCTGAGATAGTCCAACTGCACTCCAGGCTGGGCAACAGAGTGAAACTGTGTCTCAAAAAAAAAAAAAAAATTAGCCTGGCATAGTGCCGCACACCTGTAATCCCAGCTACTGGAGAGGCTGAGGCATGAGAATCGTTTTGAACCCAGGAGCAGAGGTTGCAGTGAGCCAAGATTATGCCACTGCACTCCAGCCTGGGGGACAGAGAGTGAGAATGTCTCAAAAAAAAAAAAGGCATAAAACTATACACATATTGTACGGTTGCAGTGTAATTATATAAAACATACCCACTTGGGGAGACTGGCTAAAAGGTACTCTGTACTATGTTTGCAAGTTCTTGTGAATCTATCATTAACTTAAAACTAAAATTTAAGAAAAAAATCACTTGTGTATAAAGTTAAATAAAATCTATAGATTAGGGATTGGCAAACTATGAACAATAGATCAAATCTGGCCCACCACCTATTTTTGTATGACCTGCAATCTAAGGATAATTTTTATATCTTTAAGTGGTTAAAAATTTTTTTAAAAGAATGTTTTGTGATACATGAAAATTATGTGAAGTTCAAATTTCAGAGTCCACAGGAAAAGTTTTATTGGAACACAGACATATATATTCATTTACATATTATCTATACATTACCTCAGCAGAGTTGAGTTATTGCTTGCTATAGAATGAATGTTTGTGTCCCCTAAATATGTTGAAACCTAATTCCCAATGTGATGGTATTTGAAGGTAGGGTTTGTGGGAACTGATTAGGCCATGAAGGTGGAGTCTTAATAAATGAGATTAATGACCTTATAAAGGGACCTCAAAGAGCTCTCTCACTCCATCTGCCATGTGAGGTTACAGTGAGAAGATAGCTATCTATGAACCAAGAAGCAGGGACTAATAAGACATTGAATCTGCCAGGATCTTGATCTTGAACTTCCCAGCCTCCAGAACTGTGAGAAATAAATTTCTGTTGTTTATAAGCTACACAGACCATAGTCTTTGTTACAACAGCCTGAATAAAGACATTGCTACAGAAATCATATGGCCTACAAAGCCTAAATTACTTACAATCTAGCTATTTACAGAAAAATTTTGCCAATCCTTGCTATAGAACATTTAGGGATTTATTAATTCACTATTTTGAATAATGCTGAAATGAAAAATCTTGTACTCATTTCTGTATACACATGTATAAGAATATCTGTAGAACAGAAACCAAGAAATGGAGGTATTTAAATTTTTGATACATATTGCCAAATCTTCCTTCAAAGATGGTGGTTCTAGGGAACAGCTTCTGGTAATGAAAGAGGAATTTGTATCAGATTAGCCCTCCTGCTGATAACATTTACAAAAATCTGGACAAAAATGTAAAAAGAATAACTGTTTGAGGCACTGTAGATCAACCGAAAATAGGGAGAAATTGATGGGATATGACTACTCTTATGAGAAGAAAAGCAAAGTAAGAGCAAATGAACCCTAAAATAAGCAGAAGAAAGTAATAAAGATGAGGGCAGAAGTCAGTAACACAGAAAATGAAACAAATCGAGAAAATCAATAAGACCCAAAGTAGGTTCTTTGAAAAGAGCCAAAAAATGATAAATATTAGTCAGACTTGTCAGAAAAAAAAGAGAGAAGGAACAAATTGCCAAAAGCAGAAATGAAAGAAGAGCCATTACTACAGAGCCTACAGACATTGAAAGAATAATAAGGCAATAGTAGGAACAATTCTATTCTAATGAATTCAACAACTTACTGAAATGGAAAAATTTTTTGAAAGTCTATGTATTAGTTTCCTAGGACTGCCATAACAAAGTACCACATAATTCCTCACAATTTCTCACAATTCGGAAGACTAGAAGATTGAGATCAAGGTGTCAGCAAGGTTGCTTTCTTCTGAGACCTCTCTTCTTGGTCTGTAGATGGCTATCCTCTCTCTGTGTCTTCACATTCACATGCTCTTTCCTCTGTGTATGTCTGTGTCCTAATCTTCTCTTCTTCTAAGAATGCCAGTCATTTTTGGATTTGGGCCCATGCTAATGACCTCATTTTAATTGAATTATCCCTTTATAGGCCATATCTCTAAATACGGCCACATTCTGAGATGCTGGGAGTGAGGACTTCAGCATGTGAATTTAGGGGACACAATCAAGCTCATAACAGGTGCAAAAACTCACTCAAGAGAAGACGGACAATACAAGTAGCCCTAAATTTATTTTTTAATTGAATTTATGATTTAAAACCCTTCCACAAAGAAAACTCCAGGCCCAAGTGGCTTCACTGGTTAACTCTACCAAATGTTTAAAGAAGAATTATGCCATGTCCACATAATCTCTTCCAGAAAACAAGAGATGATGGAACACTTCCCAACAGATATCAAAATTTGACAAAGACATTATAAGAAAAAAACTACAGAACGATGTCTTTCATAAATATAGATGTAAAAGTCTTAATCAAAATTTTAGCAAACCAAATCTATCAATATATAAAATAAGTAACACGTTATGACCATGTTGTTTATCCCAGGAATGGAAAATACATTTAATATTCAAAAGTCAATCAATGTAATCCACCATATTAAAAGACTAAAAAGAAAAACTATATGATCATCACAATAGACAAGAAACAAATTTATCAAAATCCTACATCCATTCCTTATAAAAACTCTCAGCAAACAGAAATAGAAAAATTGTGCTTAACCTGATAAAGAGCATCCAAGAAAAACCTTTGTTTAACATCATACTTAATAATGAAAGACTAAATGCTTTTCTCTAAGAGTAGGCAACTTCTTACAACTTCTATTCAACCCGTTACAGAAGATCCTAGCCAGTGCAGTAAGGTAAAAATAATAACATAGGCAGAATACATAAAGATTTCAAATGAAGATATAAAACTCTATTTGCAGATTATATGATTATCTTTGTAGAAAATCCAAGGGAATCTATTTTTAATAAGCCATTAGAACTAGTAAGCATGTTCTCAGTATATACAAATCAATTGCATTTTAATATACTAACAATTAATAATTAGACATTGAAATTTTAAAAATACCATTTATGGTGGCTTTAAAAACTAAAATGTTTACAGATAAATTTAGCTAAATATATGTCATTCCTATACACTTAAAACTGTAAAATGTTGTTGAGTAGAATTTTAAAAGATATAGATACATGCAGGTATAGAACATATTGCTGGATTGTAAGGTATCATTTCTCCTGAAATTGATATATACACAATACAAATCAAAATCCTGTCAGGCTTTTATGGTAGTTTTATAATAAATTGTGAAATTAGGTAATGAAAGTCTTCTGTGTTCTTCCTTTTCAAAGTTGTTTTAGTTAAATATTTACAAATAGATTTTAGAATCAATCTATAAAACAGTTTGATATAATTTGAATGGGGATTGTGTCAAATCTATAGATCAATTCGGGAAGGATTGATTCTTAACATGGTATAACTCTCTCCCTTTATTAGAGTTTCTTTAATTGTCTCAGTAATATTTTATACTTTCAGTGTGCAGGTCTTACACATATTTTCTCATTTTTGTGCTATGTAATTGACTATATATTATGTACGCAAAGGTGCCAAGTTAATTCCATGAGTAACGGATAGTCTTTTAAACAAATGGTACAAGGTCAATTGAGTATCATCCAGTAAATAATAAATCTTGACCCTCACCTCACACCATATACAAAATAACTCATAATGTATGTTTATAGACCTAAACTTAAAAGTTAAAACTATTGGCCGGGCACGGTGGCTCACACCTATAATCCCAGCACTTTGGGAGGCTGAGGCAGGCGGATCACGAGGTCAGGAGATCAAGACCATCCTGGCTAATATGGTGAAACCTTGTCTCTACTAAAAATACAAAAAAAAAAAAATTAGCTGGGCATGGTGGTGGGCACCTGTAGTCCCAGCTACTCGGGAGGCTGAGGCAGGAGAATGGCATGAACCCGGGAAGCGGAGCTTGCAGTGAGCCAAGATCACACCACTGCACTCCAGCCTGGGCGACAGAGTGAGAATCCATCTAAAAAAAAAAAAGTTAAAACTATTAAATATATAGAAGAAAATACAAGAGAAAATCTTAACATTAGGTTTAAATTTTTTTTTAGTTAGGACACTACGATGGCTAGAATATCTGTGTTCACCAAATTCATATGTTGGAATACTGACCCCTAAGTTGATGGTGTGAAGAAATGGGACCTTTGGAAGGTGATTAGGTCATGAAGGTAGAGACCTCATGAATAGGATTAGTCCTTATAAGAAAGTCTAGGTCTTCACAGAACAAGAAAAAAAATCCTAAAGTTAACGTGAATGGAACCAAAAAAGAGCCCACATAGCCAAAGCAAGACTAAGCAAAAAGAACAAATCTGGAGGCATTACATTATCCAACTTCAAACTATACCATAAGACCATAGTCACCAAAACAGCATGGTACTTGTATAAAAACAGGCATATAGGCCGTGTGCCGTGGCTCACACCTGTAATCCCAGCACTTTGAGAGGCCGAGGTGGGCGGATCACTTGAGCCCAGGAGTTTGAGACCAGCCTGGCCAACATGGTGAAACCCTGTCTCTACTAAAAATACAAAAATTAGCCAGGTGTGGTGGCACACACCTGTAATACCAGCTACTTGGGGGACTGGGGCACGAGAATCGCTTGAACTCAGGAGGTGGAGGTTGCAGTGAGCCTAGATGGTGCCACTGCACGCCAGCCTGAGTGACAGAGTAAGACCCTGTCTCAAAAAAAACAAAACAAAACAACAACAACAAAAACAGGCTTATGGACCAATGGAACAGAATAGAGAATCCAAAAGTAAAACCAAATACTTACAGTCAACTGATCTTCAACAAAACAAACAAAAACAAAGTGGGGAAAGGACACCCTAATCAATTAATGGTGTTGGGATATTTGGCAAGCCATATGTAGAAGAATGAAACTGGATCCTCATCGCTCACCTTATACAAAAATCAACTCAAGATGGATCAAAGACTTAAATCTAAGAACTGAAACCATAAAAACTCTAGAAGATAACATTGGAAAAACCCTTCTAGAAGTTGGCTTAGGCAAAGACTTCATGATTAAGAACCCACAAGCAAATGCAACAAAAACAAAGATAAATAGATGAGACTTAATTAAACTAAAAAGCTTCTGCAGAGCAAAAGAAATAATCAGCAGAGTAAACAGACAACCCACAGGGTGGGAGAAAATCTTCACAATCTATACATTTGACAAAGGACTAATATCCAGAATCTAAAAGGAACTCAAACAAATCAGCAAAAATAAAAACAAACAATCCCATCAAAAAGTGGGAGAAGGACATGAATAGACAATTTTCAAAAGAAGATATACAAATGGCCAACAAACATGAAAAAATGCTCAACATCACTAATGATCAGGGAAATGCAAATCAAAACCATAATGCAATACCACCTTCCTCCTGCAAGAATGGCCATAATCAAAAAATAAAAAAAAAATAGGTGTTGGCATGGATGTGGTGAAAAGGAGACACTTTTACACTGTTGGTGGGAATGTAAACAGTACAACCACTATGGAAAACAGTGTGGAGATTCCTTAAAGAACTACAAGTAGATCTACGGTTTGATCCAGCAATCCGACTCCTGGGTATCCACCCAGAGGAAAAGAAGTGATTATACAAAAAAGATATTTGCACATGCATGCTTATAGCAGCACAACTCGCAATTGCAATAATATGGAACCAGCCCAAATGCCCATCAGTCAACGAGTGGATAAAGAAAATGTAATACACACACACACACACACACACACACACACACACACACACACACCATGGAATACTACTCATCCATAAAAAGGAATGAAATAATGGCATTTGCAGCAACCTGGATGGAATTGGAGACCATTATTCTAAGTGAAGTAACTCAGGAATGGAAAACCAAACATTGTATGTTCTCACTCATAAGGGGAAGCTAAGCTATGAGGACGCAAAGGCATAAGAATGATACAATGGAACTGGGCATGGTGGCTCACACCTGTAATCCCAGCACTTTGGGAAGCCAAAGTGGGTAGATCACTTGAGGTCAGGAGTTCAAGACCAGCTGGACCAACATGGTGAAACCCCATCTCTACTAAAAATACAAACATTATTTTGTATGGTGGTGTGCACCTGTAATCCCAGCTACTCAGGAGGCTGAGGCAGGAGAATCGCTTGAACCTAGGAGATGGAAGCTGCAGTGAGCTGAGATTGCACCACTGCACTCCAGCCTGCACAACAGAGTGAGTGAGGAAAAAAAGGAAAAGAATAAAGAATGATACAATGAACTCTGGGCACTCAAGGGAAAGGGTAGGAGGGGGGTGAGGGATAAAAGACTACACACCGGGTACAGTGTACACTGCCCAGGTGATGGGTGCACCAAAATCTCAGAAATCAACCATGAAATTCATGTAACCACACACCACCTGTTCCCCAAAAACCTATTGAAATTTTTAAAAATTAAATTAAATTAAAAATTTTTTAAAAGAGAGGTCCGGGGGCAGACTTGTTTGCCCCTTCTACCATGGAGGGCACAGCAAGAAGGCACCATCTCTGAGGAGGCCAGGCCTTTACCAGACACCAGATCTGCCAGTACCTTGATCTTAGATTTCATAGCCTGCAGAACTGTGAGAAATATTACAAGCCACCCAGTTTATGGCATTATGTTATAGCAACCCAAACAGACAAACACAAATGATTAAAAATGATAAATTGAACTTCATGAAAATAAAAATCTTTCACTCTTAGTGCAATTTAAAATACAAGCCACAGACTGACAATATTTGCAAAATACATGTGGTAAAGGACTTGTTTCCAGAGTATATAAGGAACACTTACAACTCAATAGGGAGCAGACAACTCATTTTTTAATTAAACTTTTGTATCTGATATCACTGTAAATTTGCATGTTGTCATAAGAACTACATCACAGAGAGCCTTTATCCATTTTTCTCCAATAATAACATCTTACAACACTCTAGGATAATCACAACCAGGATACAGTGACATTGATACAGTCAAGAGACAGATATTCCATCACAAAGATCCCCTGTGTCTTCTCCTCCTGGGATTCCTGTTAGATGCAATATCAGCACTGTGAAACTCCTATGTTCTCCATGTTTCTTTAAAGAATTTTAAAATATACATATTTGTTCTTTGTTCAGCTTTCTTCAGAGAATTCCTTGGGCTTGTCTTCAAACTTATTTTGTATTTCAGCTGTGTTTGTTCTGCTATTCAGCCTATCTATTGAGGTTTTAATTTTGGCAAAATTTCATATTTTCTTAACGTCCAATTATTTTAAAAATAGTCAGTTATTATTTCATAGCAAGAATATTCTCCTTGCCCTCTGAAGTTACTACAGTTCATTTAAAGCCTTCTGCTTGTTCCATGAGCTTGTTTTATTTCCCAGAGTTAGTTGTTTTTTTTGTTTTGTTTTTTGTTTTTGAGATGGAGTCTCGCTCTGTCACCCAGGGTGGAGCGCAGTGGTGTGATCTCAGCTCACTGCAAGCTCTGCCTCCTGGGTTTACGCCATTCTCCTGCCTTAGCCTCCCAACTAGCTGGGACTACAGGCGCCCACCACCACGCCCGGCTAATTTTTTTTTGTATTTTTAGTTGAGACGGGGTTTCACCATGTTAGCCAGGATGGTCTTGATCTCCTGACCTCGTGATCTGCCCACCTCGGCCTCCCAAAGTGCTGGGATTTCAGGCTTGAGCCACCGTGCCCGGCCTCTCAGGGTTAGTTCTTATGTTTATAGGGTTTGGAGCCTTTTTTTATGTGGTTGGTTTTCCCCAATTTGGTAATCTGGTGGTTACGCCTCTTTCCTTTTTTTTTTCCTAAAGAGACAGGGTCTTGCTACGTTACCCAGGCTGGTCTTAAACTCCTGGGCTCAAGTGATCCTCCTTCATCAGTCTCCTGAGTAACTGGGACTATAGCTAGGAGCCACCATGCCTGGCTGATTGTACCTCTTCCTGCAAGAGATGACCCCCAGCCTATCTACAGCCTTCCTTTACCCACACTGAGGAAGGGACTGTATGCACCTCAGGCAGGCCTCATCCACCATCTGATCCCCAAGGGCTCCTGCACAGCCCAGGTGCCTCACCAGTTGCTGCCTCAGCCAATCGCAGGGAAAGCCCAGGCTAGTGGATCTCTGTGGGGCTAGGAATGCATGGTATGGGAAGAACTGATTTCCCCAAGGGAAGCAATGTGGTCTTGTGGACAGAGGTGAAGTCCAAAACCACCACTTCCTTAGCAAGTGACCTTGGGCAAATAACTTTATATGAACCTCGATTTCCTCATCTATAAAATGGAAATATTCCCAACATGCAAAGCCATGATGTAGACAGTGTTTAATTATACACGCAAAACATCCAGCAGAAGGCCCAAGACACGACAGACACTAAATGGGGGCTACAATTCTTTTCACTTTATGTCACTTTGAATGTCCCTGTGGTAGAATTCAAAGTATAGGATTCAACAAGATATACTCTTTTTTTGAAACTGAGTCGCTCTGTCACCCAGACTGGAGTGCAGTGGCACGATCTTGGCTCACAGCAACCTCCGCCTCCCAGTTTCAAGTAATTCTCCTGCCTCAGTCTCCTGAGTAGCTGGGATTACAGGCACGTGTCACCATGCCCAGCTAATTTTTCAACAAGCTGTTTTTGAGGCTGATGAAACTTAACACTCCAATGTCCAACCTCATGCTGATTGTTCTTTTAGGTTGCTCATGCCAGCCCTATGGTCAGTATTTCTGTCTGTTCTAGAGAGGTTCATCTCTCTTCCTCTTCCTTCGAACACCACCTCTTCCAGGGATCCTTCCCTGACACCCATAGCCGTCTGCGTTGACCTCCAACATAACTCATAACTCAATGAATTAAACAGCTGACATGTCTCCCCACTGGACTCCGGATGTGAAAAGCCAGCATGCAGACGGATGCCTTCCACCCAGGCCCCAGTGTCCCGCACGGAGGAAGTGCTCTGAGAAGGGGATAAACGAACAAATGATCTGTTCCAAGCAAAACATCCCTCCTCTGTGGCAGCTTCTCCAGTATCTCCACAGGGAAGCAAAGCCAACAAAGGCCAGAGTAGAGAAGCCAACAGACACTACCTGGTGCTCAAATGAAAATCTGGTGCAGTGGCTCACACCTGTCATCCCAGCACTTTGGGAGGCCAAGGCAGGCGGATCACTTGAGGTCAGGAGTTTGAGACCAGCCTGGCCAACATGGTGAAACCCTGCCTCTATTAATAATACAAAAAAATTAGCTGGGCGTAGTGGCGCATGCCTGTAATCCCAGCTACTCGGGAGGCTGAGGCAGGAGAATCACTTGAACCTGGGAGGCGGAGGTTGCAGTGAGCCAAGATCGCGCCACTCCACTCCAGCCTGGGCGACAAGAGCGAAACTCCATCTCAAAAAAATATCCATGGAGGCGGATATTTTCTTCTCTCCATTTTTTTAACTTACTCCCCATTCCCTACCTTCTCTCAACCGCCTATCCCTCCCCCAATTTTACAACATGAAATGAAAACAGCAAATCTCTCTGAAGCATGTTTTTATTTCTCTGTGATTTGGTTTTCTACTTTGGTACACATGAGCTGTGGCTGCATTTCACACAGAAGCTCACACATCTCGCAGGAATGCCCCATAAAACAGAGCGCAAACACATCACCCAGCAGGTTCACTTCACCTGGCTGTTACTGCTGAACTCCCTACTTCTAAGAGCACAGAAGAGAACATCGCTTTGAATCTACAGATGAGTGACGGTGGGGCGAGCAGCAGCCAGGGCTGCCAGGATGGGAGCGGCCACAGACACAGGCCCCCGGGTGTCTGTCTTGAGACACAGGTGGAGAAGCCGCCCAAGAAATTCCAGCAAGATGGGAGCAGCTGGGGGATGCCCCAGCACAGTAGCCTGCCTATAGGACTCCTCTGCCTCCCTCAGTCCTGGTAGATTCTGGCATGACACCAAGGCCAGCAGTGCTGACTCTTTGGCCCTGTCACTGTGTGAGTCTGTTTTATCCTGGGGCCCCCGCAGCCTCTCTCCTGGGCAGGAGCTCCGCCCCTCCCCTTTTCATCACCCCCTTGGTCCCCAGCCGACCCACAGCAAGACCTACACAGGTCTTGCCCAGCTCTAAAATGTCTTGCCCTCAAAGGCCTGGAGATTGAAGGCAGTATCCAGAAACTTCTTCAGTGACACCAGGTGAGTGTTCCTGTTTCCTGTGGCTGGTGCAGCCGCTGGGTCCCGGCCAACATACCTGCAGGAGGAGAGACAAGCTAAGGGGAAGGCGGAGCCTAGCCACCTCCCGACCCCTGCCCTCACCCCAGGACTGCAGGGGGGCACGCATCTGAGAATGGCTGACCTCAAAGCCATAGACCCTGCCTTTTGGCCCTGGCACCACTTCCAATGAGCTGCGAAGCCTGGGTCAAACTCAGTCACCCAGCCACAGAAGAGTGGGGAGAAACTGTCCCTCCATTTCACTGCACTTGCCCATGAGGACAACAAATGAGGCAACAACTCAAAGACTTTGGGGACAAACACAGTTTTGGCTTCTTGGAGTTTCTCAGGACCCTCTCCCATCTTCCCAGGGACACATGATGCCAGTATTGAGCACCCACCATGTGCCAGGGCTAATACATACATCAGATCTAATCTTATCACCACCCTTTGTAGAGATGCAGGGACTAAGGCTCCAAGGACTACATAACCGGCCTAAGATCTAAGGCAGGAGTTTTGAGACATGTAGCAGGTTCCCTAATTCAGTTCTGGCTGCAGAACAAACACAAAGCCAGTACTGATGATGCCCCACCATTGCTCATCACAGAGAAGGGGAGTGCCAGTTCTGGGTAGCATGGCCTATGGGACAGACAGAGCCAGGACAGAGCCTCAGGGCTGAGGTGAGGGGCAATCAGCGGCCCCACCATGTACCATATGGGCCGCGTGCGCCTCAGGATGGTCATGAAGCGTGGGCTGATGTAGTCATAGTAGCCCATGTTCTTGTGCTCCTCCTGACACCAGGCCAGCTCCGCACCTGGGTACTTCTCTGCCTCCTGCTTGATCAGGTCGAAGGGGAATGGAGAGATCTGGGGAGGCAGAAACAAAGGAGCATAGCCAGAGGAAGGGCGGTATGTCCCCAGCACCCCCAGACAGGAGGCACAGGGCCTCACCGGCCTTCACCTGGCCTGCCTGGCACATTGGCCAGAGCCGGGGCCAGCGACGTGAGCTTGCTCGTCACTTGACTGTGCAAGGGGCTCAGGCGCACCTGCTCCAGGCGCGTGATGGCCACTTTCTCCTCCAGGCCCTGGCTGCTCCGCTCCTTCACCAGGTCATAGTACACCTTTCCCGTGCAGAAGATGAGCCGCCGCACCTGCTCACGGGCCCGTGCTGCGGCCCCATCTTCAGGAATCACCCGCTGGAAGCTGGTCCCTGAGGGACCAACAGGACACGGCAGAGGTGTTGGTACCCAGAGGGGCTGGGGCAGCTCAGGACCAGGCCTGCATCCCCAGGCTCTCCTTAGCCACTGACACCAACTGCAGGTTTGGACCTGTGGCTGCAGTGGACACCTCTTGAACTAAAAGATGGAGCAGGGGGCAGATGACACCCTGAGCTGTCATAGGGAGAGGGGGGGAGACACCCAAGGGTTGAGCCCTGGAAGCATCACGTTTAAGGTGACCGGAGACGGGGGTACAATGAGAAGCACCCTGAGGAGACAGAGAAGGCGACATGATGGCATCATCCTTTGCCCCAACCTTGCTTCTGCCCAGCTGTGCCCACCTCCTGCAGAGCACTGCAGTCCCCCACCACTAAGCAGATGTCCCAGGAGGCTGCTGTATGATCTTCCTCTTTCAGCCTGGCAGCTGAGCTTCACCTCCAACCCCAACCATTCTTCCTTCCTGAGTCCATGATCCTGACCCCAGGTCACGCACACTGCAAAACCTCTCAGGAAGCTACTGTAGTGTCCTCACATCCCTGCATCTCAGGTGAGGACTCTGGGGTAGAGAGGACCTATGGATCCCAGGCCCTCAAGAGAGAAGCCAGCACAGGGCAGGTAGCCCAGGTAGTCCAGTCCCGACATCAGAGCTCTAACAGCCGCCCACCTGCACAAAGGGGACATCCAAACACACATGGGAGAAAATCCAACCCCTGTCCATGCTGAGGCCCTTCCCAGCCCTCCCCCTTCTGCCCAGGACCATTTTCCAAGACAGCGCTGCTCCACCAGCCTCACACCTGTCCTTCCCTGGACATAGTCACCTCTCAATTGCAACTATAGGTGTTTTATCTGATCCGACTCCCAGGTAAATGAGGCCAAAGACTCCTGGAGGGGACACCAGGACCCCACGGCCTGTAATGTCTGTTTGGCTCATGAATTTTTAAAATGGACAAATGAATGAATGATAACTCAATATCTTACGAACTCAGCAGGCCTCTGCCAGGCCTCGACCAGCCCTGCTAGGGTCTAAGGGGGCCCCAGTGGACTCTACCATGGACGCAGCCCACATGACCTGAGCTGGCCCAGGTCAGCCGCTGTGCCAACCTCCCAACCCTATTGCTAGTGGGACCATGCCAGGAGCTGCTGCAGGTCAGCAGAACCACAGGCAGAGGGGAGGATGGAGAAGCCCCAGAAGCAGAAGCCACATGATGGGCCACCGCCCCAGTGTGGGCTGCCCCACACACCCAGGCCAGGCACGTACCGGATACCATTTGGTCAAAGCTGGACTTGGCCTCTGGGTGCCTCAGCAGAGATTTAGGTGTGAAGATAATCAGCTGGAAGGGAAACACACGCCCAGCTGCCAGCTGGCCCTGCCTGGCCAGGGCCCCTGCGTGTGACCCCTGCCCTGGGACGGAGACTCACCGGCTTGCGGAAGGGCAGCAGGATCTGCCGGCGCAGCACGTGGAAGTAGTTGGCCGGTGTGGAGCAGTTGACCACGATCCAGTTGCAGTCATAGAGCTGGCTCACCTCGAAGTCCTTGGTGAATGCCTGTGGGGATGAGATGCATATGGCCAGGGTGGCTGTCTGCTGCACCCACACCCTGGACCCTTAGCCCTGTGGGCACAATAGGGTGCGTCCCTGTCCCGGGGACAGCGGCAACACTCACAGGGTAGGCATCCGAGTCGTCATTGCTCATCTGCAGGAACCTCTCGGGCCTCGCTGATGAGTGCTCTGGGCCCTGAAAGCAAACGCCAGTCGGCCAAGGCTGGACCCAACCATGGGACTGACATCTGGCCCTGCAGGGACCCCAGGCTCAGGGGAAAGTCTGGAGGGCTTCTCAGTGGAGGTGCCCTCGCCCTGGAGCCTGAACCACAGAAAAGAACCAAGAATGTGGAACAAGAGCAGAATGGGAATCCTCAGAGTGGGGTCCGCCCAGAGCTAGCACAGTACGTGAACTTGCAGGGACAGAAGAAAAAGCAAAAAGCCCACACTGAGACGTGCTTTCTCTGGAATGTCCTGGAACAGTGGCTGCCACTGACTGAGCACCTGCTGTACAGGAGGCGGAGTTCTAGGAATCCCACATGCCTTACTCGCTAACCCCCAAAGTAGCCCCATGATGCAGACACTCTTCCCCACTGCACAGATGAAGAGGCAAGGAGAGGGTAAGAAACCACCCATGACCACGCAGCCAGACAGGGGCCGACCCAACTCAGCCTGGGCCTCGCCCACCCTCACCGACATGGACCGCTCTGCTCCATGAAAGCAGCAAGACAAGCCCAGGGGCATCTCCAAGCCAGCTCCGGCAGGACAGGGGTGACCCACCCCACAGCTGCCACTCGCCCCCTCTTGGTGGGGATGGCCAAGGACCCAGCCCCCCACACCCAGCCTGGCCCAGATCCTGCCTCCCAAGAAGCTGCCTTCACAGCAGGCAGCCCCAAGCAGGGAGCCTCACCTCCCTCCTCACTGACCCCCGGTGTTGTGAGGATGCCGAGTACGCAGCCTGTAAAGTGCTCATAACTAAACATGCCACTGAGAGATAATGGTGGCGATGAGCCCCCTGCCTGTCTCCCTTCTGCCTGATCAGGCCACCTGCCCACCAGATGGTATCACATGACACCCTGCTCCTTCCTCCCTTCCTGCTAGCCCAGGAGCCTCCGGAGGATGCACCCAGCCTGCACGTCTTCCCTCTGCCCCACGTGTGGCTGCAGAGGCAGGTCATACAGGAGGGGACCAGAGGACAGGCAGTACTGCACAGGATAGCTTCAAACCCCAGCTACTAGCTGTGAGACCTTGGGCAACCTACTCCCCAGCTCTGTGCCTCAGTTTCCTCATCTGAAAAGCAGGAACAGGGCCTACTTCATTAAGTTGTATGGATTGGAAGAGTTAACATTCAGAAGTGTTGAACAGTGTCTGGCGCACAGCAAGCACTCATGCGTGGTAGCGCCTTCTGCTGCCAGGGGTAGCATCATCGTCTCAGCAGCTGCAGCACGCACATGTGCAGACCCCACCCTGCACAGAACCACATGCTCCAGGGGCCTGGAAGGCATATACCGTCCAACCCGACAAGGGGCCCAGGGTCCATCCCGCCCCTCCAAGGCCCGCCAGAGCCCACCAAGCCACCAGCCACCACCGCAGCCCTCACCATGCCTTCCATGCCATGGGGCAGCAGCAGCACAATGCCGTTATGCCGCACCCACTTGGCCTGGCCGGTGCTGATGAACTGGTCGATGATGCACTGGGCCGTGTTGTGGAAGTCCCCAAACTGGGCCTCCCAGAGGACCAGGGCATTGGGGCTGGCCATGGCATAGCCCAGCTCAAAGCCTAAACAGAAGACAAGATAGAGCTTGCTGCACGCGGTCACCAAGTGGCAGTGGCTCCAGTCAAACTCAGCCCTTTCTCAGTATATCCTCCATGCCCCCACCCATCCTTCTCACAAGCCAGGACGAACCCGGGGATTCCCTGGGATTCAAAGGGTACAATGTACCATCCTGGGGGCTGACAACATGCCCAGAGATGCTACCCTCGGCCCTGCTATCATGTGTGGTCAGGTTCGACCTTATTTAGGTATCCTGGGAAGGCAGCAGGGACCATCTGTCAAGAAGAACTCCTTAAAAACATGCAGAGCTGCTAAGGAGAAGGGGCAGAAACAACCCTAGAGGCATCTGCCTTGGGGCAGGGGGCTGCCTGGCCTCTAGGGGCAGGCAGTGAGGACGAGGTGAGCCAGCTAATGATGCATCTGAGGGAGAGCATGCACAGGGCACACAGGCAAGGAAGCCCAGAGCCCAGAGAAGGGATCTCAGTGCAGTGTTCCTAGGGTGCAGGGCAGAGGAGGCAAGATGGGGCTCAAAGGAATGCGAGAGGGTTGGGCCAAGACTGGACTGCTCAGCAGCTGGAACCCACGCAGACTCTGTTGGGCTCTCTGTCTGGCCCACTGCGGCCCTGATACCCACAGAGCTCCCTCAAAGCAAGCAGGGCCGCCCAACTGGGATCCCCAAGGGGCCCAGATGGGACATGATCTCACCTCCCACATGGCCTTACGGTGAGGGCAGCCCAATCACCATCCCCCCAGGGCCATCCCCTAAGGGCCTCTGAGCATCTCTCGCCCCTCCCAGGCCCTGGCCCTGGCCCCTTCCCAGCCCATCTCTGGTCCCCAGGTGTCTGGGGCCTGCCTGGCCTGCAGGAGAGCATGGACCCACCCAGGACTCCGTACTCCGAGAGGGAGCTGTTGCACACGGTGTACGGGGCCTGGTCAGGCCAGAGATGATTCATAGGCACACACGTCCTGCGGTCAACCTCCTGGTCATGGAGAACGTGGTGCCGGTGACTGCAGAGACACAGACCGGGGCAGGGACAGAGGGCAGGTGGGCTGGCACCTGTTCACCTGGAGCAGGGGAGCTGGGCAGCAGGAGGCAGGCAAGCCTCCATCACTGTCCCAGGAAACCTGCAGGGTCCCAAAGGATGGCATCCAAGAAGGCTGTGGAAAACCAGAGCCATGTGGTCCCTCCTGCAGCCTGTCCCCCGCCAGGCCTCCCCAGCCTGCCCCCTGCCTGCCAGCAGCCCTCACACACCACGCACTGGGTGGTCCGGGGGAAGGAGCTGTGAGTTGTGGCACCTCTCTGAATGTCAGCTTCTCACCCATAAAGGGGACCTGATGAGACACTTCCCAGGTGCCAGCTAGAGCCAGAGACCCTAGGAGGCCACTTCCCCTGCCCCGTCTTACTGGCTTCTTTACCATCTCACCAGCCCTGTCCCAACTCACAAGAGACAGAAACCACTGTGCAGTAGCCGAGGTGGGCACAGTAAGTGAGGAGCACCTGGCTGAACCCCAATCCCTGGCAAGGACTGACATGTAGCTCGGGGTGCATCAGAGGGGCCACCTGGGCCCTGGTTGGAGCAAGACCAGCCAAGATGAGCAACCAGGAATGAGAAAGCCAGCTGGTCAAGTCCTGGAAGCCACACCACCCTGGCTTGCTAACCAGGAGTGGACTGAGGCAGGATCTAGAACATTTTAGGAACCCGGACCAGAGGAAATGTGATGTGGACAACTGACAAGTGTCAAGTCCCCATTTGGATTCACAAAGACAACTGCAAACAAGCAAGATAGGGGCTGACTTAACAGCAGTACACACACACACACCACACACATACATACACATGCCACACATACCACACACACATACACATCCCCACACACCAAAGACATACATACACACACACACCACACACATACATACACACACCACACACACCAAACACCACATATACACACACCACACATACTACACACACATACAAAACACACCACACACATACACCACACATATCCATGCACATACACCAAACACCACACACACTACACACACCAAACATACACACCACACACACTACACATACCACAAAACACACACCACACGGACTACACACCATAAACACAATCACACACACCACACACTACATACACTACACACACTACACACACACCACACACACCCCACATATCACACACCACACACGCACCAAACATGACACACACCACACATATCCACACATACACCACATTGCCCACACTCACCACACCCCCCCCCACACACACACACACGATCCTGAGGACCACAGACGGCCACCAGCTTGACCTTAGTGGACAGCTTGGGCCCAGCAGTGAGCTCTGCACACTTGCCCCGGGGGATCAGTGAGGTGGCTATCTGATGATGCCGCCAGAAGGCAGGGGCTAGGGATGCCGTGAAGATCCCATCCCAACAAAGGCCCCCTCGGGATCCCCAAGCCAGGCCCAGCTTCTGCTCCAGGTCTCCTGTGCGGATGCTGAGCCCCACTGCGCTCACCTGAACGTGCCCCTCTCCACATCCTGCCCGCTGAGCCGCACGTGGATGCCCTCCTTCAGCAGGGAGCCAAAGGCCATGTACTCTGCCAATGCCCAGTCCACCGTCCGGTTCTTGGTCATGTCCGCACGGCCACGCAGAATGCGAGAGAGGCCTGTGGGGGGGGAGTGCTGGCCTGAGGGCCACGGGACAGCCAGCCCTGGGGCGGGTACGTAGGTGCTCAGCACATACCCCGCACGAAGCAGGGCAACCATCTATTGATTTGGTCGGAGGGCAGGCATGCTGCAGGAGGGCCCAGGGCCAGGCACCCCTCCTCCAGCTGAGACAAGGGGCCACCCTGAGCCTGTGGAGGGGTGGAGCAGGTACCACTTGGCAAGCATTGGCCACGTTCCAGACACCATCAGGCTTGGAGTCATTTACTCAGATCACACAACTGTCAAGGTACTCGGATTTGACCCCAAGTCCCCAGGCCTATGCTGTGCTCCTGTCGGCCCCACACACGGAGGCTAACACACAAACAGAGCGGGCACATGCCCCAAACGCTGTCAGCAGCTGCCCCAGGACATTCAGTCTCAGTGCACACTGTAAGGGAACCCCCTCAGAACTCCTCCAGGTGGGTCAGAGGGTGTGTAGGCACCCCAAAACAGCCACAGGGGACCCTCTGGACTTCCCAGGCAAAGGTCACAGTGACCCCAGCCAAGGGGTGCAGTCAGTGACCACCCACATTCCAGTCTCACGCCGGAGTGGGGGGGCTGCCCTTGGTCATTGGTCCAGGCCCTGGCAAGCCGCCGTCCTTTCAGCTGCAGAATCCTGCCCACGTTCCAGGCTGCATTCCAGCCCCTGTATGGGAGCCCTTGCTTTCCTGCTCTTCTGCCTGACCCACGGACGCCCTGGCAAAGGCATTTGGAAAATCCAAGGTCCCCAACCTAAGACTAATCACTGGTACCCAGCTGGGAGTGTGGCATCTGGAGCTGCCCAGCTCACCACGCCCACCCTGAGAAGAGCTACTGTCACGGGCACAGACGAGGTGCCGAGAGCTACGTGGACCCACTGCAGACTGAGCAGGAATGCGACACACCATCTTTCTTGCATCCCAACCAACCTCCCTTCGAGGCACAATGTTGGGGTGGGACCAGTAGCCTGGGCTGCAGCCTGCCCAGCAACCTCACCGGTGTGGATCTTAAAGTCCTCCAGGGGCACAGAGCTGGCCACACTGCCGATGTGGGTGAGCATGTCCTCAGGGATCCCCGTGGCTGGGCACGTCATGCTCTTGGGCTCCCCATCTACGTTGAAGAAGCCTGAGAGGGAGAGAGGCTCTGTCCACACTGTGTCAGCGGTGGGCTCTGATCCTCCTGGCCAGCCTGCCTCCCCAGGACTGAGTGGTCCATGGCTTCCCAAACTCCACTGGCACTCGGACTCACCCTGAGCCCACCCTTGGGACCTGGGACAGCTGGACAGCCACAGCTGCAACTCCCCCACAGGCCCAAAACCCACCTCTGGGCCCCAGGGTAACAGCTCTTCTAACCCTGCCCCCCAGGGAGGCCCTCTGAGCACCCTGGCCCCAAGCATCCAGTGCCCAGGGCTTCCTCTCCCACCTGGCTGTGCCCTCCCTTTTCAGTGAGCACCTGGCCATCCATGCTCAGAGGGCAATGCTATCCTTGACTTGCAGGAATCGGCCCCACACAGCTTTGGGGCCTCAGGGATAGAGCCTGCAGCCTCTAGACTAGGCAATGACAGCTGTCACCCAGGGCCATTCCAGTCCTGATCCCAGTGCAAGACCTCAAGGCCCAGGGGAGTCCCTCTGAGCCACACACTGCTCGCTCACCAGGCCAGGGGGAGTCCAACCAGTGCTTTATATGCAGGATCTTTTTATCCTTGGACCTGCCATAAGCCTCCTCACAGATCCGGTCATATTTGGCAATTTCTTCCTGGAATCAGGGTGAAGATGTGGACAGAGCAGCAAAGCCCTGGGCAGCCAGAGGCCCAGTCCACTTGGACTCACAAGTCCTGGTCCCCAACATCAAGTTCTTCTAGAACTCTCTGTCTCTGGCCTATAGGGACCTCATGGCTAGAAGCCAAAGTCTCAGAGTTCAGGGGATCCTGTACAGGTACCCCGAGGCTGGGCAGGCCTGCAGTGCGCTCAGCAAGGGGCTTGGAGAAGGCTCCGGAAACTTGTAGTCCTTGCTCTCAGAGCTCCATGAAGGTGGAAGGACCAACACTCCATAGATAATTATGGGGACAACCCCAGCTCAGGGCCGCCTCCTACAGGAAGCCTTCCCGCACTCCTGCTCAAGGCTGGGCTTCCCCCACATTGCAGTACCCACTGTGTCCCACTTGGCTGTAACTGCATCCTTAGTTCTTGGTCCCCTTTGGTAACTGGGGCCTCTTGGGGATAAGGACCATAGTGGCTACTTCTTTAAATCCTTAGTGCCCAGCACTGGGCTGGTAACATCTACAACCCCTCCCCAGGGTCCCCACCCAAAGTTTGTCTTGGGCACCCCTGCAGCCTGCCTGCCCACCTCAAACTCCTGCAGGGTGACTGTGCCCTCAGCAATCAGTTTGTCTGCATACTTCTTCAGCACAGGCACCTGTCTGTGGATCTGCTTGTACATGAGCGGCTGGGTGAACATGGGCTCATCCATCTCATTGTGGCCGCGCCGGCGGTAACAGACCTGCAGGAGCAGCCAGAGGGGCTCAGGCCCTCCCCTACGCTGTGTGGTCAATGTAGCTGCTGCAAAATTGGGGAATATCTGGGCAGGGCACACCCACTGGGAGCCCTTTGAGCTCCACTATCACCTCTCACCGAATGAATGTCCTGTCCCAGGCCTTTGCACAGATTGCTCTTGGTGGCATAAATCTCTCATCCAAGAAGCACTCCCAGCCCTGAGTGCTGAAGATGCTGAAGACCTGGCTGGCTCAGCACAGCAGGGATGGGCCACCCACCCATGCCTTGGCCTCAGTCCCCAGACCCACCAGGTCCACGACAACGTCTTTGTTGAAAGTGTTTCTCCATTCGGCTGCCACACTGCACACGTATATCACAGCCTCTGGGTCATCGGCGTTCACGTGGAAGATGGGCGCATTGACCACCCGGGCCACGTCAGTCGGGTATGGTGAGGAGCGGGCCATTCGGGGGTCTGTGGTGAATCCAATCTGCAGAGGCGGGAGAAACCTGCTGCGCCTCTCAATTTACTTAGAGTGAGATAGAAGGTGCCAGCCTTGGAGACTGAGCAGGGGGATGGATGCTCAAGGTCCACTGAGGTGCCCAGGAGGGATGTGGGACACAACAGGGTGATGGTGAGCAGCCCCACAATTAGACACAGCAACAGCTCCCACAGGGACGGCAGCAACACCAGCCGGGTGGAGCCTGCTCTTTTTTGCCAGTCACTTTGACACACTGGTAGTGAGGAACATAGGCCTAGAAAATCCCAGTCCCAACAACTGCTAACTGCAACCTGGGGCAAGGTGCTTACGTTCCATCACAGCCTGTTTCCTCATCTATAAAAAGGGCTCACTTAGGCCGGGCGCGGTGGCTCACGCTTGTAATCCCAGCACTTTGGGAGGCCGAGGCGGGCGGATCACGAGGTCAGGAGATCGATCTACTAAAAATACAAAAAATTAGCCGGGCGCAGTGGCGGGCGCCTGTAGTCCCAGCTACTCGGAGAGGCTGAGGCAGGAGAATGGCGTGAACCCGGGAGTGTTCAAGGACGATGACGTGACTTAATGCAAACAAGGCAGTGAACACAGGGCTTTCTAGACTCCAGATGAGCTGTTAGAAGCTCAGCTGCCTTAGAGAAAGGGCATCAAGGTCCCTGTATCTAAGATTGCCCATGCGGGGCTGCACACGGCCAGCCTCCATGAGGCACTCGCTACACAGATGCTTCTTTGGTCCTTCCAGCCCTACTTATCCCTCCCTATTGTGTCTTCCAATTTCACAGACCAGGACACCAAGGCTGGGAAGAACAGGGTCCTGCCTGGTAAGCAGCACAGCAGTGGGCTCAGGGCCAGGAGCATCTCACTTCCCCCCAAGCTACTGCCTGGATTTCCAGGGATGCTGACGCTGTGAGGCCCAGCATGGAGCCTACACGCTCACCTGGTTGTTGACGACGACGTGCACGGTACCATTGGTCGTGTAGGAGGGCAGGTCACTCAGGTGGAAGGTCTCATATACCACGCCCTGGCCAGCAAAGGCGGCGTCCCCATGAACCAGGATGGACATGACCTGCAGGGCAGGTGTGAGCCAGGAGGGGCTGCGTGCCCCAGCCCATGTAGCCCAGCCCCGCACCTGTACTGTGGAGACCCAGGGCCCAGCCCAGCCCTCTGGGCCCACCCTGAAGGGCCCAGGTCCTTGGGGCTCTCCTAGGTGAGCTCACCTTCTTGCCCTGGGCATCTCCACGGTAGAACTGCTCTGCCTTTGTCTTCCCCTGCACCACAGGGTCCACTGCCTCCAGGTGGGAGGGGTTGGCAACCAGGGACAGAGTGATGTTCCGGTTGGTGACGCGGTTGATCCTCTCATGGTACATGCCCAGGTGGTACTTGACGTCCCCGGAGCCCTGAAGGTGGAGATGGGAACATGATGGATCCTCCCCTCCCACATCAGACAGGCAGACACACAGGCAGGCACTGCAGCCCACAGTCAGGCTGGCACATTCCCCAGATCCCACTGCCTCGGAGGGCCAAGCTGTCCCTGACCCCTCTCTCCTCATCATACTGCCCCTCCTCACTGGCCTGAGGGAGGAAGGCAGGGACCCCGGGCCTTGGCTCAGAGCCTCTCTGTACACTGACCACAGAGCAGGAGAGCATAAGAGTGGGGAAGGCCATCCAGCGGCAGGGAAGCCATCCAGCGGCGGGGAAGGCAGGGAGAGAAGGGCAGTGCCTAGGCATCAGTGCGGAGACCCTCGGCCAGGCCGCCAGCAAACGCTGAAGCTGAATCCCCTGACTCCTCAAACCAATGGCAGCAATGAGGGACACACAACATTTTATGACCCTGAAGCAAGGAAGACTTACAGCATTCTACACAATATCCTAAGACCAGAAAACACAAAAGACACCTAAATTCTGACAAATTTGCCATGAGGAAGCAAACCCACACCCAGCGACAGGGGAAACAAATCAAGCTGAGAAAAATATTCATAAACAAATGCAGGCAAAGGGCAAATTCCCTCAATGTACAAAACACTTTTACAAATCAGGAAGATAAGGCCCAAAAACTCCATAGGAAAATGAGCAAAAGCCACAAGCGGGAATTTACAGAAAAATATGAATGGCTCAAAAGCATGTGAAAAGATAAGCAACTGAATTCATAACAAACAAATGCATTGCAACAAAATCCTCTTTTGAACCTATCATATTGGCAAAGATGAAAGGATTCGAGAGCATGTGGGAGGAAGTGGGGTGGGGGCTCTGGCACCGTCACACACTGTGGATGGGCTCGCTGACAGCTGCCACCTCCTGGGAGGGTCATTCAGTCCCACCCCCTTAGCTCCAGCCGCTGCACTGCCGGGACACCATCTAACAGATTCACTCACACATGTGCATGGACCCTCATTAGAACAACCCAATGTCCAGCACGAGGGATGCTCTGGCTGTAAGAAGCCTGGGGTAGCCCATGTGTGCAGGCAGGAAACAATGACAACTTGTTAAGTGAAAACAGCAAGGTGCCACCCGGCGTCACGGCTATGCCCATGGCCTCTTACAAATAAGTCTGCACTGGACAAAGAGGTTTGTTTGTATCAGCATGAAATGTTTCTAGAAGTACACACCTAAACACAACAGAAGCACACAAACAAAACTGGCCACAAGAATGGAGTCTCACTGAGGAACATATTCTCATTGTATTAGCTTTGTTCTGTTTTGTTGTTTTCACAATGATCAAATTTCTTTTTCAGTTGAAAAAAAATAGTAATTTCATTTTAAACATCCTTTGGCCAAGTTTTCCAGTATACACACAGGTCATCTTTGACTCATTGCAACCATTCTGGGGCATGCACTTTTATCCCTGTTTTATGGAAGAGCAAACTGAGGCTTAGAAGGCTGAAGGTGCTAGAACAAAAGGAACAGGATGTCAGAAAGACCTGGGATAGGAGCCAGTAGGTATGGGTCCACACACACACACACACACACACACACACACACACACACACACACACACACCACACACACACACACACACACACACACACACACACACACACACACACGGCAGCAGGCTGGAGACAGCAGGAGAGATAGTCCTGAGGGCAAAGGGACACAGAAGAGGGAGTGACAGGCTCACTGCCCAGAGGAGCCAGAGAGCCACCGAAAGGGAAGATGGGCAGGACTTTGAAAGAGGCTAGGCAGTTGGCCGGAAGCGGTGGCTCCATGCCTGTAATCCCAGCACTTTGGGAGGCCGAGGCAGGCAGATCACCTGAGGTCAGGAGTTCAAGACCAGCCTGACCAACATGGCGAAACCCCATCTCTACTAAAAATACAAAAATTAGCCGGGCGTGGTGGCGCATGCCTGTAATCCCAGCTACTTGGAAGGTTGAGGCAGAAGAATCACTTGAACCCAGGAGGCAGAGGTTGCAGTGAGCCAAGATCACGCCATTGCACTCCTGCCTGGGAAACCAGACCAAAACTCCATCTCAAAAAGAAAAGCAAAGAAAGAGGCTAGGCAGTCGGGGCTGAAGGCCTGGCCAAGGCCTCCCAGGGAGGGGGTGGGAGCAGGAACAACATTTCCTCAGCAGGTCAATGGGTACGGAAAACCATCCTCACCTCCCAAGGCTCTGCTGGGCAAACAAATGAGCAAGGGAGTCATTCCTGGCTGGTGGACAGGACTTTGGACATGGAGGCACAGCCACATGAGCAGAACTGAGCAACTTCCAGCAAGCCTTTGCATCTCTGGGCTTCAGTTTCCCTAGCTCAAAACAGGGAGGTTGATCCAGATTATCTGAGGGCCCTCCCAGCTACCACAGACTGCAGCCCTTGCTCCAAAAAGCCTTAGGGGCCTCAGGCAAACACCCAGCCTCTCTGCTGCAGGCTTCTCCAATGCATCCATCTCAAGGTTTATCTCAGCCCGGAAGCTCCCAGCTCAGCCCCTCTCCAGTCCACCTCCCAAACACCCAGCTCTCCAAGGGTGCCGGGACCTGGGCATGGCACCCACCTCGTCCGCCGCCTCCAGCTTGGGGTCAAACTGGCAGAAGATCTGCTCCAGGTCCTTGCGGATCACGTTGGCCAGCACGTTCAGCCTTCCCCTGGAGCCAGAGGGGCCGGGCTCTCACCTGGCAAAGCCCGCAGGCCTCAGGGTTCCCTCCCCCGCTGTGGAGGCCTGGCCTGGCCTAATACAGCCCCTTCGTGCCCAGAGCCCTCCTCAGGCCACCCAATCACCAGGCACCATCCTCTCCTGCTGCTGTAATGGCCCAAGGCCTAAAGCCCCATGCTTCCTTGCTGCCTCAGGCCACTAGGCCAGCTCTGCCTAACTCTCTGACCAGACACTGGGCATTCCCAGGCCCCCCATGACAGACAAACCCCAAGGTCCTGGCAGACCAGCCATGGATGGGGACCCCTGCACCATGCATTTGGACGCCCTCATGCTGATGCGGCCCTGGGCTAGCCCAACCACAAGCAGCTCCCTGGTCACGGGACAAGCCCAGGGCCCTCCCCACGGGAGGCCACTCTGCACATCTGCACACGCCCACTCAGCAGGACCCCTGGCCACAGAGGTCCGTCCCCCAGACTGCATTCCCCCTCCTGCTTCCCCACAGGCTCCAGCTCAGAGGTAACGCCCCACTGCTGAGCAAGTCTCCCAGATCTTCATCAAGGTCAAGGGAACACGCAGTCAGCTTGCAGCCAGGTCAGAGACCCTCAGCTCACCTCCACAAACCTCCCTGTGGGGGACACGACCCGGGAACAACTGCCCAGGCCCTGCCCTCCCTTCTCTGGAAGAAACCCCTCCACCTCTCCTTGTCCACAGGAACCTCAAGAAGTATGGTGCACCCCTTTCTGAAATCTCACCCTTGCTAGGGACAGCGGCAACATGGCCAGGGAGAGAGGGTGCCTGATAACCTGGTTAGTACCCGGCCCCAGGTGACTCTGGCCGAGTGCCCGGCAATTTCTGTGATGAGCAGGCCAGGCCCAGGACTCAGAACTTTCCAGGAAACCCACTTCTACCCCCAGGCCCCACCAACACCTCTGCTCTGATTTCCATCTCATCTCTACCACCTCTGTCCACTGGGCTGGAGGAGAATGCGCAAGGCATGGCAGGGAGGGGGACCCACCTGTGTGGCATCCCCAAGATGACATTCTCGATCCCCATCTCACTGGATTTGTCGATGATGGTCTTGAGGGCAGGAATCATCACTTCACAGCCCTCCAGGCCAAACCGCTTCTCTGAGGACCATTTCCGGGCCAGGAAGTCTTCAAACCTGCTTGGGGAGAGGATGGGGACAGGAGAGGGAAAGGGATGGAGAGGGAGGGAACTGGGGCTCACAGGGGCTGTTCACGAGTGCTCCGAGCTGAATGCTGAGGACAGAGGAAGTCACAAACCCTCCTTCCATCTACATGGTCCAGGGCCCACCATGGATACCACACCTGTCCCACCCAGCAAAGGAACACCGGGTTAGGGGAGGCTAGGCATCTTCCCAGCTGAACCAAAGGCCTCTGCCTACACCCCTTCCCAGCTGCCGCCCTCTCTCTTCCTCATAGCCAAGCTCCTCCAACAGGCTACTGCCCACCCGCTCCTAGCCCCACTACCCTCCTGCCACACTCCAAGGGCTCTCTTCGCCAAGTCCCAAAGATCTCCACCCAGCCGGATCCAAACTCCAGCCCGCACCTCGCTGCTCAGGAATCCACTTTGCATCCAGCAGCTGAGTCAGGTACTCCCCTAGCCCCTGCAGCCCTGGGGGACCCAGCTTCAGAAAAGTCCAGTGAAAGACAGGTGGTACGGCCACACTCACTCCACACCAGGGAAAATTTTCTGCCCAAACATTCCCACAGCCACTTCCCACCACTTCTGGCCTTGCTCAGTGTCCCTGCTGTCTTGTTCTCCTAGAGCCTCATCCCTGCCCACCTGACCCGCTCTGCCTTGGGCCAGCTCTTGGCCAAACTGCCTAAACACCTGGTCCCAACTCTCCTCCCTGGAGCCAGCGGTGAGGCCGATCCAGTCCTGCCTTCCTGTGGCACCCTCCTGCTCTCTTAGGCAGGGTGTGGAACGTCTCATAGAGCCCTGGAGCAGGACCTCCAGCCACTTGGCCCTCCGGGTGGTGCCAACCTCATGGAGCGCACCAGCCGGGCCAGCAGTGTCCGCTTCTCCTCGCTGGAGAACTGCATCACACCAGGGGTCTCAAACTTCTGCCGGATCCACTGGCACTGCTCCACATCGTTGATGAACATGAACTCCAGGCCAATGTGCTGGCAGTAGGTGTTCTGGGGAGACACATTGGGACCCCATGAGGAGCGGGGAAGAGGGATGGCTGACATCCCTGCTGTCTGGAACAAAAAAGACAGTGCCTTCCCGTCCTCTGGCGAGCTCGGAAGAGCTGCTTCAGCTGCACCCCACACACCCGCCTGTGCTCACCTCCAGGCGCCGAATGATCTCCCGCAGAGAGAGGGTGTTTTCAGAGCCCCCAATGAAGGTGGTCGTCGGCAGCTGGAACTCCTTATCAAGGTCAGCCTCCTGCAGGTCATAGAAGGCTGGAGAAGGAGATGTGGCCGAGCCCCGGGCAGCAGAGTGGAGGGAGGGAGGTCAGGCCCAGGTAGAGCCCCGCAGTCTCACCAGACCTCCCAGTATCCCCAGTGCCCTCCCTCTGGGTCCGGCCTGGGTAGCAGAAGTGAGAGTGAGCCCAGGGAGGCAGGGTGGACAAGCCTCTCGGGCTTGAACACATGGGGCACAAGCTAGGGAAAGTGGCAGGCGTCCTTCTCAGGAACAACAGGCAGTACACAGGCAAGGTGGAAAGGAGGCCCTGCGGGCTGCTCCCCCAGCTCCATGGATTCCCGAGGATCAGGCTGTCCCCAGGGCCCATGGGCCCCTTACTGGGCCACCCACACAGCACTGCCATGGCCGTCCTGACAAAGGCTCTTACCCAGTTTATCAATGGTTGTGATCAAGTCTGACGGCACGAAGGAGTCCAGGTCTGCATCCAGAATGCCCAGGGGGTCCAGCTGGGCCACATGGTGACCCCGGATCTGGGAGGAGGGAAAAGAGCAGGGTGGGGCTGGGACCCAGCTGGACAGACCTCCTCCAGGGTAAGGCTCTGGGCCCCAGCCCCTCTCTTCCCATTTCCAAATGTTAAGCTTCCCCATGTCTCTGCCCCGCAGCGACTTCACTGCTGCTTGTGAGACCCCAGCCACAGCCAGTAAGGTGGCAGGAGCTCAACCTGGTTTAGAAGTACAACATGCACCTGGCAAAAACAGGAAAAAGACCTACGCACGAAGGTGTTCACTGCGGTGCTATCAGTAATAGTGAAATTCTAGAAACTTCCCCACTGTCCATCAGCAGGAGATTGGTGCATGGATATGGGTGATCCACACAGCAGAGCACTCCGGAGCCATTAAAAGGAAGAAGAAAAATCCCCATCTGATACTACAAGGTAGTCTCCAAAAAATATTGTTAAGCAAAAAAGCAAATTCTAGCAAAGTGTGTATGGTGAACTACATATTATCTAATAAACAGGAGACACAAATAAATATATGCATTACAAGGGCAAATCATAAAATTTTAAAAACCATAACATAAGAAAAATTATCATCTAGGGGAGGGGACAAAATAGGATAGAGGGGCAGGGCTAGGAGCCAGATTTTTAAGAACTTATCTTGCTTTGAAGATTTGACTTTCAAACCTAGTAAATATTTTACATTATTATAAAATAAAATTAAGTCTTAAAAATTGAAAGTGAAATGAATCAAATGAATAAATACGTCCACTTAGTGACATAAATACACAGAAAGAAACTATTCCAATTGACTAATGGAATATTCCCTAAAGACAAACAGAAAAAAACTCATAAAGTCTTTTTTATTACCAGTCAGTCGTAATAGCGTTAGAATTGTTATGCTAGCTGGGCACAGTGGCTCACACCTGTAATCCTAGCACTTTGGGAGGCTAAGGTGGGTGGATCACCTGAGGTCAGGAGTTCGAGACCAGCCTGACCAACATGGTGAAACCCTGTCTCTACTAAAAATACAAAATCAGCTGGGCGTGGCAGCACATGCCTGTAGTCCCAGCTACTTGGGAGGATGAGGCAGGAGAATTGCTTGAATCTGGGAAGTGGAGGCTGTAGTGATCTGAGGTCGCACCACTGCACTCTAGCCTGGGCTACAAGGAGAAACTCCGTCTCAAAAAAAAAAAAAAAAAAGAACCGTTATTCTAAGATTGTTGCATGTGAGCTGTGGGAAATCAAACAAGCCATTGTACTGGCATCTTTGAGAACCTCTGTTTTTGGCATATCTAAAAGGCAATGGTGCCATAAGATTGACAGCGTCAAGGACAAACCCCAAATCCCACATTTGCAGCACGTTAGAAGCATCAGTATAAACCCTTTCCCGGCTCTGATTCCTGAAAAGGCCCAGAAGTAATGATCAAACCAATAGCAGGAAACAGCCAGAGACCTGGACAGTTCCGGAATAGGCAGAAATGTACAAGCTGAGCTTGGAGCATCTTGTTATACTGACATCAAGGCAGTGTTCAAACACCACGAGTGCTGGGAATAAGGACAAGTTTTGAGCAACTATAAGGACAGTATATCTACAGCAGATTGAAACTCATCAAATATGTTTACACTCATGCATTCATATGAATCCAAACAAAGGAAGATAAACTTTCATTAGTCACTTTTGGAGTGTGCTAGGGAATCACCTCATAATTTTGAAAATCACTGAATAAAAGAAAAAAATCAAGCAGTGATCCTGTCTTTCCTATACAATCTGCACCTCAGGATAAACAGAGTTAACAAACGGAAGTTTCTCCTGATAGCGGGACTTCAGTTAATAAAGAAGGGAAAACAGAATTGGCATATCACCATTTTTGCAACTCCTAGTGAGTTAATGGATCTGGGAAATCACTATCCACAGCTGCTAACTGCTCAAGTGCCATCACCATCACCACCAGGAAGCTGATTTTGAAAAAAAAAATCAAATGTCTATGGGATTGAGCTTCTAGATCTAATTATCAAAGTACAGAAATTACATGGGACAATGGGACAGATGAAATGACATCATGAGGAAGCCATCAGCAAAATCCAGACTCAGGAAAACCCTACAGGACAAACCACCTGGTTTTTCCACATCATAAAAAAAAACAGAGAGCAACCTGCAAAGTACAAGAGACGTAAGAGCCACATCAGCCTATTGCAACCTGTGGATTTAGCTGGATCCTGCTTCAAAGAAGCAGTAAAAAGAAAGCACAGGCTGGGTGCAATGGCTCACACTGTAATCCCAGCACTTTGGGAGGCCAAGGCGGGCAGATCACTTGAGGTCAGGAATTCAAGACCAGCCTGGCCAACATGGTGAAACCCCGTCTCAACTGAAAACACAAAAATCAGCCAGGCGTGGTGGCAAGCACCTGTAATCCCAGCTACTCAGGAGGCTGAGCCAGGAGAATCACTTGACCACATGGGGCAGAGGTTACAGTGAGTTGAGATTGCATCACTGCACTCTAGCCTGGGTGACAGAATAAAACTCCATCTAAAAAGAAAAAAAGAAAGCACAGGACAAAAGGCAAACACAAATGTCAACTGCATATTTGATATTAGGCATTACTATGTTTAGATGTCATAATGGTATCATGGCACATTTTTTAAGGAGCGCTTTTCTCTAGACATACATACTGAAATGTTCAATGAATGAAATGCTATATCTGGGATCTGCCTCAAAATAATCAGCAGTGAGCGGGGGCTAAGGGGGAAATTGATGAAACAAGGCTGGCCATGATTGATGGGTGGTGGGCTCACTACACTATCCTTCTGCCTTTTATATGTTTGAAAATGCTTATAATAATACAGTGTTGTTTTTTTTTTTTTTTCAGTACAGTGTGTAGGTGATTCTAACCACAGCTGTGCCTGCTACTGGCCTGTAAGGGGCTGCAGCCCTCCTGGTGGGAGCTCATCCACACCAGGCACAAGAGAGTAACACACCTGAATCCAGAGGCCACCCTGCCAGGAAAACTCTCTAATGTCTCGTCTTGGTTAATCAAAGAACAAAGAGCTACTGAAGGGCTGAGACCTGTGCTTAGAAGATAAGGCCCTCAGGCAGCACCCTGAACGTTCCCCTGTATTTAACATACAGTTTTACAACCTTGTTCTTCATTTTTGAAGTCAATGGTTAGATCGCTGTCTGCTTCTTTCAGCCAGCCAGGAAAGACACAATACACAATAGCTGCTGTTTGCTCCTAGGTGGCCCACAATTGATGGGTCCTCAGGCCAGAAGGGAACCCGACCCTGTTCACCTTCCCTCTTCCATCCCCAGGTGGGTGGTGTACAGGGAACTCCGTTCCATCCCACACATTGGGCACCTCATTCAGAGGCAAAGCATTCTTTCCATTTGCTAATGCCCCTCGTACCCTAGCCTTGCTGTGGCTTGCTGCAGCCTCACATTTCCCTGACGGAATACCTCCTGCCAGCAGTTCCCAGAGATATTCCAAATGATTACGCTTGTTATGGCCTGAACACCACAGCAGTCCTCCAATTAGTCCTGTCTGGTCAAGACCAAAAACACAGACCATCACCGGGACTCTGACAGAGCAGGGGCCCAGCCTGGGAGAGCCTAAGTCTCCAGGAGGAGCAACTGGTGGGGGAGAATTGTTTACTGAACCATTCATTCCATAAACATGAATTAGGCACCTGCTGTATCAGTCCCTGTTCTCCTGGGATGCCCATTCTAGAGGAGAAAACAGAATTAACAAGGGTCAATCTACTCACCCCTCATTCAACAGGCTTTGGAATTGATCCCTTACTAAGTGCTCCTCCACGTACTCGGGGCATGGTGTGTGCAAGGGGCAGACCACAAGCACACAAGTCAGTATGCACAAAAAAAAATTCAAGCGGGTGGTAAAGTGCTCTGAATGGTGATGCGGCAAACACTGGCTAGAGGAGTGGGTGCCGCTCAGTAGAGGACAAGGAGAAGGGCTCTCTGGGGAGATGATGTTGGAGCTGAGACCCCTTCCCTTCAGTGCCTGGCCACACCCCAGGAGCCAGTGCAGCCTCCCAGGCTGTGCCTCAGCTGCCCCTCACCTGGTATGCCCGGATCAGGGACTGCACGGCCAGGTGGTCCTCCACCAACTTGCTGGTCTTGGTCCGACTTGAGACTGCAGACCTGCTCTCATGGACAACAGAAGGGGGCCGTGGCTGAGCAGAGCCAGAAAAGGCTTCCTTGCTGGCTTTCCGGAAGAAGCTGTCCCAGGACTAGGCAGGGCAGAAACAAGAACGCAGCCAGGTCAGGGCCTGGGAAGAGTCAGGGGTGGCCCAGGCTGAGTCCCCAGGGAGTGTCAGGTCTTCCTTGAGGACCACAGTTCTCAGGGCCTTCCCAGGGTGCCTAGGTGTACATACAAGGATGTTCCCTACAGAACTATTTATAAAAATTGACAATGTGAAAACAACCTACATGGCTATCCATAGAAAACTGGCTAAATAATGATTTTACATTTAGAATCTGGAAGATTACACAGTCTTTTAAAAAGGTGCTTTCAGTATTGTGGATATGGAATATTGCCAAGATATGTTTTAAAGTGAATGAAGCAGAAGAGGAGGTATGGCTGCTACTCTCTGTGTAGAAGCAAAAAGCAGATGTGAACACACACAGGCATTTGCATGTGTTTTCCAGAAGAACAGTGTAAAAGCGCTTTCCTCCGTGCACTCCCATACGGCACTGGTGGGAGACTCAGTTGGTACAATCCCCATGGAAAGCAACTTGGCAATACCCATCAAAACTATACACAGCCACTCCTGGACCCAACTATTCCACTTTGGGGAATTTACCCTACAGATGGCTCTGTAGGTGCAAGATGATGAAGGTGTAAGATGATGCACTGCAGCACTGTTCGCCACAGCCAGAGACTAGAAATGAACCAGATGTCCATCAGCAGGAATAGGGGTGGCACATACATGCAATGGAATACTACACAGCTGGACAGAGTGAACAGTGAGGCTCTTCATGTACTGATATGGAAAGATCTTGGAGATACATCACCAAGCAAAACATCAGGGAGCAAAATAGTATGTGTTACAGGTTACTTTTGCATAAAGGGAGACAAATCCAGAGTTACATTTGCAGTAAGTTTACCTAATGCAAGTCTTGGAAAGGATATAGAGGACACTAAGTTGGGGGACAGTGGGAACTGAGCAGATGAGGATAGATTAGGAGGGAGCTTTCTGACTGTGTAACTTCTTATACCTTCTGGCTTTGGATCACGTGACTGCACTGCTTTCCACTGCAGGTGAAGGGGTCAGAGAACAACTTCACTTTTCACCCTCCCATATGATTTAATTTTTTTCTTTACTATCAGCAAGTGTTTATTTTATCAGATCAATACATACACAAACACGTATGTCCCTAATTACATACAAGGGGGCATATGGAGACGGCAGAGCACAACAAAGGGGCACGGCACGGCTCAGGTGTGGCTGAGCAGGGCATGGCCAGGGCCTCTCAATCAAAACCACCACCCACTGGCTGATTCAGCAACGGGAAAGCAACAGGCTTTGATGACTGAGGACCTGAGAGGCAAAGAAACCTGCCCAGGATCACACAGCAGGCAAGCTGCTTCTCCCCACTGCCCTGCCACAGCCCGGCCCCCAAGGGCTTCCCACCCTTGCAGTGGCCCAGGGTAGGGTGGGTGTGCTGACCTTGTGGACACTCCGGGGGTTTTCCAACCAGGCGAAGTACATCTCCTCCATGTAACTGGAGCCGCCTCCACCTTTGCTGCTTGGGAAGGTGGCCGGTGGCCCAGAGGACCTGCTGCGCCAGCCAAACACCAGGACGTCATGTGCAGCCAGGAGCCTTGCAGCCTGTGCCCCAAGACGGGACGGCAGCAGCCTCAGCTGACTCATTCTGGACACAGGCAATGAAGGAGAGGCATAAATGGCAGGACCAAGAGAGGAAGAGGCTCTACCAAGCCACTGTCTGCTCGTCAGCACTCGTCATTCCCACTGGGCAGACGGTGCCGGGCTAGGCAGTGATGAGACTGGGAATGTGACACTCTCCCAGCTCCCTCGGCTTACTGTCTGGTGGGAGCCCCCAGCTCAGTAAACTCTATCAATAGATATCAAACAGCCCTGAGCCCCAGCCCTGCTGTGCCCCACTCATCCCAGACCACACTCCTTCCCTGATAGTCCCCAAAGCCTGTGCAGAGACATGAACTCCCCAGGCTCTGCCTCAGGGAGCACCCAACCTAGGTCCTGGAGCCCACTCGGAGAGCCACAGGGCAGGTGCAGGGAGTACCACCAAGAAGGAGTGGGTCTCAGGCCCACCACCCTAGAACCAGGGCAGGGAGTCCTCCAGGGGTCAGGTGTGTCATGCATGGTCAGGGAAAAGCAGGGACAAAAGCATCCAGTGAGCACAGGTGTCAGGGGATGATAGAGGCACACTATCTCAGGAGGGCTGTGGCTCTAGTCATTGAGACCAAAAGTGACCAGTGACTCCCTGCGACTGCAATCCTGGCCCAGAGTGCCCTCTCTCCCAGGCCCAGCCAGAAGGCTGGTGACACTAGGCCCAACAATGGCCCACTTCATTGCAGGAAGGGCTAAGGTCTGGAGGGGCAGGAAGAGTAGAATGGAAGGCAGCCCCAGGCCCAGCCCAGCCCTTGGACTGGAGCTGCCCTCTCTGGCTCCTATACTCTGGACACCCTGAGAGCTTACACCCAGGACCAGCGCCACTCAAGACAGCTAACAGCCCAGGCAGGTACAGACTGGAAGCCCACCCAGACCAGGGGGAACCAGGCCCTGCAGCTCATCTCACCTCACTCTGTCACCTGTGCCTTCCCAGGGAAAATATCTAAATCTTGGGCTTTCAGTGATGGGGGCTTTCTGCATTCTGCAGAGGATAAGAGTTCTAAGAGCCTCTGCCAATCCTGGAGAACCCCCAAATATCCCTATCCAGGCAGGTTAGGGGTTGATAGGGCCCACTGAGGTCCCAGATCACCCCATACTCCTGCCACCTCATCCTACATATGATGTGTAAAGTGGGACCTCTGTTCCCCACCCTACAACTGTGAGCAGAACCCCCTCCTCCGCTCCAGCACAACCACTGCCTGGACATAGAGCAGCTCCCTGTGAATACCAGCTAATGCCCTCCTGCCCAGACCGCCCAGCTTGTAAGCGGGGTGCAAGAACCACCCCACCAGGGGTTGCCCAGGCAGGAGGAGTCCCCTACCCCTGGACAGCTCAGGCCCCAGAAAATGTGCATTCTGGGGTATAACTGGCTTCCAAGTACTGTCCAGGCCGGGCCCTGAGCCAATGCTCCTGGTCAGGTGTGCTCAGCCAACAGGCCACCTGTTGCACCCTTCTGCCTCACCCCTGCCATCAGCTCAACCACGTCACCAGAAACTCACTGGCTGGACTTTCCACAAAAGGTCAGGCCCCACCAGAGGGCAGGGCACAGCCCTCCTTCTAACTCACATGAGCCAGAGGAAAGGGGTGATGTCACCTCGATGGAGGGAGGACAAGCTCCTGGGGCAACCAGCAGCAAGCCTGAACAGAGAACATTTTCAAAACAAAAAAGATTCCACTGCGGGGAGGAGGGAGGTGAGCTTGGGAGCCTCTGAGTGCCCCAAGCTTCCCTCCCACATGCTCAGCCCCTGAGGCTTCGGGCCATGTGGCCCAGCCCATGAGCCAATGATGCCAAGCCCTAGAGTGCGGGGCACTCGGGGCCAGCTCCTCTGAGAGCAGCACCTCTCCAAGTGCCAGGCATGAGCTCTGGTGTCAGGCAGCCAGGGTCCCAACTCCTGTTCCGCCTCTGACCATCCCAGAGGCCTGGGCAAAGAGAAGGTCGTGCCAGCCCAGCTGGCCACTGGGCCCAGGAGCTCCTAAAGCATCAGGGAGAATCTTCTAGAGCATCTGAAAGAATCCACAATCCAGGACGCTTTATCATCCCCAGTCTATGGCAAAGGAAACTAGATACCAAGACCATCGTCATGGGAACAAACATAATAGGCACCGTCAGGAGCACTGATTCTAGGACAGATACTGAGCTCATTTAATCCTCTCAACATCCCATGGGGTGGGCACTCATATCAGTTCCACTTTATAAACAGAGAAACTGAGGTGCAAGAGGCTAAACTGCCTAAGCTGGTGAGTGACAGGGCTGTGTGTGGTTCCAGCGACTGTGCCCTGATCACTGCAGTCAATATGTAAGCCAGATTTCTCTTAGCGATGCAGTTCCCATCAGCTGAGCCAGAGCTGCTCCCTCTGCCAGCCCCACTCCCACCCCCACAGGGGAATGGGGCAGTTTGAGCCAGATAGGGACAAAGTCTGGCTGTGTCCAGAATGGCCCGGTGCAGGAACACTGTTTTATAAACACTAAACAGTCTGGGTTGGCCATTGGGCACTGCTGTGGCCTTGACCCAGCCTGGCAGGAGGGCAGCCTGCCACCAATCCCCACCTGCATCCCAGCAGGGCGTGAGGGCCCAGTATCTAGAGCCAGAGCCCAAGCCAGCCCTGCTAGTTCCTGCCCATACAGTCAAGGACAGCAACAAGGAGTGAGAGTCAGGTACCCTGTGCAACCCCCTGCCCAGTCCAGACTCCAGCAGAGTTGCCCTGGGTATCTCTTGGGGGTCTCTTCTCTGGGGACAAGGTCACACAGCATCCCCAACCCAACCTCAGAACCTCAACCCAACCCCAGAAAACTGCCGACACCATGGCCACTAAGACTCCCACACACATGACCCTGTCTGGAGTGCCCTAGTGAGGACTACTCCCTAATGCACCCATTGCAGAGATCAGTAAACAGAGGCCGGGAACGGTTCTCCCCAGAGGGCCCTCTAAGCTGGGCAGCAGCAGAGCCTGGATTCTCTCAGCAGGTCTACTCTGACCCCACTTTCTGAGAAGCGGATGAGCTTTTGCTCAGCAACAAACCGCAATTCTAATTAGATGGGGCCTGTTCCAAGACACTGGGGAGGGGCTGCTAGGGCCTGCATGAGCCAGGTGGCCCAGGGGCGTCAAAAGGTCTCTCCGGTTCGGCGAATGCGTACTGCAGCCTGCTGTGGCCTCGGGATTACCCCGTCCCCCTCCCACATCTCCCTGGGGGCGGAAGAAGCTCTTCCCATGCCAGCAGCGACCTCAGGCCATGCCGCCCTCTCTCGGGCCTCAGTTTTCTCATCTGTAATCGCAGACCGCGGTTAAAACCGTCTATTAGGGTCCTTGGTAGTCCGAAGCTGCCTACGGGTCCCGCCAGGTGCACAGCGCTCACCCTCCCCATCCCCCGCACAGCTCTCGCAGCTCCGGGCCCTCCCCTGGCCACGGAAGGCGCGGGGCAGTCTGAAGTCCTCGGGCTGGAGAAACCCACCGCGAGCACCCGCTCCTCTGCGCAGGACCCTGGACTAGCCGGGTGGTACGTGCGCGATGGGCTGGGGGTCCCGGGGGAGGCCACGGCCAGCCAAGGTCGGAGCCAAGGTCACGGTCTGTTCCTCCTCCCCCTCCCCCCGGCGGGGCCAGACTCAGGGCTGCGGGCAGCGGCGCCCCAGGACCGGGGAGAGAGGAGCTGCGGGGCCGGTCCCCAGGACGGCAGGAGAAGCAGCGGCGCAGGCACCGGGAGGGGGCGGGCCGCCGCGCTCACCGGGCGGGCGGGCGGGGTCCGCGCTGCAGCGAGGTCCGGAGGCTGCAGGTCAGGGGGCTGCGCGGAAGGGCTGCGCGCGCGCCGTGCCAATTACCTGGGTCACGTGACGCAGCCGCCCACGGGCGCGCGCCCCTGAGACTCCGCGCGTCGTGACGTCTCCTTGGACGCCCCGCCCCGCGCCTGGCGCTGTCCACGGTGCTGGCGGCCCAGGCCCGAGGTCGCCCACGGCCGAAGGGGGGACTTCTCTCTGAGACCGCAGGGTGGGGCTGAGGCCCTGAACTCCATGTGCTCGTCCTAAAACTAGGACGGATGTACCAGAGGACAAGCAGCCTTTGTGTGTAGGAGAGGATAGGTTTTGTTTTGTCGTCTGTAAAATGGGAATGCTATGAAAAGTTCCACTATCTTAGGGATGTTTTGAAAAAAAGATGAGATAATGCGTGAAAAGTGCTTACCCCAAATCTGATACACATTTTACTGATTCATCCTCCCAGTGATGGTGACCCAGGCTGTCCTCACCACCCTGTGGCCACAAACAAGGCTGCAATGAACTTCTTCATACACATACCCTTAGGATCCTGCGTGGAACTTTCTCTGGGATAGAGATCAGTTTTCTAATTATTATCAGAATAGCAGATGCAATGTCCTGTTATTGTTTTAATCTGCATTTCACTCGTTATCAACGATTTGCATCTCCCGTTATTTGTTAGTTTGGGGTTTTCTGTTGCATTTTTTTCAGCTTTCTGTTGGGTTTTGTTCTCATTTAAATGCAGGGCTCTCTTGCATAGGAGCGTAACACACCTGTGGTTCAAGTTGCCATCAACTCTCTCCTGGATTATCGCAGCAGCCTCCTAACTGGCTTCTCCGCTTCTACACTTACACTCTTGAATTTTAATCTCAAAACTACAGTATGCACTTCACAAGAATACATTCAAATACATATCAAACCAATTAATATGGTTGCTTGTCGAGGGAGGAGGATGGGGAATGTGGATATGAGGTAATTAATCAATTACCCAGATCAATGCTGACAGAGTGCCACGAAGAAAAGAATACAACTAACTTCTGCACCTGAAGTCCCCCAAAAGTTCTTTATTTGGAGATAGTTAGGGATTCATGTGGTCAAGAATCTTCAGCACTTAACACAGCACTAGCTCATGGTATTTTTCAGTAAATATTTGTTGAGTGAATGAATGAGTGAGTAAACGGACACTTGACTTGGATCCTGAAGGGTGAGTAAGATTTTATCTGGTGCAGAAGGGCAGGGTTCATTGGGAATTCTTTGGACACAAGCACCAAAAATGACCTGGCTAGCTTCAACCGAAAACGACTTGATACAAAGGTTGTATATAAGGCAACTCACAGAATCAGAGGAAAGCTGAAAAATTTACTTCAGGAAGCAGGGCTGAGCCATAGAGGAACTGTCTCTTCAAGGCTGTTCTGTGTTTCAAAATTCAAATTCCAGGTGAGAGGCAGTAATGTACTTGCCGTAGAGACGGAGTAAGGTGGCCAGATTTGAGAGATTTATGGGGATCAGCTCCATGGGGTTTAGTGGTTGACCAGATATGAGGGTGGAGACATAGATAACTCACAGGTGTCTGGCTTTAGTGATTTGGGCACAGTGGAACTTCTCAGCGAGCTAGGGAAAAGGAGAAGATGCAGTTTGGGGGAATAGTGGAAAAGTTTACAAGTCAGAGTCACCGATTAAGAAAGATGGAAAGCCTGACACAGAGCAGCAGGCAGGAACAAGGTTCTTGCAAATCAAAAGGCTTCAGAGCCTTTCAGCCTTCCAGCCTAATTGGTGTTCTGCTAATTGCATTGATTAAAGCAAACATTTGGGGCAATCAACGCTCCCATGAGGATGGCTGCCATTCTCAGAAGCCTGAGAGGATTAGTGGCAGTGGCTGTAGGCTTTACAGAGATCTTCAGAAACAGACACCTTTCTTTTTTTCCCATGCCTGTGGCGTGTGTGTGTGTGTGTGTGTACGTGTGTCAGAACATGGAAGTTTTTATTTATTCTAGTTGTACAGAACTTAAATGATACAGAAGGATACAGAACAAAATGTGAAAAGCCCCCTTCCACCTGCCCCAACCTCACCTCTTTTTTTTCCTTCCAGAGATAACTACTGGCCAGTTTGGCAAACATTTTTACAAAATTGTTTATGTATTTATATCCATATGCTTGTACAAACATACACATAAAAACATGAAATAGATCACACTAGAATATAGTTCCATGACTTGTTTCTTTTTTCCCCTTGTCTTGAAGATTTTTATTTAAACTCAGTATGTGTAGGACCACCTCATTCTTTTTCACGGGTATGTTGTATTCATTATAGGGATGTATGGTGACTCTCCCATTGAATGAACATTTCCATTTCTTTTGACATTTACAGAAAAAAAAGGAGAAAAGAGTCCTCCTATATATTCCCTTTAGTACATGCAAAACTACTATGGTAACATTGATTTCTTTCTTTCTTTCTTCTTTCTTTTTTTTTTTTTTTCAAGATGGAGTCTTGCTCTGTCACCAAGGCTAGAGTGCAGTAGCTGGATCTCAGCTCACTGCAACCTCCACCTCCCAGGTTCAAGCAATTCTTCTGCCTCAGCCTCCTGAGTAGCTGGGATTACAGGCTCCCGCCACCACGCCTGGCTAATTTTTATATTTTTAGTAAAGATGGAGTTTCATCACGTTGGCCAGGCTGGTGTTGAACTCCTGACCTCATGATCCCCCCGCCTTGGCCTCCCAAGTGCTGAGATTATAGGCGTGAGCCACCATGCCCAGCCTGATTTCTAAATTAAGTTTAACAATGGGTCAAAAGATATACATTCCTTAGAACTTAATATGTATAATAAATGTCTAGTAAGACCATTCCACTGAATACTTCCTCATTAGTGTTTTTGAGTTCCCACTCCCTTACATCCTTGCCAAGATTATCAGTTTTCTTTCATTTATGCCAATCTGATAGGTGAAAAATCATATTTTGTTTTAGTTTGCATAAAACTGATAAATGAATTTGAAAATCTTTCTTTTTTTGAAGTGGAGTCTTGCTCTGTCACCTAAGCTGGAATGCAATGGCGTGATCTTGGCTCACTGCAAACTCTGCCTCCTGGATTCAAGTGATTCTCCTGCCTCAGCTTCCCAAGTAGCTGGGACTACAGGCACACACCAGCATGCCCAGCTAATTTTTGTATTTTCAGTAAAGACAGGATTTCACCATGTTGACTAGGCTGGTCTTGAACTCCTGACCTCAAGTGATCTGCCCGCCTTGGCCTCCCACAGTGCTGGGATTACAGGCATGAACCACCGCACCCGGCCTGAAAATCTTTTTATATGTTTCTTATTTTGTATTCTTTTTCTACAAATTGCCTATTGATAGACTTTGCTCATTTTTCTATCAGGTTGTTTATATTTTGCTTGAATTCATATAAACTCTCTACATATTCTGAATAAGAATATTTTGTAGGTTGTATATGTTGCAACATTTCTCCCAGTCTGTCACTTGTCTTAACTTTGTTTATAGATGCTTTGGCCACATTCTCATAGCTTTGATTACAGTATATTATTATAATTTTTCTTATATAGTCTTACTTATTGTTGTTAATCTCTTACTGTGCCTAATTTATAAATTAAACTTTGTCATAGGTATGGGCTGGGCACGGTGGCTCACACCTGTAATCCCAGCACTTTGGGAGGCCAAAGCAAGTGGATCACCTGAGGTCAAGAGTTTGAGACCAGCCTGGCCAACACAGTGAAACCCCATCTTTACTAAATATACAAAAAATTAGCCGAGCGTGGTGGTGGGTGCCTATAATCCCAGTTACTCGGGAGGCTGAGGCAGGAGAATCACTTGAACCCAGGAGATGGAGGTTGCAGTGAGCCGAGATAGTGCTACTGCATTTCAGCCTGGGCAACAGTGAGACTTCATCTCAAAAAAGAAAAAAAATTATCATAGGTATGTATAGGAAAAAACAGGGTATATATAGGGTTTGATACTATGTGAGGATTTGGGAATCCATGGGAGCCTTGGAATGTATCTCCCCAGGATAAGGACAAACTACTGTATAAAACATTTCTATCACCACAAGGATCCCTCAAAATGCCCTTCTATAGCCACACCTATTTCCCTCCCATATCACCTCCTCCTTAACCCCTCCAAACCATTAATCAGTTCTCCATCTCTATAATTTTGCATTCAATAATGTTATATGTCAGTGGCATTATAGGGTAGGTAGCCTTTTGGGATTAGCTTTTTTTCATTCAGTATACTTCTTTGGAGATTCATGCAGGTTGTTGTGTGAATCAGTCATTTGTCTCTTTTTATTGCTGAGTAGTATTCCATGGTATGGATGTACCACGGTTTGTTTAACCATTCACTCATAAAGGGCATCCGGATTGTGCTCAGATTTTGGCCATTACAAATAAACCTGCTATGGACATTTATGTTCAGATTTTTGTGTGAACATAAGTCTTCATTTCTCTGGGGTAAATGCCTTGGAATGCAATTGCTGGGTCATATGGTAGTTGCATGTTTCATTTTTTATAAACCTTCTGCTCTTTTCTAGAGTAGATGTGCCACTTCACAGTCGCATCTTTTCATGTGTGTGTTTGTAATCTGTATATCCTCTTTGGAGAAATGTCTCTTTATGTCCTTTAGACCTTTTCTAATTGGATTGCTATTTTTTTTCTTACTGTTGAGTTTGAGAGCTCTTTGCATAGTCTAGATGCTAGACTTTGTCAGATACGTGATTTGCAAATATTTTCTCTCGGCCTGTAGCTTGTCTGTTCATCCTCTTAGTAGGGTTGTGCATTGAGCAAAAATTTGTAATTCTGATGAAATCCAGTATATCATTTTTTCATCTTATGGCTCATGTTTTTGGTGTTTAATCTGAGATTTTTTTTCACCTCACCCTAGGTCCTGAAGATTTTCTCCTATTTTTCTAGAAGTTTTATTGTTTTACATTTTGCATTTTGGTTCATTATCCTTTAATTTTCGTATAAAATGTGAGATTTAGGCTGAAATTCTTTTTTTCTTTTCACCTATGGATGGCCCATTGCCCCAATACCATTTGTTGAAAGGCTGTTCTTCCCCCATTGAATTGCTTTTGCACTTTTGTCAAAAAATCAGTTGAGCACATTTGTGCGGGTCTGTTACTGGGTTCAGCTTTATGGAGATATAATTCACATACCATACAATTCACCCGTATAAAATATATCATTCAATTCTTTTTTAAGCATATCCATAGAGTTGTGCAACCCACTGTGCAATTTTAGAACATTTCATTATCTGACAAAGAAACCTTTGAAAGGGGAATTTTACCACCTTAAGAATATCAAGTTGATCCAAGACCTGCATCATATTAAAAATCATCTGTGGGTGCCCCGAAGTGCAGAAGGCGCCTCCTCTGATAAGCCTGTGATACAGCAGGTGGTCAGCTTCTCAACAAGGCTGCCCTCCGACAAGCTCTACGCCTCCACCACTGCCTCCCACAGGCCTCTTCTGCTCCCAGCCTTGGCCTTCGGGCCCCAACCTCCAGAATACCCATGGTTTTCCTCCCTGAAAGATGGAGCCCCTAAGGCAACCATCTGCTCCTGTCCTCCAGCTCCATTGCAGCCGGCCTTTCCACCAGCCCTTGTCCAGGTGGGACAGGACATGGAGACAGCAGGGACTCGAGTTTCCGTTTGGAGGCGGCAGGATTCAGAGGCAAATTTAGCCCCTTAAACCTCTGCTGCCGCCTCCCCTGCAGCAACTGAGGCCTCCCACGTCCTGGAGCGAACCCCCAAGGAGAGAACAGCCAAGATTTTGGACTTCAGGAAACAGCATCCAGGCCATCGCTTGCCCTCGGGCTGAGGGCCACGCATCCCTGCCCGTCCCCTCATAGGCGGCTGCACACTCGGGCCCTCGCCCCAGCCCTCAGGGCCCCGGGCGGGAAGCCCCTCTCTGAGCAGGCCTGGCCCGCCTGTGCCCTCCTGCGGAGTCCCTAGGGGGCGGGGAGCCCGCGCCTGCCTAGCCCGGCTCTCAGGACACCTCTGTCTGCTTCTCCTTCGTCGCCACGCCGGGTTTCGACTCCGCGTGGCCAGGCACTCCGGGTCACGCCCTCTCGACCCAGGGCGAGCTCACGCCGCCGCCTGCGCGCTGGACTGGGAGCTGGAAGCAGCCGACATCGGTCTCTGAAACCCTGCGCTGGGAGGCCCTCGGCTGGGCGGGGATTCCTGGGCGCTGAGCGAGTTTTCCCTGCGGTGTCTGTCCGAGCGTAGACAGAAGCCGCGCGAGGGGACGCGGGGTCAAGTCCCCGGGCGGCGGGGAGGGGCTGCGAGGGCGGGTGTGGAGGGGCCTGGGCTGCGCGCGGGCTAGGGGCGGCCACCTTGGCAGGAGATCCGACGCGCGGGGCCTCCCGGTCCGCTCCCCGCCCGGTCCGCGCCCCTCCAGGAGGCCGGATCCGCGCGGCAGTCCTGGGCTCCGCTCCTCAAAGTCCTGCCGCGGCCGCACCCCGCTGGGGAAGGTGCGAGGTGAGGCGGACGAGGACGGTTCTTGACGCTGAGCCTGTGGGCCAGGCCCGCGCCCACCCAGGAATCTCTCCCGGGAAGGCCGGGAAAGATGCCAGCGGCCCCTGAAGCAGGGAGACCCCCGCGCCTACGCTTCTGAGGCAGATGCATCAGGGAGGCCTTCCTGGGCGAGAGGGAAAGGATAATGGAGTGAGGGGAGTGTTGTGGACCAAGGCCTGGAGGGCGAGCAAGGGTCTGGGGTGTCTGGCGATACTGGGTGGAGGGAAGGGGGTTCTCTGTGGCCGGCATCAGGTGCTCCAGGGCAGGGCTTTGGAGACAGCCAGGCCCAGCCAAGGGTCTCAAACGTTCTACCTGACATTTCAGTCCTCAAACTGCTGTAGGGCCTCTTCAGGGTTTCAGCAGGGGACGCAGTCAGATTTTGTAGAAAAGTCATTCTGACCAGGCGCAGTGGTCACACCTGTAATCCCAGCACGCCGAGAGGCTGAGGGGGGCGGATCACTTGAGGTCAGGAATTTGAAACTAGCCTGGCCAATATGGCGAAACCCTGTCTCTACTAAAATAAAAAAATTAGCCGGGCGCGGTGGCGCACCCCTGTAATCCTAGCTACTCAGGAGGCTGAGGCAGGAGAATTGCTTGAACCTGGAAGGCGGAGGTTGCAGTGAGCTGAGATCATGACGCTGCACTCCAGCCAGGACGACAGAGCGAGACTCTGCCTCAAAAAAAAATAATAAAAAAAAAAAAAATAGCCACGCATGGTGGTGAGCGCCTGTAATCCCAGCTACTCTGGAGGCTGGCAGGAGAATTGCTTAAATCCGCGAGGCGGAGGTCGCAGTGAACCGAGATCTCGCCACTGCATTGCAGCCTAGGAAGGAAAGAGAGAAAAAGGGAGAGAGAAAGAGAGAAAGGGAGAAAGGGAGAGAGGGAGGGGAGAGAGGGAGGAAGAAAGGGGGAGAGGGACGGAGGAAGGGAGGGCGGGAGGGAAGGAGGGAGGAAAAAGAGAAAGGAGAAAAGAAAAAAGGAAAGGAAAGGAGGAAGGAAGGAAAAGAAAGGTCATTCTGGAGGCTGGTGGAGAACTGGTGAGCTCCCACAAGCACCCCAGTGAATGGAGGTTTCACCAGTGAGGCCTGGGGAGGAGGGACCCGTGCAGAGCATTACAGAGGCAAGGTCAGTGGGGCTGGGACAGCTTGGCTTTGGGTAGTAAGGGAAGAAGAGTCAAGGATGTCTTATGGCCCCTGAAGGTGTGCCCCAGGCCCCCTGCCTCTGTGGGGCACAGTTACCACCCATTAGGAGGCCTCACCTTATGCAGAGCTGGGCCTTAATATTTATTTGAGGCCAAGAGAATTGTTTCCTCACTACCCTTGGAGAACTAACCTGATCTTGCTGTAGAGAGATGTAAGCAGTCCCTGCCTTCACGGTGGTTTCAGAGTACAGATGACTTGTGGCAGGTGCAGAGAGAACCCTCAGCTCTAATAGGCAGAGAAGACCGAGAGACCAAAGAATAAAACAAAAGAAAGAACACTGACATGGTTAACAAATCAGACAGAAGGTAAGGTCTCTTAACTGAGTGTCTTTTTGTTGTTGTTGAGACAGGGTCTCGCTCTGTCACCCAGGCTGGAGTGCAGTGGCATGATCACGGCTCACTGCAACTTCCACCTCCTGGGCTCAAGTGATGCTCTCACCTCAGCCTCCCAAGTAACTGGGATGACAGGCCACCACCACGCCCGGCTAATTTCTGTATGCTTTGTAGAGACACGGTTTCACCATGTTGCCCAGGCTGGTCTCAAACTCCTGAGCTCAAGCGATGCACCTCCCAAAGTGCTGGGATTACAGGTGTGAGCCACTGCACCTGGCCCATTAATTAAGTGTTGTTTAGAGTCCAGATTTTCTTTTCAATTGCAATGTCAATACATGCTCATTATAAAAACAATAAAAAGCACAAAAAATTGTAAAAGGAAAGAATATTCATATTTTCCTGTTTAAACTCAACCACCTTAGTTGAGTTTATCATTTAGTATTTTCCTTACAATTTTTCTTCCCTGACATGGTATTCAAACTTTTACCAAAGTTGTGGTTATACTGTCTTCACAATTTGCAGAGTCCCTTTTCACTTAAGATTATCTCAGAAGTGCTCTCTCGCAGATCATGGTTACATGGCGGCTACTACGGCAAAGCAAGAGCCTCAGAGACGCCACTGCGGCCAGCACAGCCGGAGACCTGAGCTGGAGGCTGTCTGCAGGCCCTGCACTCTCTCAATGAGTTGGAGAAGTCCCATTGTATCAGAGTAAGATGGACGGTAGCTTTGACTGTGATTGTGGTGAGCTGGAGCCACCTGATCACTAACAAAAGACACCTGCTGTTAAGCAACAGCCGCCAGGGCTTCCTGTTGAAATATATAGCAACAAAGGAAGAAAAGAAGCAAAACAGAAATAGTGCTTAACAGCACCTTAGAATGATGCTGCTTAGGACCAGTCCAACACTGAGTGTATATGCACTGTGAGGAGAATGTTCATAGAAGCCTGTTGTGTGCATATTTAGTCACATTTTTGTTAAATGTTAAATCATTTAGCACAGTAATCTGAGTGCATAGTATATCATTTCATTCCGTTTGAGTTTCTTGAGTGTTTTCTTAAATGTCTGCAGAGTTGCTGCCCCTTTCTTGAACTATGAGTACTGCAATCTTTTTAATTCTCAATATGAGTAGAGCTTTTTGAGCTTTAAATCTAAGGGGAACTCAACAGGCCTGTTTGGCATATGCAGTGAACATCAAGAAACCATATTGCTGTGGAAGCATAATTATTTTTCTTCTCTCTTTTTGAAAGATCTTTCCTTTGGATGCCAGTTTTCTTCCTTGTTTACACAAGTTCAACAATTCGAAAGGAAAAGGAAATATGATTGGCAATGATTGGCCTATACATAACAACTTTGATATTGATGAAGTTCAGCTTGATCCAAGAGCTCTGTCTGATGCCACTGATGAAGAAGAAGTACAAGTTGACCCCTGAAAATATTTGGATGGAGATCAGGAAAAATATCTGGAGGATCCTGCTTTTGATACCAGTTACCTGCTTTTGATACCTTGCTGGCAGTACCCAGATCATCATGAAAACAAATATTGTGATCTGGAGTGTAGCCATACTTGTAACTACAAAACAAGGTCATCATCATATTTAGATAACTTAGTTTGGAGAGAGAGTGAACCATTACTATGAACCCAAGCTTATTATAGATCTTTCCAACTGGAAAGAACAAGCAAAGAAAAATCTGATAAGGCAAATCAAAATGTGAAAGGAATGGATTGGTTAAAGCCCAGATAGCACTAGAGGAAGCATCATAGCAACTGGCTGAAAAAGAAAGGGAAAAGAATCAGGGATTTGATTTTGATTCCTTTATTGCAGGAACTATTCAACTTAGTTCCCAACATGAGCCTACTGATGTTGTTGATAAATTAAATAACTTGAATAGCTCAGTGTCCCAACTAGAATTGAAAAGTTTGATATCAAAGTCAGTAAGCCAAGAAAAACAGGAAAAAGGAATGGCAAATTTGGCTCAGTTAGAAGCCTTGTACCAATCTTCTTGGGACAGCCCATTTGTGAGTGGTGGGGAGGACTGTTTTCTCATCAATCAGTTTTGTGAGGTAAGGAAGGATGAACAAGTTGAGAAAGAAAACACTTACACTCGTTACTTGTACAAGTTCTTTAGCAGGAAAGAAGATACCGAAATGCTAGAAACTGAGCCAGCAGAGGATGGAGACATTGGGGAGAGAGGAAATGAGGAAGGGTTTCTGAACAACAGTGGGGAGTTCCTCTTTAACAAGTTTCAGTCACATCCGTGTGAAGAGACCACCAAACAGGCTTTGTGTGAGCAACAAGGCTGTTTATTTCACCTGGGTGCAGGCAGGCTGAGTCCGAAAAGAGAGTCAGTGAAGGGAGATAGGGGTGGGTCCGTTTTATAGGATTTGGGTAGATAAAGGAAAATTACAGTCAAAGGGGGTTGTTCTCTGGCTGGCAGGGGTGGGGGTCACAAGGTGCTCAGTGTGGGAGCTTTTGAGCCAGGATGAGCCAGGAGAAGGAATTTCACAAGGTAATGTCATCAGTTGAGGCAAGAACAGGCCATTTCCACCTCTTTTGTGATCCTTCAGTTACTTCAGGCCATCTGGATATATACGTGCAGATCACAGGGGATATGAGGACTTAGCTTGGGCTCAGAGGTCTGACAATGAGCAGCTCTAGTCCACAGGCATCCCCCAGTTTCACAGTCCAGTTGGATCACCACTTAAGTCAGTGCAGGCCACATTAACACCTTCTGCTATGAAATCTTCCCCTCAAATTCCTCATCAAACATACAGTAGCATTCTGAAACATCTGAACTAAAACGCTCAGCAGACATTTATCTTTGTATTCTTCATGAAATGTGTTTTGTCTTTTTTTATTACAGTGTTTAAATCATTTTTTACTTGAATCAGATGGTGTCATTTAGTAAGGATTTTATTAGTTCTTGGTTTTTAAAATCCAGACTCTCTTTTTCTACGTGTGAGATAGTTTTTATTTTAACTGGCATGCCATTTGCACACAAAAATAAAGACTAGAGCAAAATAATGCAACGCAGGAGGAGAAAAGAAATGCACTAAGACAAGTAAAGAACATTCTCTCATAGAACAGTGATCTGTTTTACAGGAAACAAACGTTGCCTTGAAATTTACACAGTGAGACTGTACATAATTGCATGAAAATAGCTATTTTTTTCCAATACATTTTTCATTCATGAGTATTTCCAAGTTTTTCATACTGTACACATTTCTCAAAACACATGAGACCAGCAGCAACTGAAAATGAATGCCGAATTTGGCACACATGTGTTATCTACCTCAAGGTAACAAGAGTATGTGGCAAAACATATGCCACCATAGTGCTTCACAATATGCACTTCTATTTAGCCAGCGTTTATTGTAGTAAACTATTCTTAATAAGACTCATTCACTGTTTATAAATGTTCTGGTATGCATTCTTTATAGTGAAGTGTTAATACATCACATCTTATTTTAGTATATTTTCTGTATTTAATTATTAAAATTAACTTAGTTTTTTAAATGTATTTGCAAATACACTTTTTCCATTTGGCACTATGGTTTGTTGCCTTCCTAGCTGAATCTATAATGTCAGCTTATCCTAAGACTGTCCACATACTTACTTTACTCAAGTGTTCATTTTAAGTAACATGCTCACTGCGTATAGGAATTTGTATTTTGGAGGTGCTTGATCTATCTACAAAGAAAAATTAATTAGGAGTTACTTTATTATAAAATGCTCCTAGAAGCCTTAATTGTGTTTATTTAAAAAAAAGTTAGACTTGTGTACATGGAAGTAATTAAGGTACATCATTATTGTAGTTTAAAAGTTGCACATGATAAGACATTTTGTTTTTACTGTATGTTTTTACTGAGTGATCTATTCCCATCCCAAGGCAAGCATGAATAAAATTAGGTTAAATGAAAAAAAAAAGATTATCTCAGGAGCATTTTTCCATCATATGATAAACTTGCAGGTAATTACAATATTGAACAGGTCACTCAGTCCTGGTCTGCCAGATTTAGCTTCATTCTTAAACCCCAAATTCCAGTGAATCTACAAATATGAATGCAGATGCCACTTGGTTTCCTTTCCTTTTGCATTATAATAAAAATTAAGAAAGCTGGCTCTGACATTTATTAATCCTATTCTTTTCTGAAAAATCTTTAGGCAATGATAAACACAGTGACTTAGAAATCCCAGCAGGATAATTAACTTCCAGTGGAAGCAGGGAGGAAGTATGGGCTGAGGTTAGTTAATAAGATTGGGAGAGCCTCCTATATTATATGAAGTGTGTGGGCTAGAGATGACGGCCTTAGGGAATAATCAATGTCATTGTTGGTTGGGTTCCGATTGATTTCATAAGGAAGTACTGAGCTATTGAAACATTGGCAGATCAAGACATCACTTCATTATTTAAACTCCACCGAGAGAGTTTGCAACATGTTCTTAGTGGTTGACCTGGGAGGGGAAAGGAGACATTTGTCCTTATTCACACCATGAATCACAGCTAGAAAGAGGGTCTCTGTTGACCACTCAGGAAGCTCCAGGAAACAGGCCTTATGTTTTGAGCTCAGAGACTCAGTAGCAGAGTGTTCAATGTCTTCTAGAAACTGGACTTCATCATTGTCTATGTCTTTGCTATTCAGACTTTGATCCACAAACCAGAAGCATCAGCATCATCTAGGAGTTTGTTAGCAATGCAGAATCCTAGCCTCACCCCAGATCTACTGAATCAGAATCCATATTTAAACAATATTCCCAAGTGACATGCACATTAAATTTGAGAGGCACTGCTCTCTGTAATAGCAAGAATGCTTCAGCCCTTTAGAGAAAATTATGCCCTAGGTAAGGCTGTCAACAAAAACGATGCATGAAAAGGACCAACTTCGTGGCTTAATTTTCAGTAAGTTCGTCTTTAAATATGTTAAATAAAAACTCCATCTTTACTTAAACAATTGAACAAGCAGAAAACAAACAACCCCATTAAAATGGGGCAAAAGACATGAACAGGTACTTGTCAAAAAAAGACAAACAAGTGGCCAAAAAACATGAAAAATTGCTCATCATCACTAATCATCAGAGAAACGCAAATCAAAACCACAATGGGATACCATCTCACACAGTCAGAATGGCCATTATTAAAAAGTCAAAAAACAATAGATGTTGGCAAGACTGCAGAGAGAAGGGAATGCTTACACACCACTTGTGGGGATGTAAATTAGTTCTGCCACTGTGAAAAGCAGTTTGGGATTTCTCAAAGAACTTAGAACTGCCATTCAGCCCAGCAATCCCATTAGTGGGTATATGTCCAAAAGAAAACAAATGGTCCTACCAAAAGACACATGCACTTGCAGGTTCATTACAGCACTATTCACAATAGCAAAGTCATGGAATGAACCTGTGTGCCCATCAACAGTGGATTTGATAAAGAAAATGTGGTATGTATACACCACAAAATCTTACACAGCCAAAAAAGAAAAAAAGAAAAATACCATGTCCTTTGCTGCAACATGGTTGCAGATGGAGGCCATTATCCTAAGTGAATTAAAGCAGGAATAGAAAAACCAGATACCGCATTTACTCACTTATAAGTGGGAGCTAAACATCAGGTACACATGGACATAAAGACGGCAACAATAGACACTGGGGACTACTGGGGGAAGGCCAAGGTTGAAAAACTAACATGGTCAGTACCTGGTCAGTACCAAGATACCATGGTCAGTACCTGGATGATGGGACCATTTGTATCCCAAACCTCAGCATCACAAAATATACCCACATAACAAACCTGCACATGTACCCTTTGAATCTAAAATAAAAGTTGAAAAAGAAAAACAACTAAAAAAAAAAAAAAAACCTCCATCTTGTCCGGGTGTGGTGATGTACCTGTATTCCCAGCTATTTGGGAGGCTGAAGCAGAAGAATCTCTTCAGCCCAGGGGTTCATGCTCAGCATGGACAACATAGCAATAGCTCATCTCTAAAAAAAATCAAAAAACAACAACTCCATCTTGACTATCTATGTTCAAGAGTTCCAATATTTGGAAACATTTTTCCTTTTGCCACTTCCTCAGAGGCAGTTATTTCTCTTCCAAGTGCCACTAGGGAGTGTTTCCTACTATGAGTTTTATGGAAGACCACAGAAATGTGAAATGGGAAGGCCTTGCTCGTGTGTGATTCACAAACAGGCATTTCTTTTTAGGAAGGTTTGCATTGTATTAATATCTACATTTTAAAATAACACATTTTTAAAGTTTTTATTATTGTTAATCATTTATGTCTGGCTCCATTCTTCTCTTTGGCCTCTCATCCTTCCATGGTCATATCATGGACCAGACCCTGACTCAGAGAAAGGGCCTGGCTGAGGTTACAGATGTGCAATCTCCTCTTTTAAGGCAAGGCCAAAGAAATAAATCTCTCGGAGGTTGGCTAATTGTTGTCTTAATTCCTAAAGCTAGAGATTTTAGCATAATTACTAAAGGAAATGAGATCTGGCTGCATCACGCAAGAAAAGTTAATGCACTTGTCCCACCAAGTGTGGAACAGTTGGCAGCCAGAAAGCATCTGAACTTTCAGGACCAAAGACAGCACCCGGACCTCCACTCTGTTGCCATCTGGTGACCTGGCAGCTTCTGCCACTGCAGGCACAATTCCCAGCTCTGGATTTACAGCATCTCAGGGAGCCACAGAATCTCAAATGTCTCTAGCCTTCAGAATTAATTCATTAAAAAAAAAAAACTAACTAATGTGTAGCACTTTACAGTCAGGGGAGTAGAATGTTATAAAAGCCAAATAAATGATCTTATGCTACAGAGCATAAAATATTGAAAGTGACAAGACGGTATTTAACCATGGTGGCTCAACCAAGACCAACATGGCAGTACTCTCCTTTGCCAAGCTTTCCACCTTCCTATACATCTCTGCCAGCATCTCTTTCCTCCTCCTCTGCCCAGAGCTATGGGCTCTGAGGGGGTTAATTACTGGGTGACCTGGTAAAGGACTTTGAGGTGTCTCAGGGCATCCAGATTATAGGAGTATCCATACAGCCAGTTGTAAATACATATCAGAAACCTCAAAATGTCCACCGTGGAATGCTGTGTTGGGAAATCTATCCCAAATAAGCAAGTTTAAAAATAGCAAAGTTACACAATGGAGACGTTTCTTGCAGCATTGTTTAGAATAGCCCTAAGTTAGAAACAACCTAAAGGTCTAATTGTAGGGAAATGGCTAAATAAATTAATATACAGCTATATGATCGCTTATTTTCTAATCTTTAAGAAATGTGTTCATGAAGAGTGTTACACTGAAAAATGCTTCTGATAGAATGCTATTATAGTCAACACTTATAAAGCACTTACTGTGTGCCAGGTATTAAGTGCTTTAAAATTTTGAATTTAACTTATTTAATTCTCCCAAGTCTATTAGGAAAATATTGTTATTATTATCCCCTTTTTGAGGAAATTAAAACATGGAGAGATTAGACCAGCCCAGGGTCTAATGCCAGTAAGGGATAGAAAAAAATTCAAACTTGTGTGTACAATATAAACTCACCTACATATATATACATAGAAAGACAAAATTTTAACATCCTCCTTTTTAAAAACTTTTCTTCTTGAGCTGTAAGTTATATGTTAGGTTTGTGCAAAAGTAATTGCTGTTTTTGCCATTACATACAGTTAAGTACATCAGTCTTATGTGCACAGCTTAATTTTTACATGGTATACACCCATGTAACTGTGATCCAGATAAGCACAAAGATAGTTTCTAGCATCCCCAGAAGGCTCCCAGGTACTGCCTCCCAATCAATGCTTCCCAGAGGCAGCCATCATTCTGATCTCTATCACCATAGGTTAACTTGGGCTGGTTTTGAACTTTATATAAGTGGAATAGTGCAGTATAAATCTCTTGTATCTGATTTCTTTCAATCAGCATTATGCTTGTAAGATTCATCCTTATTGGATGTCTTGGTCATTTTCATTGCCGTATAGTATTCCACTGTGTGAATATACAGCAATTCATTCACCCATTCTACTCCTGTTGGACTTCAGAACTTTTTTCTACTATAAATAATGGTCCTATGAATATTCTAGTACATGTCTTTTGGTGGACCTAAGCCCTCATTTCTATCAGATACATTTCCAAAAGTAGAATTGCTGAGTCTCGGGGTATGGTAGATACTGCCAAATGGTTTTTCCATTTGGTATGGCAGTATCATAGGAGAAAAGCCATGACGCATGAAGTGATGGAGGACTTAACACTGAATTCCAGATCCGTCACTGAGTCACCCTGGATCTCAAGCGTGTAAATTGTGGGGTGAATCAACCTTATGTGAAGTATTTGGTGTGCCTGGGGAGTGATACAAAGGTGTGCAAAAGTCTTCTAAAGAACTATTTTTAGGCCGGGCACAGTGGCTCACACCTGTAATCCCAGCACTTTTGGAGGCCGAGGCGGGTGGATCACCTGAGGTCATGAGTTTGAGATTAGCCTAGCCAACATGGTGAAACCCTGTCTCCACTAAAAATACAAAAATTAGCCAGGCGTGGTGGCAGGTGCCTATAATCCCAGCTACTCGTCAGGCTGAGGCAGGAGAATCGCTTGAACCCAGGAGGCGGAGGTTGCAGTGAGCCAAGATTGCACCACTGCACTGCAGCCTGTCGACAGAGCAAGACTCTGTCTCAAAAACAAAACAAAACAAGACAGTGCTAAAGGACTTTTAGGACAGTTAAAACTATTTTAATGGTAGATATATGTCATTTGACATTTGTCTAAACTCATAGAATGTATAACACCAAGATGAACCCAAATGTAAATGGTGGCCTCTGATGATCATGACATGTCAATGCAGGTTCACCCACTGTAACAAATGGGCCACTCTGGTGCTAATGTTAACAGTTGGGAGGCTGGGGGTGGATATATGGGAACTCACGGCACTTCCTGCTCAATTCTGCAGCGCATAGAAAACTCCTCTACAAAATAAAGTCTATTTTAAAAATTAAAAAACTTTAAAGACGGTGCTGAACACAATGCCCAGCACATAGCAACTGCCCTGTGAACATCAGCTGCAACTGTGGCATTATCGTTATCATTATTATTGTCTTGCTGCTAGGGCCGCGTTCCTGGAGAGATGCTCCTGTGAGCCGTTTTGGGAACTTACAGATGGCACCTGAATCTTCTGGGGGTCTCCTAAATGAGTCCTGTCCCCCACCAGGCCAAAGCCACACCACCCTTGGGAGAGCTCCCACTTGCCTGTCTGCCACACTTGCTTCCTTACCATCTTTTGTTCTTCATACTTAATTGCCTGGTTTGTTGAACTGTACTCAAAACACCTATTTTGCTAGAAAACCTAAACCAAGGTCCTTTGAGCTGGATCAAAGGCATCTTATCCAGTTAATAGAAATGTTTTAGAAATTTAAATCCATTGCCTTTAGATTGGGTGTGGCAACTCTACTTGGTCACAGACCTCACTATTCCCTACTACTTTCCTCTCTCCAGGTTGTGTAACCCCCTGGCTCCTGCAGTTATCTGTCTTTCCGACCCCTGACATAAATTCTGTGTGAGTCTATCATTATTTTCAGACAGATAATGACTTTTTGTCAAGCCTTAGGATAAGGAAAGGGTATGTTGAGGAAGGCCAAGTCCTCAGCTTCTAGCATTTCAGGGTCTCGTTCAGTCCATTTCAACCCTTCTCTCCTCCCTTCTTTCTCTCTCTCTCCTTTCTCTCCTTCTTTCTTTCTCTCTCTCTCTCTCTCTCCTTTCTCTGTCTCTCCTTCTTTCTCTCCCCTCCTCTCAGGTATCTAGTACCTACTCTGTGCTATGCCAGGGATGCAGATCTGAGCTCACAGCCCTGGGGAACCAGCCCCTAGGGATTCTGGCTAGGGAAGGAGATGAGAACGCAGAGGGAAGGGAAACCCGTACCATGTGGAAACCACACCCAAAGGTACTGGATCCACTGGACTTTGTCTCCACCGCCCTAGAGGAACTTCTGGATGGACAGCTCTGAGAACATAGCTCACCTCCAGCTGGGGAGGAGCTCCTGTACTTATGTGCTCTCCTGCAGCTTCCAGTGGAGAAGAGCCCAAAGACACAGTATCTCCTCTGTCCCCAGAGTTCTTGCCGGAGTCTTGTCAAGGGGTCTTGACAGGGCTAAGCATCAGCCGTCAGCCTCCTAATGGGACAATCTTGAGGGGCTGGACCCCACATTTGTCTTGGAGACCTCCTCCAGGTACACGCACAGGTTCGATTTCTAAAATCCCAGCATCCAAGACTGCTCTAATTGATTCACTGGAGTCACTGACTTGGAGCCAAATACTTTTATAAGTATTTAGTTGGTAAGTCTAGCTATTATTAACATGCAATAATGAATTGCTAATAAGAAAACTAAATCAATCTAAGGAAATCTCAAATTGGGACCAGCCAGAAATAGAAGAAAGATCTCAGTCTCCAAGTCTAAATTATTTCACCAATAAACCTCTAGAAAAAAAAATAGCTTTCAAGGTCAGCTCTTGGGTGCAAAGCTCTTTGGGTGCATTCATACGACTTGAATGGAGCTGTGGCACATGGAGAGGGGACCGAGAACAGCAGAGGCAGGGTTGGCGGCCAGTCCTCCTGATCCCCAGCCCAACACCCCTGGCTGCTCCCTCCTAAATAGGACGTGACTCCCCTCAAACAAAACGCATGTTTGATTGCCCATATTAAGTGCTCGATAAATGTGTGGAATCTAATGGAAATGACTATGGAAGGAATGAAATAAGTTTGCTACATAAACAAGGGACTCTGTCTCAAAAAAAAACTATTTTTAGTCATTAAGGTCTGATCACTTCTGCTATGCATGGTGGCAGGTACATGGTGGCTTTTCCTTTGATGAATTATGTTTTCTTTGCCATTTCTGAGATTATTATAGCTTAGCTGTGTCTGAACACTGACATCAAATTACAAGATGCATGAGTCATCATGGAAGAGACCCAAGGGAAAGAAGCAGGGCCTAATAAACTAGCCTCTGGGTCACAGCCTAACAGCATCCTTCTCCAAAGGGATGAGCTAAGCCTGCAGCCAGACGTTGTCAGTGACTATTAAGGAGATCTGGATGCAAAATGTGAATGTCACCTGAGTCAGGATTAGTGGATGCATGAGACTCTCCTTTTCCTAGCAAGTAGATTCTTACCTTACTGAGTTCTACTCTGTGCTAGGGACATGATCCCTGCCCTTAGGTGTCTCACAGTCTGCACAGCGGAAACAGATAAGTAAACGGGAAATTATGACCCAGCATAATAAGTCATGTCTGATAGAAACTGCAGGGCCCAGGGCCTAAGAAGGGCAGATTTTAATGTCTTGAAGAATTAAAGCTGACACAATGTTGAGAGGTGAAGCCAGCTGGACTTCCTGGGTCGAGTGGGGACTTGGAGAACTTTTCTGTCTAGCTAGAGGATTGTAAACACACCAATCAGTGCTCTGTGTCTAGCTAAAGGATTGTAAATGCACCAATCAGCACTCTGTGTCTAGCTAAAGGATCATAAATGCACCAATCAGCACTCTGTAAAATGGGCCAACCAGCACTCTGTAAAATGGACCAATCAGCAGGACGTGGGCAGGGACACATAAGGGAATAAAAGCTGGTCACCCCAGCCAGCAGCAACAACGTTCTGGTCCCCTTCCATGCTGTGGAGGCTTTGTTCTTTCGCTCTTCACAATAAATCTTGCTGCTGCTCACTCTTTGGGTCTGTGCCACCTTTAAGAGCTGTAACACTCACTGTGAACCTCCACGGCTTCATCCTTGAAGTCAGCGAGACCAAGAACCCACTGGAAGGAACCACCTCCGGACACAATGTGAGTCAAGAAGAAGGGCAATAGAACTTTTGAGCAAATAGTGATGCACCTTAAATTTTTTAAAAGTTAGCTTTCAGAGGCTAAAAGAGGCTTTCGAGTCTCCCAGACACAGGAAGTGTATTACAGGGAGACTAGTTCTAACCATCAGGTTCAAGAGCAAGGGGTTGCACGTGTAAGGAAGGAGTTGCCAGGGGTCCTGGTTACTGATCCTAGCTTGAATGCACTCTGCTTCTGGGGTCCTGGGAGACCAGGTGGCTTCTCTGGGCTCAGTTTCCCTACCTGGGAATAGGTATAGACCAGAGGATCTCTGAAAGCTTCTTTCCAGATAGGACATGCTATGGCTGCTTAATATTTTTAAACAGGACAGAACTGCATCATCTCAAATGCTCATGGCAAGTCAACTCCACTGTATGCATTTTATCACTTCATGATATAATTTAATTTTGCTAGTGAAGTCATCGTACATATCAAACCACATGCAAAAAAAAAAAAAAAAAAAGCCAAGCCAGAGAGAACAGAGAAAAAGACAATGGCTTGAGGACATGATCTGGGATCAAGAAATGAGACCCTTTTAACTCTTGAGTGCTCATGATGCAAAGTGAACCTGAGACCACCCAGGGATGGATGAATGGATGAGAGCCACTCCTCCTCCACAAACTTCACCTTCCTTCCACCATCCTCAGAGTACCAAGTCTAAAACTAGGATACTCATCAGTTGAATTAGATGGGAATGAAATCCAAGTCCCACCTCCATGGATTCCAGCCACACTCACTAAACATGAGAACAGGCAGAACGCACAGAGTGAGAAATGGGCATGTGAACAGGGAGCTGACGTCTGGAAGGCACTGACCAACAGAAGCTACCAGCTCTTTCGCCTTGAGAAAGCCTGGCTGTGCTTTGTATATTTTCTGTAAATATCTGTTTACTGAGTTAAAATGGAAACAGTCTAGGTCTGCCTTAAAATAACGTGAACGCCAAAAAGGAAAGGCCTAGCCCAGTTCAGTGGCTCATGCCCGTAATCCCAGTGCTTCAGGAGACTCAGGTGGGAGGATTGCTTCAGGCCAGGAGTTTGACACCAGCCTGAGCAACACAGCAAGATGCTGTCTCTACAAAAATTTAAAAATGTAGCCGGGCACAGTGATGTGCACTTGTAATCCCAGCTACTTGGAAGTCTGAGGCAGGAGGATCTCTTGAGCCTGGAAGGTCGAGGCTGCAGTGAGCCATGATTACGCCACTGCACTCCAGCCTGGGTGACAGAACAAGACCCTGTCTTTAAAAAAGAAAAGAAAAGAAAGAGAAGAAAAGAAAAGAAAGAAGAGACAGAGGGAGGGAGGGAGAGAAGGAGGAAGGGGAGGGGAGGGGAGGGGGAGGGGAGGGGGAGGGGAGGGGGAGGGGAGAAGAAAGAGACCTGTGGGAAAGCTGATGCGAGCATGACAAGGGAGGCATCCTCATTCAACACATTGACTTTTGCGGTTTGCTCTGTGCTCAGGGCTGGGAACTCAGGGATGAGGTAGCCAGTCGGTGTCCTGCTAAAGCAGAATGATAAGACACACACACAAATGAGAACAAAACCCTGTGCTGAGAACGCTGCTGTCTTCCACTCGAAGCATTGCATGGACCCGCAGCAGCAGCACCACCTGGGGGTTTGTTAGAAATGAATCTTAGGCTCCAGAACCAGAATCTGCATTGTAGCAGGAACTCCAGGGTTTTAGAAGCATGGCTGCATAGGGTAAGGGGCCCTGGGGAGCTTGCAGTGGGAGGAGAAGGGCTGATTCTGTCTAAGAGGGTCAGGGAAGGCCTCCCTCAGGAAGTCACATTTGGGCTGGATCTTCAAAGATGAGTAGGAACTTAATTTGAGAAGAGAGGGAGGAAATTCCAAGCAGAGGAAGGGGTAGGATGAGATGGTGACAGACTGCAGAGAGATGATGCTGAACTGGAAACGGGCTAGAATCTGATTTTGAAGACACCTGTACTCATCTACCATATTAAGGAATTTATGTTTTGTTTGTCTCCTGAGGATGAGAATCAAGTAAGGAGGGAGAACATTCTCCAGGCACCATGCTGATGTTTAATCAGTGCAGGGTGTTCAGCACACATTAGAGATGCTGATGACCTTGTTCACAGCGGAGATTTGCTCTCAGGGAAAATAGTGAGTAAAGCTACTGCCTTTCAGGTCTGCTCACAGAGGGTGGGAGGGTCCTGCATTGAAAGGTAAACAGAAAAAAATATTTCCATCTAAGGACTCCTTTTTTTTTTTTTTCTTTCTTGAAGGTGATAAAAGCAAGGGAATTATCAATTACTCTAAATGGTAGCAAGCCAAAACATGGTGCCAAAGGACTGGAAAGTAATTTTTCTTGGAGGCAAAGTAGCAACTGTTTAATCTTTTAAACAGCCCCATGGAAGGCCAAGGCAGAGAGAGAGAGCTTGCTTCGCCTTAGCAGAAACCCGGTTGTAACTCAGGACTCAGAAGCCTGGTGTTGTCCAAGGATGCTCCACAGACACACCGGTCCCATGGTGGGTGGAGCCCACGCTGCCCAGGACCTCGGCTCTGGGAGCGATTGCCTTCCCCATGCTGGCCTGGGCCCTCCTTCAGCTCCCAACTGGCCCAGATCCTCTCAATGATGAGCTAGAGGAAGCCATGTGCTTTTAAAAATGCCAGAGGACATTTGTCATGCTCTGTTATTATAATGATTATTGATTGCTTAAGTGGTCTTGTGTGTGTGGAATAATATAGCACATCCAATCTAGCACAGATAATTCAGACAGCTCCCACTTTTAGAGATAATGCTGTCTTGGCATCTGAAGGTGTTTTATTGTAGCAAAAGTCCTTGGGCCACTGGGACTGTGGATTGGGGGGTATAGTACGTGAGAAGTAAAAGGAGAGCATTAGCAACCAGGACTAAACTATGCTGCAATGTGTAGAAGGAAAAAAAAAATGTGGGAGCTTCTGGTATTAGCACTCATTAAATGCTGGCCCTATAATGAATGCTTTCTAGCACTCATCTCTAATTCATTCCACAGCCCTACAAGAGAGCTGTCATTAGCCCCATTTTCAAATGAGTAACCTGGGGTCTGGTTGAGGGTGGTTGTCAGGACCCCGCAGCCAAGCTGTGCAGAGCTGGTGTTCAGGCCTAGGTCAGCCTGTTGTGGACCACAGCTCACCACTCTGACTTCCCGGAGTGCACTACCCTGCCGTTCAGAAGTCTCTAAGATGCTGCAAGTTTGCTGAGAGTTTGTCTAGCCTTCAGAAAATTCACACAAAAGAAAAAAACACAGAAAAGGCAGAAAACAGACAAAATCCACATAAGTTAAACATGAATTAAATATTAATTATTAAATAACATACAATGTGTAAATTATATATAATCATATATAATAACTTTTTATTGAAAAAGCTTCATTTTACAAAAGACTTCCACATAGGTTTTATGTATACAGCTTCTAAACGTACTTGAAGTGATGTGTTCACAGATATTTAGTTTGTAGTTTTTCCAGAATAGTTTTCATTTCCACATTTCGCAGATGAAGAGGATTTCACATAAGCCCAAATCTATGGATCCATTTGATTTCTTGAGACATTGGTATGAGCAAGTCCATGAGCATTTATCTATGACTACTCCTTTAAAGATGCTGTGTTAAATCCTGGAGGAGAAATGATGGCGAAGGAGATACAGGTTCATCTCTAAAGAGGTCTCTCTCCAGCAGGGGAGATGAATCAAACAAGTAGAAAATTAAGTGAAAGAACTGTGTTGCTGTTGTCGCTGTTGTTTTTAATGTTAGTGACAAAAAATTAGAAAGAGAGATAAAGGTTTTACTGGCCTAAGTAATATTCAGATGACACTTACTGTAGGCACTCAGAAAGGAGAAATGAGATCGGGTTCAGGAAGGAAAGCTGTACAAAACCAAGACTTGTTGCTGAATTTAGAAGGAAGGAAAGCTGTACAAAACCAAGACTTGTTGCTGAATTTAGAAGAGAGATAAGATGCTGAAAGGCAGAAAGAAAATGTATTTATCAGAGCCCAACAAAAGTACACAGGAAGATGTACTTAGAGAAGAGTATCCAGACTAATTTCAATTTGAAGAAACATTTGCAAATGGACTAAAGAGTGTTAAGCCCGAAAAGGCAGGTTGGAGCCATACCATCAAGAAAGTCTTGAAAGACTCATGCAGCAATTGGGACAGCTCTCTTTGGTGTGGCAGCCATGGAAGGTTTTTGATCTGCTTAAAGTACTTTCTTCCTTTTCAATAAACGGAGCTGGGAGAACTGGATATGCACATGCAAAAAAAAAAAAAAAAATGAAGTAAGATCCCCTATCTCACACTACATCCAAAAATCAACTGAAAATAAGGGTGGGCATGGTGGCTTGTGCCTGTAATCCCAATGCTTTGGGAGGCTGAAGTGGGTGGATCGCCCTGAGCTCAGGAGTGCAAGACCAGCCTGGGCAACATGGTGAAACCCTGTGTCTACCAAAAATACAAAAAAAAAAAGCCAGGTGTGGTGGCCTGTTCCTGCAGTCCCCGCTACGTGGGAGGCTGAGGTGGTAGGACTGCTTGAGCCTGGGAAGCAGAGGTTGCAGTGAGCCAAGATCGCACCACTGCACTCCAGCCTAGGCAACAAAGTGAGATGCTATCTCCAAAAAAAAAAAAATCGACTCAAAATAGATCACAGATGTATATGTAAGAGCTAAAATATACAACTATTAGAAGAAAACACAGAAGTAAAGCTTTGTGATCTTGAAGCAATTATTTCTTAGGTATAACACTGAAAGCACAAATTATTAAAGAAAAATTGATGTTGAATTTAATAAACATTTTAAAACTGCATTTCGAACAACACCATCAAGAAATAGAAAGGAGGCCAGGTGCAGTGGCTCATGCCTATAATCCCAGCACTTTGGGAGGCCGAGGCGGGCAGATCACCTGAGGTGGGGAGTTTGAGACCAGCCTGACCAACATGGAGAAACCCTGTCTCTACTAAAACTGCGAAATTAGCCGGGTGTGGCAGCGCATGCCTGTAATCCCAGCTACTCAGGAGGCTGAAGCAGGAGAATTGCTTGAACCCAGAAGACGGAGGTAGCGGTGAGCCGAGATCACGCCATTGCACTCCAGCCTGGGTGACAAAAGCAAAAAACACTGTCTCAAAAAAAGAAAAAAAAAAAGTAGGATTGCTTGAGGCCAGGAGTTTCAGGCCAGCTTGGGCAATATTGTAAAACTCCATCTCTACAAAAAAAATTTTTTTTAATTAGCTGGGCCTGGCGGTGCACACCTGTAGTTCCAGCTACTCAAGAGGCTGAGGTGGCAGGATCACTTGAGCCCAGGAGGTAAAGGCTGTGGTGAGCTATGATCACAGCGCTACACTGTAGCCTGGGTGACACAGCAAGACCCTGTCTCTAAAAAACAAAAAAAAAAGAAAGAAAGAAGAAAAGAAAATGGAAAAGACAACTTATAGACTGGGAGAAAATATTTGCATATCATATATCCAATAAGAGACAAATGTAGAATTAAGAAAAAAACTCTTACAACTCAGTAATAAAAAAAAAAAAGTTTTAATGAGCATAAGATTTGAACAGACATTTCTCTAAAGAAAGTGTAGAGCCAGGCACGGTGGCACATGCCTGTAATCCCAGCACTTTGGGAGGCCAAGGCGGGCGGATCACCTGAGGTCAGGAGTTCAAGACCAGCCTGACCAACATGGAGAAACCCCATCTCGACTAAAAATACCAAAAAAATTACCAATTTTTCTCCTCTTACCTCGGCATCCTAAAGCTGGGTGTGGCGGTGCATGCCTGTAATCCCAGCTACTGGGGAGGCTGAGGTGAGAAAATAGCTTGAACCTGGGAGGCAGAGGTTGTGGTGAGCCGAGATCGTGCCATTGCACTCCAGTCTGGGCAACAAGAGCAAAACTCTGTCTCAAGAAAAAAAAAAAAAAAGGAAAAGAAAAGAAAGCATAGAATGTGCAATAAACACATGAAAAGATGCTCAACGTCATTATTCATTAGAGAACCGCAAATCAAAAACACAGTGGGACACCACTTCTTATCCACTAGGGTGGCTATAGTAAAAAGCAGACAATAACAAATGCTGTTGAGGATGTGGAGAAAGTAGAATCCTCATACACTGCTGGTGGGATGAAAAATGGTACAGCTGCTGTGGAAAACAATTTGGCAGTTCCTCAAAAATGTTAAACATAGAGTTACCATGTGACTGAACAAGTCCTCTCAGAGAAATTCTTTAAGAGAAATAAAAACCGGGCACGGCGGCTCACGCCTGTAATCCCAACACTTTGGGAGGCTGAGGGGGGGTGGATCACTTGAGGTCAGGAGTTCGAGACCAGCCTGGCCAACATGGTGAAACCCTGTTTCTACTAAAAATACAAAAAATTAGCTGGGCATGGTGGTGTATGACTGTAATCCCAGCTACTTGGGGAGGCTGAGACAGGAGAATCACTTGAACCCAGGAGGCAGAGGTTGCAGTGAGCCAAGATCATACCATTGCACTCCAGCCTGGGCAACAGAGTGGGACATTGTCTCAAAAATAAATAAATAGGCCAGGCACGGTGGCTCATGCCTGTAACCCTAACACTTTGGGAGGCCGAGGCGGGTGGATCACGAGGTCAGGAGATCAAGCCCATCCTGGCTAACGAGGTGAAACCCCATCTCTACTAAAAATACAAAAAATTAGCCAGGTGTGGTGGAGGGTATCTGTAGTCCCAGCTACTTAGGAGGCTGAGGCAGGAGAATGGCGTGAACCCAGGAGGCGGAGCTTGCGGTGAGCCAAGATTGCACCACTGCTCTCCAGCCTGGACGACAGAGCAAGACTCTGTCTCAATAAATAAATAAATAAAGAGAGAAATAAAATGACATTTGTACTAAGATTTGAACATGTATAGTCATAGAAGTCTTACTCACAATAGCCATTTGGCTGTGGAAACAACCCAAGTGTCCATCAACTGATGAATTGAAAAACAAAATGTGGTATATCCATATTGTGGAATACTATTTAGCCATGAAAGAGAATTGAGTACTTACACATGCTACGACATGGGTGAACCTCAGAAGTGTTATGCACAGCGAAAGAAGCCAGACACAAAGACCATGTGGAAGGAAAATTAATCTTGGGACCCCCAAATCACTAAAGCAAAGGGAAAAGTCAAGCTGGGCACTGCTAAGGGCAAATCTGCCTTAGTAGCTTAGACAGCTACTAAGAAGAAAAAGCTACATACCTCCCTCACAAGGAATTCCCTTGTGGATAAAGGACAGACAGAGCTCAAAGTCATCCCTCAGCTCACTGAGATAGATGCATATCTGATTGCCTCCTTTGAAAAAGCTAATCAGCAACTCAAAAGAATGCGACCCTTTGTCTCTTACCTATGACCTGGAAGGCCCCTCCCCAATTCAAGTTGTCTCGACTTTCCAGATGGAACCAGTGTACATCTTAGGTATACTGATTGACATCTCACGTATCCCTAAAATCTATAAAACCAAACTGTGCCCCGACCACCTTGGGCACATTTTGTCAGGACCTCCTGAGGCTGTGTCAAGGGCACAGGTCCTTAACTTTGACAAAATAAACTTCCTAAATTGACTGAGACCCATCTCAGGTATTTAGCGTTCACAATCACATACTATAAGATTCCATTTCTAGGAAAAGTGCAAACAAGGCACATATTCAGACAGAGGGCTGGAGGTGAGAATGGGGTGTAAGTGAGCATGAAGTTTCTTTTTGGGATGAGGGAAATATTCTAAAATTAGATTAGAGGGCAGCACAACTCTGTAAATATACTAAAGATCATCGAAGTGTACACTTAAAACAGGCGTTTTATGGTATATAAATTGTATCTCAATAAAGCTGATTTTTTAAAACTCTTCCTTCATTCCTTTCTTCCTCCTTTTCTCCTTTCCTGTCTTTCTTGTCTTCTGTTCTCCTGTCCTTTTTTTTTTTCTCTCTTACTCTTTTGCCCAACTTTTAACCACAGGTAAGCATTTAAAACATAAATGTTGAGCAAACACTCAGGTTGCCACCACTCAGGTCAATAAATGGAATGTTTCTAGCTTCCCAGAGGCCTCTCCTGCATATATAGTGTCTCTTCTCAATTGCAACTTCCCCCTCCTCTAAATGCCGATTATCCTAACTTTTTTTTTTTTTCCCATAATTTTTTTTTATTATACTTTAGGGTTTTAGGGTACATGTACACAATGTGCAGATTTGTTACATATGTATCCATGTGCCATGTTGATTTCCTGCACCCATTAACTCATCATTTAGCATTAGGTGTATCTCCTAATGCTGTCCTTCCCCCCTCCCCCAAAGCCACAACAGTCCCCGGAGTGTGATGTTCCCCTTCATGTGTCCATGAGTCCTCATTGTTCAATTCCCACCTATGAGTGAGAACATGCGGTGTTTGGTTTTTTGTCCTTGCGATAGTTTACTAAGAATAATGATTTCCAGTTTCATCCATGTCCCTACAAAGGAAATGAACTCATCATTTTTTATGGCTGCATAGTATTCCATGGTGTATATGTGCCACATTTTCTTAATCCAGCCTATCATTGTTGGACATTTGAGTTGGTTCCAAGTCTTTGCTATTGTGAATAGTGCCGCAGTAAACATACGTGTGCATGTGTCTTTATAGCAGCATGATTTATAGTCCTTTGGGTATATACCCAGTAATGGGATGGCTGGGTCAAATGGTATTTCTAGTTCGAGATCCCTGAGGAATCGCCACACTGACTTCCACAATGGTTGAACTAGTTTACAGTCCCACCAACAGTGTAAAAGTGTTCCTATTTCTCCACATCCTCTCCAGCACCTGTTGTTTCCTGACTTTTTAATGATCGCCATTCTAACTGGCATGAGATGGTATCTCATTGTGGTTTTGATTTGCATTTCTCTGATGGCCAGTGATGATGAGCATTTTTACATGTGTTTTTTGGCTATATAAATGTCTTCTTTTGAGAAGTGTCTGTTCATGTCCTTCCCCCACTTTTTGATGGGGTTGTTTGTTTTTTCTTGTAAATTTGTTTGAGTTCATTGTAGATTCTGGATATTAGCCCTTTGTCAGACGAGTAGATTGTGAAAATTTTCTCCCATTCTGTAGGTTGCCTGTTCACTCTGATGGTAGTTTCTTTTGCTGTGCAGAAGCTCTTTAGTTTAATTAGATCCCATTTGTCAGTTTTGGCTTTTGTTGCCATTGCTTTTGGTGTTTCAGACATGAAGTCCTTGCCCATGCCTACGTCCTGAATGGTAATGCCTAGGTTTTCTTCTAGGGTTTTTATGGTTTTAGGTCTAACATATAAGTCTTTAATCCATCTTGAATTAATTTTTGTATAAGGTGTAAGGAAGGGATCTAGTTTCAGCTTTCTACATATGGCTAGCCAGTTTTCCCAGCACCATTTATTAAATAGGGAATCCTTTCCCCATTTCTTGTTTTTGTCAGGTTTGTCAAAGATCAGATAGTTGTAGATATGCAGCATTATTTCTGAGGGCTCTGTTCTGTTCCATTGGTCTATATCTCTCTTTTGGTACCAGTACCATGCTGTTTTGGTTAGTGTAGCCTTGTAGTATAGTTTGAAGTCAGGTAGCATGATGCCTCCAGCTTTGTTCTTTTGGCTTAGGATTGACTTGGCGATGCGGGCTCTTTTTTGGTTCCATATGAACTTTAAAGTAGTTTTTTCCAATTCTGTGAAGAAAGTCATTGGTAGCTTGATGGGGATGACATTGAATCTATAAATTACCTTGGGCAGTATGGCCATTTTCACTATATTGATTCTTCCTACCCATGAGCATGGAATGTTCTTCCATTTGTTTGTAAGCTCTTTTATTTCATTGAGCAGTGGTTTGTAGTTCTCCTTGAAGAGGTCCTTCACATCCCTTCTAAGTTGTATTCCTAGGTATTTTATTCTCTTTGAAGCAATTGTGAATGGGAGTTCACTCATGATTTGGCTCTCTGTTTGTCTCTTATTGGTGTATAAGAATGCTTGTGATTTTTGTACATTGATTTTGTATCCTGAGACTTCGCTAAAGTTGCTTATCGGCTTAAGGAGATTTTGGGCTGAGACAATGGGGTTTTCTAGATATACAATCATGTCATCTGCAAACAGGGACAATTTGACTTCCTCTTTTCCTAATTGAATACCCTTTATTTCCTTCTCCTGCCTGATTGCCCTGGCCAGAACTTCCAACACTATGTTGAATAGGAGTGGTGAGAGGGGGCATCCCTGTCTTGTGCCAGTTTTCAAAGGGAATGCTTCCAGTTTTTGCCCATTCAGTATGATACTGGCTGTGGGTTTGTCATAGATAGCTCTTATTATTTTGAGATATGACCAATCAATACCAAATTTATGGAGAGTTTTTAGCATGAAGTGTTGTCGAATATTGTCAAAGGCCTTTTCTGCATCTATTGAGATGATCATGTGTTTTTTGTCTTTGGTTCTGTTTATATGCTGGATTACATTTATTGATTTGCGTATGTTGAACCAGCCTTGCATCCCAGGGATGAAGCCCACTTGATCATGGTGGATAAGCTTTTTGATGTGCTGCTGGATTCGATTTGCCAGTATTTTATTGAGGATTTTTGCATCGATGTTCATCAAGGATATTGGTCTAAAATTCTCTTTTTTCGTTGTGTCTTTGCCAGGCTTTGGTATCAGGATGATGCTGGCCTCATGAAATGAGTTAGGGAGGATTCCCTCTTTTTCTATTGATTGGAATAGTTTCAGAAGGAATGGTACCAGTTCCTCCCAGTACCTCTGGTAGAATTCGGCTGTGAATCCATCTGGTCCTGGACTCTTTTTGGTTGGTAAGCTATTACTTATTGCCACAATTTCAGAGCCTGTTATTGGTCTATTCAGAGATTCAACTTCTTCCTGGTTTAGTCTTGGGAGGGTGTATGTGTTGAGGAATTTATCCGTTTCTTCTAGATTTTCTAGTTTATTCACATAGAGGTGTTTGTAGTATTCTCTGATGGTAGTTTGTAGTTCTGTGGGATCGGTGGTGATATCCTCTTTATCATTTTTTATTGCATCTATTTGATGCTTTTGAAGGGTTTTTTGTGTCTCTATTTCCTTCAGTTCCACTCTGATTTTAGTTATTTCTTGCCGTCTGCTAGCTTTTGAATGTGTTTGCTCTTGCTTTTCTACTTCTTTTAATTGTGATGTTAGGGTGTCAATTTTGGATCTTTCCTGCTTTCTCTTGTGGGCATTTAGTGCTATAAATTTCCCTCTACACACTGCTTTGAATGTGTCCCAGAGATTCTGGTATGTTCTGTCTTTGTTCTCGTTGGTTTCAAAGAACATCTTTATTTCTGCCTTCATTTCATTATGTACTCAGTAGTCATTCAGGAGCAGGTTGTTCAGTTTCCATGTAGTTGAGTGGTTTTGAGTGAGTTTCTTAATCCTGAGTTCTAGTTTGATTGCACTGTGGTCTGAGAGACAGTTTGTTATAATTTCTGTTCTTTTACATTTGCTGAGGAGAGCTTTACTTCCAACTATGTGGTCAATTTTGGAATAGGTGTGGTGTGGTGCTGAAAAAAATGTATATTCTGTTGATTTGGGGTGGAGAGTTCTGTAGATGTCTATTAGGTCCATTTGGTGCAGAGCTGAGTTCAATTCCTGGGTATCCTTGTTAACTTTGTGTCTCGTTGATCTGTCTAATGTTGACAGTGGGGTGTTAAACTCTCCCATTATTATTGTGTGGGTGTCTAAGTCTCTTTGTAGGTCACTAAGGACTTGCTTTATGAATCTGGGTGCTCCTGTATTGGGTGCATATATATTTAGGATAGTTAGCTCTTCTTGTTGAATTGATCCCTTTACCATTATGTAATGGCCTTCTTTGTCTCTTTTGATCTTTGTTGGTTTACAGTCTGTTTTATCAGAGACTAGGATTGCAACCCCTGCCTTTTTTTGTTTTCCATTTGCTTGGTAGATCTTCCTCCATCCTTTTATTTTGAGCCAATATGTGTCTCTGCTCGTGAGATGGGTTTCCTGAATACAGCACACTGATGGGTCTTGACTTTTTATCCAATTTGCCAGTCTGTATCTTTTAATTGGAGCATTTAGTCCATTTACATTTAAAGTTAATATTGTTATGTGTGAATTTGATCCTGTCATTATGATGTTAGCTGGTTATTTTGCTCGTTAGTTGATGCAGTTTCTTCCTAGCCTCGATGGTCTTTACAATTTGGCATGATTTTGCAGTGGCTGGTATCGGTTGTTCCTTTCCATGTTTAGTGGTTTCTTCAGGAGCTGTTTTAGGGCAGGCCTGGTGGTGACAAAATCTCTCAGCATTTGCTTGTCTGTGAAGGATTTTATTTCTCCTTCACTTATGAAGCTTAGTTTGGCTGGATATGAAATTCTGAGTTGAAAATTCTTTTCTTTAAGAATGTGGAATATTGGTCCCCACTCTCTTCTGGCTTGTAGAGTTTCTGCTGAGAGATCTGCTGTTAGTCTGATGGGCTTCCCTTTGTGGGTAACCTGAGCTTTCTCTCTGGCTGCCCTTAACATTTTTTCCTGTATTTCAACTTTGGTGAATCTGACAATTATGTGTCTTGGAGTTGCTCTTCTCGAGGAGTATCTTTGTGGAGTTCTCTGTATTTCCTGTATCTGAATGTTGGCCTGCCTTGCTAGATTGGAGAAGTTCTCCTGGATAATACCCTGCAGAGTGTTTTCCAATTTGCTTCCATTCTCCCCGTCACTTTCAGGTACACCAATCAGACGTAGATTTGGTCTTTTCACATAGTCCCATATTTCTTGAAGGCTTTGTTCATTTCTTTTCATTCTTTTTTCTCTAAACTTCCCTTCTCGCTTCATTTCATTCATTTCATCTTCCATCACTGATACCCTTTCTTCAGTTGATCGCATCGGCTCCTGAGGCTTCTGCATTCTTCACATAGTTCTCGAATTTGGCTTTCAGCTCCATTAGCTCCTTTAAGCACTTCTCTGTATTGGTTATTCTAGTTATACATTCATCTAAATTTTTTTCGAAGCTTTTAACTTCTTTGCCATTGGTTCGAATTTCCTCCAGTAGCTCAGAATAATTTGATTGTCTGAAGCCTTCTTCTCTCAACTCATCAAAGTCATTCTCCATCCAGCTTTGTTCTGTTGCTGGTGAGGAGCTGCGTTGCTTTGGAGGAGGAGAGGCACTCTGATTTTTAGAGTTTCCAGTTTTTCTGCTCTTTTTTTTCCCCATCTTTGTGGTTTTATCTACCTTTGGTCTTTGATGATGGTGACATACAGACGGGTTTTTTGTGTGGATGTCCTTTCTGTTTGTTAGTTTGCCTTCTAACAGACAGGACCCTCAGCTGCAGGTCTGTTGGAGTTTGCTAGAGGTCCGCTCCAGACCCTGTTTGCCTGGGTGTCAGCAGTGGTGGCTGCAGAACAGCAGATTTTCGTGAATCGCGAATGCTGCTGCCTGATAGTTCCTCTGGAAGTTTTGTCTCAGAGGAGTACCCAGCTGTGTGAGGTGTCAGTCTGCCCCTACTGGGGGTTGCCTCCCAGTTAGTCTGCCTGGGGGTCCGGGACCCACTTGAGGAGGCAGTCTGCCTGTTCTCAGATCTCCAGCTGCGTGCTGGGAGAACCACTACTCTCTTCAAAGCTGTCAGACAGGGACATTTAAGTCTGCAGAGGTTACTGCTGTCTTTTTGTTTGTCTGTGCCCTGCCCCCAGAGGTGGAGCCCACAGAGGCAGGCAGGCCTCCTTGAGCTGTGGTGGGCTCCACGCAGTTAGAGCTTCCGGGCTGCTTTGTTTACCTAAGTAAGCCTGGGCAATGGTGGGCGCCCCTCCCCCAGCCTGGCTGCTGCCTTGCAGTTTGATTTCAGACTGCTGTGCTAGCAATCAGCGAAACTCCATGGGCATAGGACCCTCCAAGCCAGGTGCGGGATATAATCTCCTGGTGTGCTGTTTTTTAAGCCCATCAGAAAAGTGCAGTAGTAGGGTGGGAGTGACCCGATTTTCCAGGTGCCGTCTGTTACCCCTTTCTTTGACTAGGAAAGGGAACTCCCTGACCCCTTGCACTTCCCGAGTGAGGCAATGCCTCGCCCTGCTTCGGCTCGTGCACGGTGCACTGCACTCACTGTCCTGCACCCACTGCCTGGCACTCCCTAGTGAGATGAACCTGGTACCTCAGATGGAAATGCAGAAATCACCCGTCTTCTGCGTCGCTCACGCTGGGGGCTGTAGACCAGAGCTGTTCCTATTCGGCCATCTTGGCTCCACTCCACTTACTTTTCTTTAAGCCAATTGATGAGAGCTCTTTCATATAGTTTGATAGTTAAATATCACTTCCACATAACACATGTGAATATAACAGATATGCAGACCAAAGCAGATCCTATAAGATTTTTCTTTCTTTTTTTTTTTTTTGAGATGGAGTTTTGCTCTTGTTGCCCAGGCTGGAGTGCAATGGCGTGGTCTTGGCTCACTGCAACCTCTGCCTCCCACCCAGCTAATTTTTGTATTTTGTTTTTTGTTTGTTTGTTTGTTTTTGTTTTTTGAGATGGAATCTCACTCTGTTGCCCAGGCTGGAGTGCAGTGGCACGATCTTGGCTCACTGCAACCTCCGCCTCCTAGGTTCAAGTGATTCTCCTGCCTCAGCCTCCCAAGTAGCTGGGATTACAGGCATGTGCCACCACACTCGGCTAATTTTTTGTATTTAGTAGAGATGGGGTTTCACCATGTTGGTCAGGCTGGTCTTGGACTCCTGACCTCAGGTGATCTACCCCCCTCAGCCTCCCAAAGTGCTGGGATTACATGCATGCACCACTGCGCCTGGCAATTTTTGTATTTTTAGTACAGACAGGGTTTCACCATGTTGGCCAGGATGATCTCGGTCTCTTGACCTCATGATCCACCCGCCTCAGCCTCCCAAAGTGCTGGGATTACAGGCGTGAGCCACCATGCCTGGCTGTTTACCTTTTAATAACACATTTTTTAGAAAAATGTTTTTCTATAATTTTTAAATTAGAAACTACCCATTTAATGAATTCTATTATTTAATGTACTTTAGATTCTAAATTATATATCAAGTTTGTTTATAAGCATTTATTCCATTACATTTACCTGATTAATTTAATTTTGATAGTTTACTTAGGTTATTTATGAAAACTCTGATAGTCATTATTTAAAGCTATTTCCTGTTAACCTTTTTTATAGCCTGTGAGTTTCTTACCTAAGTAAGAAACTTAAGGTTAAATATCGGTATTTTACCAATAAGTCAGAATTTAGCTGTTTTCATTAAACCAACAACAGTAAATGTCTTATTTATCAAAACACAAGGGGGCTGGGCGTGGTGGCTTGCACCTGTAATCCCAGCACTTTGGGAGGCCAAGGCGAGCAGACCACTTGAGGCCAGGAATTCAAGACCAGCCTGGCTATGATGGTGAAACCCTCGTCTCTACTAAAACTTCAAAAATTAGTCGGGTGTGTGGCACACCTGTAATCCCAGCTATTTGGGAGGCCGAGGTGGGAAGATCTCTTGAACCCAGGAGGTGGAGGTTGCAGTGAGCTGAAATTGTGCCATTGCACTCCCGTTTGGGCAACAGAAAAAGAGTCTGCCCCCCGTCAAAAAACAGCAACAACAAAAATTACACTAGTAGAGATCATTTTGTTTTGGACTGGGTTTACAGTTTTATAACTCTTATACCAAATTTTGACATGTTATAGTATTTGGCAGGGATAAGTTTGAAACTGCTTCCATCAATCAATGGAAACAAAAATGCTGACAATTCTTAAGACATGTCCAAAATTTACTAATAATTTTAAAGCTGGCTTATTTATTAAATATTTTACTTATGTCACATGAAGTTGAAAAACATTTGGGTTTATTATTTATGAGTACTCTTTAACTTTAAGCCAATTTGGCACATTGTGGCCACAACACATAAGGTATATGTACATATACATAAACACACATACACACTCATACAAAGATCCTGTTGCTTTTACTTCAGAATTCTAGACATGAGATATTAATACGAACTCACCAGTTTACAAAAACAAACAAATGGCCTGGCACAGTGGCTCATGCCTATGATCCCAACACTTTGGTAGGCCAAGGTGGACAGATCGCTTGAGCCCAGGAGTCCCAGACCAGCCTGGACAACACAATGAAACCCCATCTCTACAAAAAAATACAAAAAAAACAATTAGCCAGGCATGGTGGTGGGCACCTGTGGTCCCAGCTATTCAGGAGGCTGAGTTGGAAGGACCGCTTGAACCGGGGAGACAGAGGTTGCAGTGAGCTGAGATCATACCACTGCACTCCAGCCTGGGTAACAGAGCCAGACCCTTCCTCCCCCCAAAAAAAAAAAAAAAAAGCCAAATAAAATGGTTGAATCCAGTGATTTTTTTTAAATCTCAGCAGAATAGTAACAACAGATTTTAAGCAGCAGAAAATAAAACAGAGTAACAGAGAATTTAAGAACTCCGTAGTTTCAGGTGGACCATTGGGCTCTGAATTTTTCCGTGATGTAATTTACCCATCAGTTCAAAATGTGCACAACAGACCATAATATGTAACCAGCTCGACTACTGGAAAACCTGGCGTGCCTTTGGACTTTTCCTTTTCTTTTCTTTCTTTTTTCTTTCTTTTTTTTTTAAGACAGGGTCTCTCTCTGTTGTCCAGACTGGAGTGCAGTGGCGTGATCTCAGCTCACTGCAATCTCTACCTCCCAGGTTCAAGCAATTCTCCCACCTCAGCCACCTGAGTAGTTGGGATTACAGCACCTGCCATCATACCTGGCTAATTTTTGTATTTTTTGTTAGAGACCAGGTCTCACCATGTTGTCTTGAGCTCGAACTCCTGAGCTCAAGCAATCCTCTCACCTCAGCCTCCCAAAGTGTTGGGATTACAGGCATGAGCCACTGCACCTAACCAGACGATTTTTATTTTGTACAAACACTTGCAAGTAGAGCTGCCATAAAACCAATGGGCTGTCCAAAAGGCAGTGGTTCTTTTTTTTTTTCCTCATTCTTAGATTATTTGTGTCCCACTTTTTTTTTTTTTTTTTTTTTAAGGAGGAACTGAGCTGTGGCCTAGGGTTTAGTATGGTGGCTCAAAGTGTGCTGCTTGTGGGTGGAACTCCAGTGTGTCACTACTGAGTCGTTTCTGCCCTCTGATGTGTGTCAGTTTCCCTCTCCGGAGGTCTGCCATCTCCAAGAGGGCTTGAAACACAGAGTTATCAGCTCTTACATGCATTTCCTGGGTGTGCTTTTAAAACTAATTTTGTTGGAGGATTCCCTGCTGCAGGGCCGCTGCATATTACAAGGAGTCAATCCCTTAGATGCTCCCACTCCAGCCCCTTGTCATCTAGGGGCACCTTTAGGCTCAGAGGAGCAAAATCTCCTCTCTCTTCAGAGCTAAGGAGCTCAGTCTCTCATTTAACTATGAAAAGGACAGTTCGGCTGCTCATGCAAATGCACAGACAAGCAAATTGAGCTTAATTTTGGGAGAAAAAGCAATGGAGAAGACCCTTTAGAATGTACCTCGGAACTAGAAACCAAACTAGGTGCCTGAAAGGGGATTGTTCCTGTCTTTGGAAAAAGGCCATGACGAAGACCCTTTAGAATGCACCTCTGAACCAGAATTAGGATCCTAAACAACTTCCTAGGTGGAAAAAAAAAAAAAAAAAAAAACAGCTCAAAATAAATCAAGGATCATCAACAAAAGGGAGGTGCAGGGCTCATGAAGACTTCCCTGTTCCACCGGAGGAGAAGCTCGAAGTCAGGAAGGTTTCAATGGGCCCCTGCTGGTACCTTAGCTCCAAGAACAGGCAACTCCTTCTGGGTCATGAATCTTCTCTGAGGCCCCACATATTTGGGCACCAAATTATTGTTGACAAAAAGAGTCAAACCCTGTAAAATATTTGAAGAGATTTGTTCTGAGCCAAATATGAGTGACCATGGCCGGTGACAGCCCCAGGAGATCCTGAGAACATGTGCCCAAGGTGGTCATGGTGCAGCCTAGTTTTATACATTTTAGGGAGACATGAGACATCAATCAAATACGTGTAAGATTTACATTGGTTCAATCTACATTGAACAGGGGGTGGTGGGGAGACTTCCAGGTCATAGGTAGATTTAAAATTTTTCTAACAGGCACCCAGGCACCATAGCTCATGCCTGTAATACCAGCACTTTGGGAGGCTGAGGCAGGAAGATCACTTGAGGTCAGGAGTTCAAGACCAGCCCGGCTAACATGGTGAAACCCTGTCTCTACTAAAAATACAAAAATTAGCTGGGTGTGGTGGTGCACACCTGTAATTCCAGCTACTCAGGAGGCTGAGGCTGGAGAATCACTTGAACCCAGGAGGCAAAGGTTGCAGTGAGCAACCACTGTTCTACTGTGTGGAGATCGTGCCACTGCACTCCAGTCTGGGCAGCAAAGCAAGATTCCATCCCAAAAATAAATAAAATAAAACAAAATAAAATTTTTCTGATTGGCAATGGGTTGAGTTATTATCAATGGAAAGGAAAGTTTGGGTGATAAGGGGTTGTAGAGACCAAGGTTTTATCATGCAGATGAAGCCTCCAGGTAGCAGGTTTCAGAGAGAACAGATTGTAAATGTTTCTTATCAGACTTAAAGAGGTTTATCAGTAATTCCAAAAGGGAGGGGGTATAAACGAGGCATGTCTGGCTACCCCTCCCATCATGGCCTGAACTAGGTTTTTTTGGTTTTGTTTTGTCTTTTCAAGACAAGGTCTCATCTGTTGCCCAGGCTGGAGTACAGTGGCCCAATCTTGACTCACTGCAACCTACACCTCCCAGGTTCAAGCAATTCTCCCACCTCAGGCTCCCGAGTAGTTGGGAACACAGGTGTGAGCCATCATGCCCAGCTGATTTTTTGTATTTTTGGTGGAGCTGGGGTTTTACCATGTTGCCCAGGCTGGTCTTGAACTGAGCTCAAGCGATCCACCTGCCTTGGCCTTCAAAAGTGCTCGGATTACAAGTGTGAAGAACCACCCCCAGCCTGAAGTAATTTTTCAGGTTAACTTTGGAACACACTTGGTCTGGAAGAGGGGTCCATTAAGATGGTTAGGGGGCTTAGAATTTTATTTTTGGTTAATGGAGTCTGGAGATAGATTCACACACCTTCATTAATTTTTTTTATTTTTATTTTTTTGAGACGGAGTCTCGCACTGTCACCCAGGCTGGAGTGCAGTGGCGCGATCTCGGCTCACTGCAAGCTCCCCTCCTGGGTTCACGCCATTCTCCTGCCTCAGCCTCCCTAGTAGCTGGGACTACAGGCACCCGCCACTACACCCAGCTAATTTTTTTGTCTTTTTAGTAGAGATGGGGTTTCACCACGTTCGCCAGGATGGTCTCGATCTCCTGACCTCGTGATCCACCTGCCTCAGCCTCCCAAAGTGCTGGGATTACAGGCGTGAGCCCCCCTGCCCAGCACCTTCATTAATTTTTGATGAAGTTCCCAAGGCAATTCAATGAGGAAAGAAAAGTCTTTTCAATAAGTGATGCTGAAATAAATGAACATTTATGCAAAAAAAAGAACCCTGACCCCTACTTTATCACATATACAAAAATTTACTTGAAATGGATCTTAGACTTAAGTTTAAAACCTAAAACTCCAAAACTTTTAGAAGAAAATATAGGAGGAAAATCTCCGTGAACTTTGGTCAGGCAAAAACATATTAGATAGGACACATGTAGCACAGGCCATTACATTTTTGAAATAAATTTTACTTTACCTTACTTTTAAAAAGCCTGTTGAAAGACACTGTTAAGAAAATGAAAAAATAAGACACAGACTGAATAAAATATTTGCCAAACACATATCTGATAAAGGATTTATATCCAGAAAACATAAAGAATATTTACAATTTAACAATAATTCCAGTGAGTTTAGCTAAAATTAAGAAACCTGGCCAGACTTGGTGGCTCATGCCTGTAATCCAAGCAGTTTGGGAGGCCAAGGTAGGCAGAATGCTTGAGCTCATGAGTTCGAGACCAGCCTGGGCAACATGGTGAAATCCCGTCTCTATAAAATGTACTTGAGTTAGCCGTGCATGGAGGCACACTCCTGTAGTCTCAGCAACTTAGGAGGCTGAGGCAGGAGGATCACTTGAGCCTGGGAGGCAGAGATCACAGTGAGCTGAGATCACTCCACCGCACTCCAGCCTGGGCGATGGAGCTAGACTCTGTCTCAAAAATTAATTAATTAATTAATTAATTAAATTAAGAAACCCAAGGATACCAAGTGTGGGTGAGTATGCAGGGCAAATACCATTCTCATATATTGCTGGCAAAAGGACAAAATAGTGCAGCCACATTGGAAAGCACTTTGGCAGTTTCTTTTAAAGTTGACTATACAACCCAACCATCCGACTTTTGGGATTTTACCCAAGGGAAGTGAAAATACGTATCCACACAAAGCCCAAATGTTTCTAGGGGCTTTATTCATAATCACGAAAACCTGGAAACAATCCAGTGTCCACAAACTGGTGAATGAATAAACAAATTATGGTACCTCTATACAATGGGATACTGCTCAGTAACAGGAATGAGTTACTGATAACTGATATGCTACAATATAGACCAGTCTCAAAAAATGTGTGCTAAGTGAAAGAAGTTAGATAAAATGATAAACGATTCATTCAAGATGAATGAACGATTCCATCACATTCTGGAAAAAGCAAAACGATAGGAACAGAACTCATATCAATGTTTGATAGAGGGGCTAGACCATAGGGAGGGGATTGACTTCAAGGGGCAAGGCAGAACTTTGGGCAGTGAACCTGTTATAGTTATCGTACAAATTGAAATGCTGTGTTATAGTTTTCTTCTGCTCCATAGTTTTAGGGAGAGTTTCATGGGCTGAAATATTCTGATTCTTTTCGTTTTCTTCTTGTGGCTTTGTGTGGATGGAAACTGCCCATGTGCATGTATTCCATGAATGGGATTGGGAGGCTGGGTGGTTTACAAAATCCCTCCTCCCTCTTCTGTCACTGCCGGACTGTCCTTGCATTTTCCCTAATAAATGGCTTTAGGGAAGGGTGTGTGTATGACGGAGTACTTCATGTGTCCTTCAACTTTTTGGCTCTCTTCTGTCTTCCAATATTCTATTTCCCTCTCTGTTCTTTCCCTTTCACCACCCAGGTTTCAAGAACCATTCTTTCTCCTTTTTCTACCTTTTTCTGTCTCGCTCTGTCACCCAGGCTGGAGTGCAGTGGCGCAATCTCGGCTCACAGCAACCTCCACCTCCTGGGTTCAAGTGATTCTCCTGCCTCAGCCTCCTGAGTAGCTGGGATTACAGGCACGTGCCACCATGCCCGGCCAATTTTTATAATTTTAGTAGAGACGGGGTTTCACCATGTTGGTCAGGCTGGTCTCAAACTCCTGACCTCGTGATCTGCCTGCCTCGGCCTCCCAAAGTGCTGGGATTACAGGCATGAGCTACCGCGCCCGGCCTTTTCTAGCATTTTTGTGAGGATGCTCAAATATACAGAAAATAATTTTCCAGCAAACACTCATATACTCATCACTTAGATTCTACAATTGGCATTTTATAATTACTGCTTTCCCACATGTTGCTGAAACTATCCCTCTCTCCCTGCACTAATTCATACTATGTTGATACATTTCAAAGTAAATTGTACACATCTGTCCATTTCCCCTTAGATACTTTATCATATGTATCATTAAATAGAGCTCAATATTTCTTTGCAGTTTTTAAATGTAAAATCTACATACAATGAAATTCACAAATATCCAGTATATATTGCCAAATTTTGACAATTGCATAGTTGTGTTTAACCCAAACTCCTATCAAGATATAGGATATCATCATCAACCCCAGATAGTTTTCTCATGTTCCTCAGTAAATCTTCCACCCCATACTCACAGACAACATCGTTCTGATGTCATCATGGGTTTTTTTTTTCTGCCTGTTCTAGAATTTCATATGAACTGCAACTCTATAGTGTGTACTCTTTTGCATAAGCTTATTTCACTTAGCATGGTTTTGAGATTCATCCATATTGTTTTTATTAGCAATTCTATCAGTAATTCATTCTTTCTTAGTTCTGAGTAGTTTGAGTATACCACAAATTGCTTATTTATTCTCCTGTTGGACATTTGGGTTGTTTCCAGTTTGAGGCTATCAGGAGAAAGCTGCTAGTTATTCAGAGATGCCCTTTATCAGTCTAAGGGCTTCCTTCCATAGCTTGCTGAGAGTTTTTATCATGAAAGGATATTGAATTTCCTTCCTAAAAAAAAAATCTTCCTTTCTAAGAAGCCATGCCTTTCAAGGCTGCCACCATGAGTCCCATAAACTTTTTTTTTTCCCAAAAGAGCGTCAGTTTCTCAACCCATAAACTTTCAAGGCCCATCCCTTTAGTGTTCTTATTTACTGTTTTGCAAAATTTAATTCACATGCATGAAGTGTACAATTCAATGGTCGTTAGTCTATTGATAAGTGCAATCATCACCACAGTCCATTTTAGGATATTTTTGTCACTGCAAGAAGAAACACCATACATATCATACATATCCTTTGGCTATCACCCCTGTTTTCCCTTCATCCCTGCCCCCAACCCTAAGCAACAACAATTCTACTTTCTTTCTCTATGAATATGCCAATTCTGAGCTTTCCCATGAATGGAATCATACAAGATGTGGTCTTCGGTGTTTGACTTTTTTTTTTTTTTTTTTAGACGGGGCTTGCTCTGTCGCCCAGGCTGGAGTGCAGTGAAGTGATCCCAGCTCACTGCAGCTCAACCTCCCTGGTTCAAGCAATCCTCCCACCTCAGCCTCCCGAGTAGCTGGGACTACAGATGTGCGCCAGCATGCCCTGCTAATTTTAGCTTCTTTCGCTTATCAATCACGTTTACAAGGTTCATCCGTGTAATAGCAAGTATCAGAACTTCATTCCTCTTAATGGCAGAATAACATTTTATTGTATAAATATCCCACATTTTATTGACTCATTCACCTGCTGATACATTTGAGTTGTTTCTGTCTTTCAACTATTGTGAATAATGCTCTTATAAACATTCATGCACAAGTCTCTGTGCGGACATTGGCTTTTCTTTCTATTGTCTATGTAGCTAGAGTGGAATTGCTGGATCACGTGGTAAATTTCTGTGGAGTAACTGCCAGACTGTTTTCCAGAGTGGCTGGCCTATTTTTATGTTCCCACCAGCAGTGTTGGGGGTTCCCATTTCTCCACACTCTCACCAGCAACTGTTATCTGACTTTTTGATTCTAGCCATCCTAGTGGGTGTGAAGTGGCATCTAATTGTGGTCTTGATGTGCATTTTCCTGATGACTAATGATTCTGAGCATTGTTTCATGTGCTGTTTGCCATTTGTGTATCTTCTTTAGAGAAATGACTATTCAGATTCTTTGACCATTTTTTATTGGTTTATTTTTCTTTTTATTATTGCATTGTAGGAGTTCTTTATATAGTCTAGATACAAGGCCCATATTAGATATATGATTTGCAAAAGCTTTCTCCCATTATGTGAACCATCTTTTCACTTTCTTGATGGAGTCCTTTGAAACATAAACGTTTAAAATCTTGATTAAGTCAGCTTATCTATTTTTTCTTCTACTGTTTGTACCTTTGGTGTCATATCTAAAAATATTTTGCCACATTTAAGGTCACAAAGCTTTCTTTAAATTTTATTTTTTATTGTGGTAAAATATATACAACCACATACATATTATATATATATTTGATATATATATAGTTTACCATTTTTAACATTTTCAAGTTAGGTTCAGTGGCATTAAACGCATTCACATCGTTCTGTGCAACCATCACCAGCATCCATTTCCAGAACTTTTTCATCTTCCCAAACTGAAACTCTGTACCCATTAAACAATAACTCCTTGTATCCCCCTCACCCTTCACCTGGTCCCTGGTAACCAGTGTTCTACTTTCTGTCTCTATGTATTTGACTACTGTAGGTAACTCATATAAGTGGAATCATGTAATATTTGTCCATTTATCTGACTTATATTCCACTTGGCATAATGTCTTCAAAATTTATCCATGTTGTAGCATGTGTCAAAATTTCCTTTCTTTTTAAAGTTATGTAATAATGCATTGTATGCATAGATCACATTCTGTTTATCTATTCATCTATTGGTGGACATTTTCCACCAACTTCCAACTTTTGGCTATCGTGAATAATGCTGCAATGAACATTGTGTACAAATATCTGTTTGAGTCCTTGCTTTCAATTATTTTGTGGATATACTCAGAAGTGGGATTGCTGAATCCAATTAAGTAAAAAATTAATTCAGGCCAGGTGCAGTGGCTCACGCCTGTAATCCCAGCACTTTGGAAGGCCAAGGTGGGCGGATCACCTGAGGTCAGGAGTTCAAGACCAGCCTGGCCAACATGGCAAAACCCCATCTCTACTAAAAATACAAAATTAGCCAGGCATGGTGGTCCATGCCTGTAATCTCAGCTACTTGGGAGGCTGAGGCAGGAGAATCACTTGAACCCAGGAGGCAGAGGATGTGGTGAGCCAAAATTGAGCCATTGCACTCCAGCCTGGGCAACAGGCTCAAAAAAAATAAAATTAATTCAATGTTTAAATTTTTGAGGAACTGAAAGGCCATCAAGATTTACACCTATGTTTTCTTCTATGAGTTTTATAGCTTCCGCTCTTACATTTAGGTCTTTGACCCATTTTGAGTTTGTTTACATGTGGTATGAGGTTAAGGGTTCCAACTCAACTCTTTAGTATGTAGGCTATCCAGCTGACCCATCACCATTGTTGAAAAGACTATTCTTTCCTCACTGGATGGTGTTAACACCCTTGCATAATCACACATTTATTTCCAGATTCTTAACCTATCCCATAAATCCATATGTCTCTCCTGGTGCCAGCAAGTTTTGCAACAGATAAATGTGAGTCTTTCTACTTTATTCTTTTTTTTTTTTTTTTTTTTTTGAGGCAGAGTCTGCTCTATCACCCAGGCTGAAGTGCAGTGGCGCGATCTCAAATCACTGCAACCTCCACCTCATGGGTACAAGCAATTCTCCTGTCTCAGCCTCCCAAGTAGCTGGGATTCCAGGAGCGTGTTACTACGCCCAGCTAATTTTTGTATTTTTAGTACAGACAGGGTTTCACCATATGGGTCAGGCTGATCTCGAACTCCTGACCTCAGGTGATCCACCTGCCTTGGCCTCCCAAAGTGTTAGGATTACAGGCATGAGCCACCGCGCCTGGCCACTTTATTCTTTATTTTCAGGATTGTTTTGACTCTTTTGGCTCCCTTGAAATTCCATGTGAATTTTAGAAGCATTTCATCAATTTGTATAAAGAAGTCAGCTGGGTGCCTGTAGTCTCAAGCACTCTGGGAGGCTGAGGTGGGCAGATCACTTGAGGTCAGAAGTTTGAGACCAGCCTGGCCAACATGGTGAAACCCTGTCTCTACTAAAAATACAAAAATTAGCCCGGTGTGATGGCACCCTCAGCTACTCGGGAGGCTGAAGCAGGAGAATTGCTCGAACCTGGGAGGCGGAGATTGATGTGAGCCAAGATTGCACCACTGCACTCCAGCCTGGATAACAGAGTGAGACTCTGTCCCCCGCTCCCCCAACAAAAAAAGCCATAAAAGTATATTATATCCAGGATATAGTTTTTTTTGTTTTTGTTTTTTTGTCGTTTTTGGTTTAGTATTTACTCCATTTTACTGCTTAAAAGCAGAATTTTCTGAGCCCTTTCACAGCCCTAAGGCCTGGTAAACTCTAAAACCTCAATATATAACGCAAACGTGTGTTGAATTTAGGCTTAGTTTTTTTTTAGAGAGAGAGAAAGAGATAAGGTCTTGCTCTTTCATTTAGGCTGGAGTGCAGCGGCGCCATCATAGCTCACTGTAACCTCCAACTTCTGGGCTCAAACAATCATCCCACCTAAGCCTCCTGAGTAGCTGGGACTACAGGGTGTGGGCCACTATGCCCTGCTAATTTTTTACTTATTTTAAAAATATTTTTTGTAGAGACAAGGTTTTATGTGTTGTCCAGGCTGGTCTCAAAATCCAGGCTTTGAGGGATCCTCCCACCTCAGCCTCCCAAAGTGCTGGGATTACAGGCATGAGTCACCACATGCCAGCCCCGTTTCCCTATTTCAACATCTTGCATTGCTGTGATATATTTGTAACTGCTGGGGCTATATCGATACATTATTGTTAACTCAAGTCCATTACATGAGGGTTCACACTTTGTGTTGTACAATTCTATGGGTTTTGACAAATGTGTATGTCATGTATCCACCATTACACTATCATACAAAATAGTCTCATCGTCCTAAAAATTCTGTGCCCCGTTTTTCACCCCTCCCCTCACCTGTCTACTCACCTTGAACCCCTGGAAACCACTGATACTTTTACTAGCTCTATAGTTTCACCTTTTCCAGAAGTCATAATTTGAATGATACAGTATGTAGCCTTTTCAGACCAGCTTCCTTCACTTGGCAATATGCATTTAAGGTTCTTCCATGTTTTCTAGTGTTTTGACAGCTCATTTCTGTTTAACACTGAATAATATTCCAGTCTGCATGGAATGGTCCATAGTGCATTCACCTACTGAAGACACTTTTGTTGTTTGTATATTTTAGCAATCAGAAATAAAGCTGCTGTAAACATTCAGGTGAGGATATTCTGTGGATATATTTTCAGTTCACTTGGGTAAAAACCTGGGAGGTCGGCTGCTGGTTCATATGGTAATACTACGTTTATATTTGTTAAGAAGCTGTCTTCAGAAGTGGCTGTAGCTTTTACATTCCCACCAGCAATAAATGAGAGTTCCTGTACCTCCACTTCTGACCAGTGTTTAGTATTGTCAGTGTTTGAGGTTTTAGCTATTCTAATAGCTGTGTAGTGGTATCTCTTTGTTGTTTTAATTTGTGGTACACTAGTGACCTAGGATGATGGGCATCTTTTCTTATGCTTACTTGCCATCTATATATCTTCTTTGGTGAGTTGTCTGTTCAGATCTCCTGTCTACTTTTTTTTTTCTTTTTTGAGACAGAGTTTCACTTTGTCAACCAGGCTGGAATGCAATGGTGTGATCTCGGCTCACTGCAACCTCTGCCTCCCAGGTTCAAGCGATTCTCCTGCCTCAGCCTCCTGAGTAGCTGGGATTACAAGTGCACACCATCATGCCCAGCTAATTTTTGTATTTTTAGTAGAAATGGGGTTTCACCATGTTGGTCAGGCTGGTCTCAAACTTCTGACCTCATGATCCATCTGCCTCAGCCTCCCAAAGTGCTGGGACTACAGGCATAAGCCACTGTGCCCAGCCTCTGCCTACTTTTTAGTAGGGTTGTTTTCTTATTGTTGAGTTTTAAGAGTTTTTTGTACACTTTGGATACATATTCTTTTTTTTTTTTTTTTTTTTGAGACAGAGTCTTCTCTGTCACCCAGGCTGGAGTGCAGTGGCTCAATCTCCGCTCACTGCAACCTCCATCTCCCAGGTTAAAGCAATTCTCCTGCCTCAGCCTGCCAAGTAACTGGGACTACAGGTGCGTGCCACCATGCCCGGCCAAATTTTTGTAATTTAATAGAGACAGGGTTTCGCCATGTTGTCCAGGGTGGTCTTGAACTCCTGAGCTCAGGCAATCCACCACCTCGACCTCTCAAAGTGTTAGGATTACAGGCCTGAGCCACCATGCCCAGCTGGATACATATTATCAGAGTAGCTGGGACTGCAGTCACGTGCCACCACACCCATCTAATTTTTCTATTTTTTGTAGAGGTGGGGTTTCACCATGTTGCTTAAGCTGGTCTTGGACTCCTGAGTGCAAGTGATCTGCCTGCCTCAGCCTCCCAAAGTGCTGAGAATACAGGTATGAGCCACTGCACCTGGCAATGTCTGTTTTTTTGTTTTTGTTTTTTTTTGGCATGGTTTGTGCTTTTGATGTTATATCTACAAAGTCATCACTGAACCTAGGTCACCTAGATTTTGGCCTTTAGTATCTTTAAGAAATTTTATAGTATTGTGTTTCATATTTAGGTCCATGATCTGTTTTTTAGTTTAATTTTTGTAAAGGTATAAGGTCAGTGTCTAGATTCTTTTTGCACATGAATGTCCAGTTTGGATGTTGGTTAAAAACAATATCATTTCAGCCAGGTGCAGTGGCTCACACCTGTAATCCCAGCACTTTGGGAGGCCGATGCGGGTGGATCACCTGAGGTCAGCAGTTCGAGACCAGCCTGGCAAACATGGTGAAGCCCCGTCTGTACTAAAAATACAAAAATTAGCTGGGTGTGGTGGTGGGTGCCTGTAATCCCAGTTACTCGAGAAGCCGAGGCAGGAGAATCGCTTGAACCCAGACGTGAAGGCTTCAGTGAGCCGAGATCAAGTCTACCGATGTTCTTTTTCAGTATTGTGTTGGTTGTTTTGAGTCTTACTGTTCCATATAAACTTTAGAACCACTTTGTCAATATACAGAAATAACTTGCTGGATTTTGATTGAGACTATGTTGAATCCATTGATCAAATTGAGCCTTGGTAGCAATGCTGAGTCTTCTGATCAGTGAACATGGAATATCTCTCCATTTATTTATTTATTTATTTGAGATGGAGTCTCGCTCTGTCGCCCAGGCTGGAGTGCAGTGGCACAATCTCAGCTCACTGCAACCTCCAAACCTGGGTTCAAGGGATTCTCCTGCCTCAGCCTCCTGAGTAGCTGGGATTACAGGCACGCACCACCATGCCCAGCTAATTTTTGTATTTTTGGTAGAGACGGGGTTTCACCATGTTTGTCATGCTGATCTCAATCTCCCGACCTTGTGATCCACCTGCCTTGGCCTCCCAAAGTGCTGGGATTACAGGTGTGAGCCACTGGGCTCGGACTGGTATTTCTCCATTTTTTTAGGTATTTTTTATTTCTTTCATCTGAGTTTGGTAGTTTTCTTCATATAGATCTTGCACATATTTGTGAGCTTTATGCATAAGTATTTCATTTTTTAGTGCTAATGTAAATTTTATGGTTTTTAATTTCAAATTCTAACTGTTCATTGCTAGCATACAGCAAGGCAATTAACTTTTTATACTAAACTTGTAACCTGAAAACTTACCATAATAGTTTTTTTTGTTTTCTTTGTCTTTTCTTTAGGATTTTCTAGATAAGCATGCCACTGGGAATAAAAGCTGTTTTATTTCTTCCTTCCCAGTCTGCATGACTTTTTAAAATTTTCTTTTATTGTCCTGTTGCATTGGCTAGGATTTCTAGAAGAATGTGGGAAAGTAGTGGTGACAAGAGAGAGCCTTGCCCTGTTCTTGACCTTAAATGTGAGAAATCTAACTTTTCAACATTGAGTATGATGTTAGCTATAGATTTTTATGGCTTCTTTTAAAAAAATCAAGCTGAGGAAGTTCCTCCTCATTCCTAGGTTGTTGAGAGTCTATTAACATGAATGAATCTTGAATTTTGTTGGATGCTTTTTTCTACATCTATTGATTGATCATATGACTTTTTTCTTTGGCTTCTTGATGTGATAGATTACGTTTTCAAATATTGAACCAGCTGGGCATGGTGGCTCATACCTGTAATCCAGCACTTTGGGAGGCTGAGGTGGGAGGATCACTTGAGCCCGGGAGTTCAAGACCAGCCCCGGCAACATGGCAAGATCCTGTCTCTACAAAAATTAAAAAAAAAAAAAAAATAGCTAGTCATGGCAGCACATGCCTGTGGTCCCAGCTACTTGGGAGGCTGAGGTGAAAGGATCAGTGACTTGTGGTGGCACCATTTCACTCCAGCCTGAATGACAGGGTGAGACCCTGTCTGAAAACAATCCCAAAAAAACAAAAATATTGAATTAACCTTGCATACCTGGGAGAAATCCCACTCTATTGCTCAATTCTATTCGCTATTTGCTAAGATATTTTTAGGCAGTTTTGCATCTATATTCCTACAGGATATTGGTCGGTAGTTTTGTTGATTTACTTTGTCTGGTTTTGGTATTAAAGGGAATTGGGAAGTTTTTTCTCCTCTTCTATTTTCTGAGAGAGATTGTATAGACATGGTATTAATTATTCCTTAAATATTTGCTAGAATTCTCCAGTGAAACAGACTGGGCCTGAAGTTTGCTTATTGTGAGTTGTGAAATTAGAAATTCAATTTCCTTACTAGCTATATGGCTATTCAAATGATAAATTTACAAAATTAAACATACTCTTAACCATATGACCTAGCACTCACATTCCTTAATATTTATACAAATGAATTGAAAACTTTGTTCACATGAAAACCTGCACATAGATGTTTATAGCAGCTTTATTAGTCACTGCCAAAATTTGGAAGCAACCAAGATGTTCTTTAGTAGGTGAATGGATGAAGAAACTGTGTCACATCAAACAATGGAATATTATTCAGTACTAAAAAGAAGTAAGCTATCAACCCATGAAAAGACATGGAGGAAATTTAAATGAATTTAACTATGTGAAAGAAGCCAGTCTGGGATGGGGGCAGTGAGTCATGCCTATAATCCCAGCAATTTGGGAGACTGAGGTGAGCAGATCACTTGAGATCAGGAGTTCAAGACCAGCCTGGCCAACATGGTGAAACCACGTCTCTACTTAAAATATGAAAATTAGCTGGGCATGGTGGCATGTGCCTGTAGCCCCAGCTACTCAGGAGGCTGAGGCAGGAGAATCATTTGAACCTGGGAGGTGGACGTTGCAGTGAGCCAAGATGGCACCACTGCACTCCAGCCTGGGCGACAGAGCAAAATTCAGTCTCAAAAAAAAAAAACAAAAAAACAGAAGCCAGTCTGAAAAGGCTACACACTAACACACTATGTAATTCTAACTATATGACATTGTGGAAGAGACAAAATTATGAAGATAGTAAAATATTAGTGGTTGCTAGTGCTTGGGGGGAGGGAGGAATGAACAGATGGAGCACAGAGGATTTTTAGGGCAAATGTATTCAATCAGTTGTAGTAATTTGTAAAACTTTTGGAATTTTTGGTCCATTTCATCTAAGTTGTAAAAAATTTGTGTAGACTTGTTTGAGCATTCCTTTATTATCCCTTTTGAGATTTGGAAGGTCTGTAATAATATCCCTTGTTTTATTCCTGATACTAGTAATTTGGGTCATCTTTTTTTCTTTCAGTCTTGTGAGAGGTTTATTTTATATTTTGTTGATTATTTCAAAGAACTAGCTTTTGTTTCATTGAGTCTCTCTTGACTTTTGTTTTTCATTTTCATTGATTTCTGCTCTTTATTTTGTTGAGTTATGGTCACTTTGGGCTTCTTTTACTCTTTTTACCAGTTTCTTGAGGTGGGAGCTTAGGTTATCGATTTGTGAGTTTTCCTCTTTGTGTATGCACTTACTACTATAACTTTCCCATTCAGCACTGCTTTAACTGCATCCCACACATTTTGATAGGTTTTCATTTTCACTCAGTTCAACATATATTTCAGAATTTTCCCTTGAGACTTCCTGTTTGCTGCATTTATTATTTTAAAGTGTGCTGTTTACTTTCCAAGTCTTTAGAGATTTTTCTTTTATCTTTCTGTTATTGATTTCTAGTTGATCCACTGTGCCAGAGAACACATTTATATGATTTCAACTTTTAAAAATCTGTTTCATGGCCCAGGATATAGTCTATCTTGGCATATGTTCCACAGGCACTTGAAAAGGATGTGCATTCTGCTGTTTTGGGATAGAGTGTTCCATAATCGCCATTTAGACCCTGTTGATTTATGGTGGTGTTGTGTTCCTCTGTATTTTTGCTGATTTTCTGTCAAGTTGTTCTGTCAATTGTTAAGGGAGGGGTGTTAAAATCACCAACTATAATTGTAGATGAGTCTATTTCATCTTTTATTTCTATTGGCTTTTGCTTCACATATTTTACAACCCTGTTATTTTGTGCATAAACATTTAGAATTGTTGTCTTCTCAGTGGCTTGACCCTTTAATCGTGTAATACCTCTCATTCCCTGACAACATTTTTTTGCTCTAAGGTCTGCTTTACTTCATATTATACAGCTACTGCTGTTTTCTTTTGATTAATGTTTGCAAGGTATACATTTTATTCTGCTCATTCACTTTGAATCTACCCATATTACTATACTGGAAGTTTGTTACAGACACCATATAGTTCGTATAATTGCATTCGTTTTTATAAGCTCTGCCAATCTGTCTTTTATATCTAATGTCCTTAGAGTTCATGTAACTACTAATGTTTTAGGGCTTAGAGTCTGCCACTTTTTAAATTAATAAACTTCACATTTTATAGTTTTAGGTTTACAGCAAAAGTGAGCAGAAATTACAGTTTCCATACATCTCGTTTCTGTACATACGCAACCTATCAATATCCTGTACTGCATTGGTACAATTTTTTTTTTTTTTTTTACGATCAATGAACCTACATTTACACGTCATCACCTGAAGTTCATAGTTTACATTAGAGTTCACTTTTGGTGTTGTACATTCTATGGGTTTTTATAAATATAATGACATGTATCCCCACCATCGTAGTATCATACAGGACAGTTTCATTGCCCTAAAAATCTTCTATGCTCCACCTGTTCATCTCTCCCTCCCCACAAGCACTGGCAACCACTGATATTTTACTATCTTCATAATTTTGTCTCTTCCACTCTGTCATATAGTTGAACTATACAGTATGTAACCTTTTCAGACTGGCTTCTATCACTATTTAAATTTCCTTCATGTCTTTTCATGGCTTGATAGCTCGCTTCTTTTTAGTACTGAATATTCCATTGTTTGGATGTACCATAGTTTTTTTTGTTTGCTTTTTTTTGAGATGGAGTTTTGCTCTTGTTGCCCAGGCTGGAGTGCAGTGGCGTGATCTCACCTCATCACAACCTCCACCTCCCGGGCTCAAGTGATTCTCCTGCCTCAGCCTCCTGAGTAGCTGGGATTATAGCAATGCACCACCATGCCCAGCTAATTTTGTATTTTTAGTAGAGATGGGGCTTCTCCATGTTGGTCAGGTTGGTCTTGAACTCTTGACCTCAGGTGAACTGCCCACCTCAGCCTTCCAAAGTGCTGGGATTACAGGCATGAGCCACTGTGCCCGGCCAGGATATACCACAGTTTCTTTATCCATTCATCTACTGAAGAACATGTTGGTTGCTTCCAAATTTTGGAAATGATTAATAAAGCTGCTATAAACATCTATGTATAGGTTTTTGTGTGAAGTTTTCAATTCATTTGGATAAATACTAAAGAGTATGAGTGCTGCATCATATGGTAAGATTATGTTTAGTTTTGTAAGAAAGTGTCAAACTGTTTTCCAAAATGGCTATAAAATTTTGCATTATTACCAGCAATAAATGAGAGTTCTTGTTACTCCACACCCTTGCCAGTATTTAGTGTTGTCAGTGCTTTTGATTTTGGCCATTCTAATAGGTATGTAGTGGCATCTCGTTGTTTTAATTTGCAGTTTCCTAATAACACATTATTGTTGAATATCTTTTCATATGTTTACTTGTGATTTGTGTATCATTTTTGGTGAGATGGCTGTTTGGTATTTTTTTCTTTTCTTTTTTTTGGAGACGGAGTCTCACACTGTCACCCAGGCTGGAGTGCAGTGGCGCAATCTCAGTTCACTGCACGCTCCCCTCCTGGGTTCACACCATTCTCCTGCCTCAGCCTCCCAAGTAGCTGGGACTACAGGTGCCTGCCACCATGCCCGGCTAATTTTTTGTATTTTTAGTAGAGACGGGGTTTCACCATGTTAGCCAGGAAGGTCTCGATCTCCTGACCTCATGATCCGCCCACCTTGGCCTCCCAAAGTGCTGGGATTACAGGCATGAGCCACCGTGCCCGGCCTTTTTGTTCATTTTTAATTAGGTGTTCTTTCTCTTATTGTTAAGCTTTGAGTCCTTTGTGCATATTTTGGAGAACAGTTCATTATTAGATCTATCTTTTGCAAATACTTCCTCCCAGCCTATGACTTGTCTTTTCAGTCCCTTAACTGTGTCTTTTGGAGAGCAGAAGTTTTGAATTTTAATGAAGTCCAGTTTATCAATTATTTCCTTTATGTAGTGTGCCTTTGGTGTTGCATCTAAAAAGTCAGCCGGGTTTTCTTCTGTGTTGTCTTCTAGGGGTTTTATAGTTTTGCATTGTACATCTAGGTCTATGATCAATTTTCAGTGAATTTTTGTGATCAGTGTAAGGTCACATATCTAGATTTATTTTTTAACATGAGATATCCAGTTGTTCCAGCATCATTTGTTGAAAAGACTGTCTTTGCTTCATTGTATGGCATTTCCTCCTTTGTCAAAAAAAGAGTTGACTGTATTCATATGGGTCTATTTCTGGGCCTCTATTCTGTTCCATTGGTCTACTTATTTTTGCCAGTATGAATTACTGTAGCTTTATTTACCATCATTTTAGACCCAGTTGTTTAGTAAGTTTTGACGTCATGTAGTGTCAGTCTTCCAACTTTGCTCTCCTTCAATATTGAGTTGGCTATTCTGGGTCTTTTGTCTCTCCATATAAAGTTTAGACTTAGTTCATCAATATCCATGAAATAATTTGCTGAGATTTTAATTGGGAATGTGTTGAATCTATAGATTAAGTAGGAAAAAACTGACATCTTGACAATATTGAGTCTTCTTATCCATGAACATGGTATATCCCTCCACCTATTTAGTTCTTCTTTGATATCTTTCATTAGAGTTTTGTAGTTTTCTTCATATACATCTTTTACATATTTTGTTAGATTTACACCTAAGTATTTCATTTTGGCAGGGGGTAATGTAAATGGTAATGTGTTTTGAATTTCAAATTCCACTTGTTAATTGCTGGTGTATAGAAAAGCAATAGACTTTTGTACATTATATTATATCCTGGGCAGGCGTGGTGGCTCACACCTGTAATCCCCCACTTTGAGAGGCCAAGGCAGGTGGATCACTTGAGTCCAGGAGTCAACACCATCCTAGCCAACACGGCAAAACCCTGTCTCTACTAAGAATACAAAAAATTAACCGGGTGTGGTGGTGCATGCCTGTAGTCCCAGCTACCTGGCAGGCTGAGGTGGGAAGATCCCTCGAGCCCCTAAGGTGGAGGTTGCAATGAACTGAGATTGTGCTACTGCACTCCAGCCTGGGTGACAGAGTGGAACTCCATCTTAAACAAAACAAAACAAAACCAAAACCATTGTATTCTGCAACCCTGCTGCAATTGTTTATCAGTTTCTTATTTGTCAATTCTACATGTCATCTATTAACAAAGTATTTCCTTTTATTGTTGTATTGCATTAGCTAGGATTTCCAGTATGATGTTAAAAAAGAGTGGTGATATGGGATATTCTTGCCTCATTCCCGATCTTATATATCCTTGCCTCATTCCCGATCTTATCAGGAAAGCTTCACGTTTCTCACCCTTAAGTATCATGTTAGCTGTAGGCTTTTTCTAAATGTTCTTTAACAAGTTTAGGAAGTTTTCTTTCTTTTTTCCCCCAAAGATATCTTCATAACATTCAAAGTTTTCTTTCTATTCCTAGTTTGCCAAGGGTTTTTTTTTTTTTAAATCATGAATGTGTGTTGGATTTTGTCAAATGCTTTTTCTGCATCTATTAATATGATCATGTTATTTTTCTTCTTTAGCCTGTTGATGTAATGGATTACATTAATTGACTTTTGAATGTTGAACCAGCCTTACATACCTAGGATAAATCCCACTTGGTTGTGTGCATAATTATCTTAATACATTTCTGGATTCAATTTGTTAATATTCTATATGGGATTTTTACATCTATGCTCGTAAGAAATATTAGCCTGTAGTTTCCTTTTCTTGTAATGTCTTTGTCTGGTTTTAGTATTAGGGTAATGCTGACCTCAGAGATTAAGTTAAGAAGGATTCTCTCTGCTTCTATCTTCTGAATGACATAGAAAATTGGTGTAAATTCTTTCTTAAATGTTTGGTAGGATTCACCAGAAATCTGGGTCAAATGCTTTCTGTTTCAAGATCATTAATTATTGATTCATTATCTTTAAAAATCATAGGTCTAGTCATAGTGTAGTCATAAAATAGACTCTCTATTTCTTCTTATGTGACTTAAAGCAGATGTGTTTTTCAAAGAATTAGTCCATTTCTTCCAGCTTATTAAATTTGTGAACATAGTTGTTCATAATATTCCTTTATTATCCTTTTAATGTCATGGGATACATAGTGATGCCCTCTCTTTCATTTATTATTTTTTTTTTTAGAAGAAGTCTCACTCTGTCGCCAGGCTGGGGTGCAGTGGTGCATGCAATCTTGGCTCTCTGCAACCCCCACCTCCCGGGTTCAAGTGATTCTCCTGCCTCAGCCTTCCAAGTAGCTGGGACTATAGGCACGTACCACTATGCCCAACTAATTTTTGTATTTTCAGTAGAGACTTGGTTTCACCGTGTTGGTCACGATGGTCTCGATCTCCTGACCTCATGATCTGCCCGCCTCGGCCTCCCAAAGTGCTGGGATTACAGGCATGAGCCACTGCGACCGGCCATTTTTTATATTAGTAATTTTGTATCTTTACTTTTTTTTTTAGTCTGGTTACAGACTTATTGATTTTATTGATCTTCCCAAAGAATCAGCTTTTGGTTTTTCTGACATTTTTTTTCCCGGTTGTTCTCTCTTTTTTTCTTCCTGGGGGTTAATTGAACTTTTTTTTTTTTAATTCCATTTTGGCTTATCTGTAGGGTTTTTGAGTATATCTCTTTCCATAGTCTTTCTAGTGGTTGCTCTAGCAACTACATTGTATTATGTGTAGCTTTTCATAGTCTACTGGCACCAACATTTTACCTGTTTGTGTGAGCCAAAACCTTACCTCTATGCCCCTTTTCTTTCCCACATTTATAACAATTATTTTCTCTGCATACAGTGAAAACCTCAATAGACAGAATTATATTTTGCTTCAATAAATGTAATTTAGAAACCCACAGAGGCGTATTGTATTTACCCATATTTTTACTGTTTCTACTCTTCCTCCCTGATCTTCCAAGATTCCTTCATTGATGGTTTCCTTTCTGTTTCAAGAATTTCTTTAGTATTTCAGCCAGAACCACAATTTTCCAATAATTCACCAAAATGACAAACACAAAAAGAAGGAGGAGAGGCACCTGATATATGTTCTCTGGACCTTTTATAACGTGCAGTTGTTCCTTTGGCCACATACACACGAATCTAACAAGAAAAGTCATACCGTAGATCAGTATGGGAACTGTTTGAAAAGCAATACCCCACAAATGTTCCCATGGCAAAACTGGAGTCCACAATGTTACCCACCATGCTGTTGGCATTGTTGTAAACAAATTAAGGGAAATACTCGTCAAGAGATTAATGTGAATACTGAGTGTAGTAAGGACTCTAAGGGGTGAGATAGCATCCTGAGAAGTGTAAAGGAAAATGACCAGAAAAAGAAGGAAGCCAAAGAGAAAGGTACCTGGGCTTAACTGAGGCGCCAGCCTGTTCTGCCCAGAGAAGCACACTTTCTGAGAACCAGTGGGAAGGAGCCTGAGCTGCCAGAACCTATTCTCTACTAATTCATGCCATAATAGGTGTGTAACAACAACAAAAGACCTTTGGACTGTTAAAACAAAAACAAAAAAAACTTCCTTTAGCCATTTTATTAGGGCAGATCTGCTGGTAACTAATTCTCTTAGTTTTCCTTTTTTGTGTTTGTCTTGTAGACAATGTGTCATTGTTTTTCACTGCACTTTCCTGGTCCTTTAGCTACAGAGAATGGGCTCTTCTTGAGCCTTTGTCTGCATGCAGCCTTTCCAGATTGTTGGGTTCTCCAGTAACTGGTAATAAGTATGCGATATACAAGGCAGTAAGAAAATCCAGGGAACTCACCACTATTTTATTCCTTGATTCCCAAGGTCTCTAGCAATTCTGCCTTCTTTTTTCCAACTTTCAAAGTGTTCTTGTTTGTTTTATATATAATGTTCAGGGCTTTTAAAATGAGTTTAGAAGAATAGAGAAAAGTATGTTTACTCCATCTTTTGGAATCAGAAGTCCTTTCCTGATTATTTTGATGTGTGCGTGTGATGATGCTGTGGTAATCTTTTTAAGACATACTGATTTACAGATAAAATATAATGTCTGGGATGAACTTTGTAATAATTTGGCATGGGTAAATGGGTAGGAATATAGGTGGAAGTGAGATTAGCCATGAACAGATAAATATTGAAGATGAGTGACGGGTATATGGAGGTTTATTACCCTATTTTATTTTTGTATATGTCCAAAATGGTCCTCTAAAAAAAAATTTCCTGACTACCCCACTCTAATACTACAGAATCTTACAATAATCATGATCTATCTATAGCTATTGTCTATGTTCCCTGCTAGAGTATAAACTCATTAACAGGGACTCAGTCTATCTTGGTCACAATTATAAGCTCCAAAGCTTTAAAGTGACTGGCATATAGTTGTTACTCAAATTACCATGTTTTGTCAAATACAAGATGCCATAGATTGTAAAATGTGTCTTAATTTTATGTACTAGTAGGAAAAATTTCTGCAAATTGTGACACATACTACCAGTTTTCTTTTCTTTTCTTTTTTTTTTGAGATGGAGTTTCACTCTTGTCACCCAGGCTGGAATGCACTGGCATGATCTCGGCTCACTGCAAACTCCACCTCCTGGGTTCAAGCGACTCTCCTGCCTCAGCCTCCCAAGTAGCTGGGATTACAGATGCCCGCCAGTATGCCCAGCTAATTTTTGTATTTTTAGTAGAGATGGGGTTTCACCATGTTAGCCAGGCTAGTCTCGAACTCCTGGCCTCAGGTGATCCACCCACCTTGGCCTCCCAAAGTGCTAGAATTACAGGCGTGAGCCACTGCGCCCGGCTGACATACTACCAATTTTTAGAAGTATTTTGATTTGGGAGATACTACAATGTGAAAATATGTCTATTGGTATCTGTGGAATAAATAAGCTGAAATAATGTGAGGTTTACATAATGGTGAATATGTGTTCAAGGACAGATCATGTATTAATTGATAACAGCTATATTTTTCAGTCTATTATCAATTCTTCAGTGAATGTTCCTTCCCGAATATTAAAAATTTATGTTCAAGTTTGTAGGACTATTACGAACCTTAATAGAAAACGCAGGATTCCACAACAATGATCTCCATCTTTTACCACCAAGAACCTCCTGTATTAATTTATCCCCAAGGTCTCCATAATTTATCCTCCTGTATTAATTTATCCCCAAGGTCTCCATAATTTATCCTCCTGTATTAATTTATCCCCAAGGTCTCCATATTTTAAAATACTTTGATAACCAAGTAAAGTTCATTTGTTAAGCTAATTTTGTCCTTTATGGATGAAATTATACTGTTTGGATTGAGGTAATATAATTCCAGCTACAACAAAAGAAACTTCACCTTTTGCCCTACTTGTATGGATTCACTACAGGGAAATGTAACATTTCCATTAGAATATAACTTTGTAACCTCTAGTGCTACTTTCCTAGAGTCTAGGCCCCAGTGGAATGGGGATGGCAGTCACTGACTGGCTCTTAGCTCCTACATTAAGTCAACAAAGGGCATTTAGCTGGCCCATCTTACATTTATGTTAGGAGTTAGGCCATTTGTTTACACAGCTCTCCACAAAAGAGTCTTACTTTCTGTGTTCTGGAATACCTAGCTGGGTGACTTCTTACTTGGATTAATGATTTCTCTACCATAAGAACCAACCTACCCTGTTCATGAAACATTTTAAAGAACTGGTCACTTAGTCTTGGGCTGCACAGGAGGGGATCAGTGTGGGGCTAGAAAAAGTGAGGACATGAAACAACCATGAATCTGCAACCAAAGCAAAGAATGGAAAGATTTTAGTATCAACAGAACTAAAGACAGATTCTTCCAAATTTGAGAGATGACTAAAAATCTTAGTTATTGTGGTAAAAAACTTCAGTGACAAGTGGCTGCCTTCAGGTGCCAAATCTCACTATCCTCTCAATCTCTACATAAACAAAAAGAGCAATGGCCACCAGCCAAGGCCCTGTCTTTTTCCTGCCAGTAGCAGGAGGTCAGGCCATCCACTGAAGTGCCTTATGAATAGGATTTGACTGCCACTGGTGTCTCCTGACAGCTGATGGTAAACCAGAACATCAACAGGGTGGTTTAGGATTGTTTTGGAAATCTGAGTAGTAAGCGCTTCTGGGATGAAATTCTACTTTTGGTTAGCACAGGATTGGCTTTGCCTTTCACTTTAATCTCTGAAAGACATTATTATTTATGTTTGTCGCCAGATTTAAAAATGCACAATTGTGATAAAGGACGTTAAACAGAACCCAGATAATGCCTAAACCTAATTGTTTCCCAACCGTCCAATTTTATTTAGATTTTATGTGCTCACATATAGACACACTTAAAGAGCATATGTTTATATATACATATATAAAATATAGATGATATGGGAGTTTCTGACAAAGTGATTTATTAATGAAAATTCATTCACTATATAACCTTTGAATACCAGAGAAACTTCAATATGTACAAATCAGCATGAAGTTCCCAGTTCTCAAACTTTGGTTATATGCATATGCCTCAAGCACCACAAAAGAAACATTAGTCCTAATTTAAAAAGAAAAAAGTACCAAGAAACAAAAAAAATCTTCAATTCTCTTGAATCTGTTTTCTTTACACAACATCAGGAAAACCTCCTTTTATTCCACATTTCCTTTCATCTCAGCCAGTTTCCAAAACTGTTATAAAAAAAACTGATCAGAGGAAAAAAGACAGACAAACCATTATAGATAAAAGTGATAGCTCAAAAGGACAATTTCTGGAAATTATTCTATCTTAAATAAAGAAACTATTTTAACCTAGGAGGTTTGCATTATGCAACATATATGAAAAAAACCCTAATTATTAATTTTCAGAATTTAAAAACTTAAACAATGCAAGCATATTAAGAGTGGAGGGGAAGGCTCACAGGGAGATTTTTAGCAAAATCAGTTAAAGAGATTCCTGGATTTCAACTTGTTTCCTGGCATCGCTGGCATCTGCGGGCTGCAGAAGCAACTGGTATAATATATGGGCAGGAAGAAAGAGACCCGACAGGCTGAGCACAACCTTCCATGGGATTTCACAAGAGATCTGATGGACAAAAGAAATAAACATCAAAGAATGAAAACTGAAATAGAAGAAAATAGAAATAAAACATATCTAAGTCCATGTGAGTCAGGATGGAGGGAGTTTAGATGTACCAACTGAAAACTGCATATGTGTGGAAGAGATTGCGTCCTTGACTACAAATGTGGATTATATACACATTTATATTAACTTAAGTCAATTCATATATTACACCTGACAGCTCAAATAGGACGTCTCTGGTGGGAGGTGGGAGGAGATGCTATTCGCTCGGCTCCTCAGGTCCCTGTCCTTTGCCCTGAATGGTCAGCGGTCTCTGCACAGGACTCGACGGCATGGTATATGAATGGATAAAGCTTGATGTCTGGTCCAGGGGTAGAACAGTTTCTGCATTCTTCATTGTAATATCGTAGCAACAGCTTATACACGTCTCCTGGAGAGCAAAAGGTCAGACCAGAGGCACATTAAAGTATGTAATTGAAAAAACCTTAGAAAGAACACTCCAGTTTTATCTTAATCTAAATGGCATATGCTCAGACTTGGCTTTTGAAAATACAGCATGAATTTCATATGCCTGAAAGGCTTTCCTAGCACAAATTAAACAAAATTTTTAAAACTCTTTAAAGAAACAACTTCTTTGTTCATGATAACAACAGGCTATACATGGTATACCGTCCATGCACCCTCCTGGGAGTTCACGGCAGCCCTCGTTATACACTTAGCTCCTGAGGTAGCAAGCACACTGGATGAGCGCTGGCAGGTCTGAGAAACAGGACAGTGGGGCTTCTCAGATCTGAACTTACCCTCATTCATCTTTCCCATTTTAGATTTTTATAGACACAAAAGTAAAAATGAACACTAACTCCAGCTTCTTGACCTTACTTTAGTAAGCTGATATACCCTATCAAGACTGTGGATGAAACTCTGCCAGAACAAAAAGACTCTGCAAATGCTGCCCCTCCGAGAGCTTTGTCCTTCCCGCTCAGAGCCATGCTTTTGTTTCTTCGTGCCCACTGTGATTCATCCAGATTTAGCAAGTGTTCCTACTGAATGGTGTACAATCCATCTAGATACCAAGTGTCAAGAGTATCTCCTACTTACCAACAGTGAGTTTCCTTTCAGTAAGGAAAATGTGCATGCTGTAAATGTCTCTCATCAATTCTGAGTCCCCAAAGGTGAAATAAACCACATCTCGCTCAGCTGCAGCAGCTGCCAGTATCTGTATTAGGGCTGAGGCAAAGAGAAAAGACACAGCTACATCATGACATTTTCCACCTAGATACCTTTAGCTCTTTACCAGCTGGTGTGCCACAGCTTCATCCTAGATTAAAGATTTATAAACCTAGTATACATGGTATTAGAAATGGGGAACACAAGGCCGGTCATGGTGCCTCACACCTGTAATCCCAGCACTTTGGGGGGCTGAGGCAGGCAGATCACCTGAGGTCAGGAGTTTGAGACCAGCCTGGCCAACATGGTGAAACCCTACTAAAAATTAAAAAAAAAAAAAAAATTTAGCTGGGTGTGGTGGCGGGCGCCTGTAATCCCAGCTACTCGGGAGGCTGAAACAGGAGAATTGCTTGAACCTGGGAGGCAGAGATGGCAGGTGAGCCGAGATCGCGCCACCGCACTCCAGCCTGGGCGACAGGGCAAGACTCCATCTCAAAAAAAAAAAAATAAGAAGAAATGGGGAACATAGGATGGACATAAATCATCTAGTTGTGTGGCTTTTCAGACATGCTGCCAAGAATATCATCAAACTATAGAATTCCAACACAGGCATCATTGCTGAACCATAAATAAAGGAAGCTGCAAACCATGGGACTAAGGTGGTATTTATATTTGCTTCTATTAATCTGCAATTAAATTTTTTTATGTTTGCTTACTTGATATAATTGCTGTGTCTTATCACACAGCCACTGGTCTTTTGTATAGGCACATTTGGGAGGTCCTAATGTTCTCCTTAATCCTACAGCAGGAGTTCTCAAAATGGGCTGGGGAGCACAACTGCGTCCCTCCTGCACTCCCACCTCCACTGGCCACTGCAGAACGAGAGGCAGAGTTCCTGAAAACACTGGACAGTCACTCTCTGGTGTGTTATAAGAATGAAAAAACAGTTGAGATCTACTATTTCCAGGAATCAAGGTTACAAATCACTGAACCTGAAGTATGTTTCCAAAAATTTAGTTACCTTACAATCTCAATAGATAGGATTTATTTTAAATAACCACAAAATTGAATACAGTTACAATAAATGCCCTTTTGCTAGTTATAGATCTCTTACTTCATAAAAGGGAAGATGGGAATCAAATTAAAACATTAAAGAGGGTATATATATTTTTTGAGATGGAGTCTTGCTCTGTCACCCATGCTGGAATGTGGTGGTGTGATCTCAGCTCACTGCAACCTCTGCCTGCTGGGTTCAAGTGATTATCCTGCCTCAGCCTCCCAAGTAGTTGAGATTACAGGAGGCTGCTGCCATACCCGGCTAATTTCTGTATTTTTAGTAAAGACACGGTTTCACCATGTTGGCCAGGCTGGTCTCGAACTCCTGACCTCAAGCGATCTGCCCATCTCAGCCTCCCAAATTGTGGGGATTACAGGCATGTGCCAATGTGCCTGGCCAAAGGGGGTATCTTTTTATAGTTTTGATTTTTGAGAGCATGTTAATATTCTACATATTTACAAATTAAAATTAAAATACTAAGAATGGGAATGGGGAGAAACCTACAGCTGAAGGTAAACTAAAACAAATGAGCGTAATTTTAATTCAAATAAATAACATAACTACACTGGAGGGAAAGGAAGAAGAAAAGGAAGAAAGAAAGAACCCAAGTAACTTACAAAGACAATATATGACTTATATAAGTCCATAAGACCATAATATATGGTCTTAGGCCAGAACTGCAAACAAATTCCCAACTCTTTTTACAAGGTTTGCTTACCATAGTAGTACAGGTGAAGCAACTCTGAAACTATTTTGAACTGTATTAGAGGAATGAGCAAATGAATAAATGTGTTGATGCTGCTGGGAACTGGTGTCTCACTATGGAAGAAGGGACACACAAAAATGGAATGGAGGAAGACAAAAAAGAACTCTGTGAGGATGGACTGAAATGGAAGGCATTGGTGTATACTCATGATGTCAAAAATATGTGTATCTGTGTGTGTGTGTGTGTGTGTGTGTGTGTGTGTGTACATATACATTTCCTAGCTCTGTCTGCTAAAAGGGCCAAAAGGGAGACACCACAGTAGCAATGAGCACACTCAGCACCCAAATCTTGGTCTCTACCATCATTCCCCCTAAATGGAACTAGATTCCTCAAGAAGTGCTTAATGCTATAGTTTGGACAAGAAAGGTACAAGATGACCTCAAAATATTTTGTTATACCAGAAGGTAAAGAAGTGCTCAAATGGATAAAACAAAATGAAACAAAAAACAGAAGGGCCAGCTCTTCCCCACAGGAGAAAGCCAAAGACTAACCGGTAAGTGTGGTTGGGGTATTAGAATAGGAACATCCTTTCTTTGCAACCATTGTGGTAAAGGTCAGGCAAGAATCATTAACAGATGCTAAATCTAGGGAAAATTTTGCCTTTGTCTTCCTACAGATTGCTTATTAGTTACAAGGGAGGAAAAAAACCCTCAACTCTGCAGTGGGGAAACTGGGCAACAGCCTGACACAGTGATCAAAATTAAGATCACCAGTAGTGTCAGATGGCCATCAAGTGTCTCTTGACAGTGTCACTGACACAGCATTCTGACAGAGAATGCATAACCTTAACCTCATCACAAGGAAACAACAGACAAACTCAAAGAACGTTGTATTCTTTAAACACATCAATGTCATAAGAGACAAAAAAAAGGCTGTGGAAATATTCTTGATTCAAAAGGAGGCTAACAAACATGACAACTAAATGCAGTAGCTGACCCTGGACCCTGTGCTAGAGGGGAAAAAGGCTAGAAAGGGCTTTATTAGGTCATCTGACAAAATGAGAATATAGATGAAAGAGTAAATATCAGTGTACATTTATGAATTTAATAACTATAACGTGTTTATATAAGATAATATTTTATTCTTAGGAAATACACATTGAAGTATTTAGGAAAGAGGGCATAGTATATGTAAGTTAAGCTCAAATGATTCAGAAAAAAATTATGTGCATATGTATACATATATATGCATACATAAAGGTGTGTATTTTTATTTTTATAAATTTGAAATTATTTTTAAATAGAAAGTTTTAAAAATTACATAGGAAGAAAAAATTTTAAGTTGAACCAGTAAAATTTGATATCGTTGAGTATTTCCCAGATTTGGGAAAGAATCTATGACATAATATATGTAAGATTCTAAAATACCATCAAAGTATGTCCTAATTTCCAAACTAATATTTATGGAGTACCCACAACATGGGAGGTGCCATGACTATGCCTCATTAATCTCAGAGTATTGAAAGTAATTAACTTCAAAATAGAGATAAGTTTTAATTAAAACTGCTCAACCAACTCATGTATACATTAAAGCTTCAATACACCCTATTTCAAAAGGTTCCTAATTAACCTAAACTACACATAAAAATGGGAACTAATGAATCATAATCTTTCTTGACCAAGAAGTACCATTTCTTACCTTTTACTGAAAATGAAAATTTAGCTTTAAGTATTTACTATTTAAAAAGACAGAGACCCAAAGAAGAGTCTTTTTCCTCCTATTTCCTACTAGATCTCTAGTCATTTGCCATTTGTGAAAATGAAGTATTAATAAAAACATTTAAAATTTATCTCTTTATAGAATTTATTTTATATTAAGAGAAAATCAAAAAGTAAAACCAATTCACATTACATTCTTGATTTCACACCCATTTCTATTTGAGTACATATTGTACCATAAGCACATGTTAGACTAGTTAGGACTGGGAGGCAGGAGATCCAAGTTCTATCTTCAGCCTTCTGCCAGCTATCTAGATCTGTGACTTTAGCCAGTTACTCTCTGGGCCTCATTTTTCTCAACTACACCATAGAGTTAAATCAGATGCTCCCTGAAGATTCTGTCAGAGTTTAGAAATCCATAATCACTGTTATAATTATTTTCCCTCCATTGAATGCTAGACTATACATACATAAATGAAATTTCCAGCTTGTAATCCCAGCACTTTGGGAGGCCGAGGCGGGCGGATCACGAGGTCAGGAGATCGAGACCACGGTGAAACCCCGTCTCTACTAAAAATACAAAAAAAAAATTAGCCGGGCGTGGTGGCGGGCGCCTGTAGTCCCAGCTACTCGGAGAGGCTGAGGCAGGAGAATGGCGTGAACCCGGGAGGCGGAGCTTGCAGTGAGCCGAGATTGTGCCACTGCACTCCAGCCTGGGCAACAGAGATAAGCACTTTACCTCAAAAAAAAAAAAAAAAAAAAAGAAATTTCCAGGAAGATAATCTCGATCCTAGATACATTAGTAAACACTGACAAAAGTTTATTTTAAAACATCACTGTCTTCAGGCCTCCTTGTCTACAATACCCCCAAGATCTTTGCAAATCTACACAATTATGCTTCATGATTTAAGTGAAGGCTCTTGCATCAAAAGTTAGACGAGAATAAATCACAAGTCTATTAGAGTATGTGGACTGATTCCAAGTATGATATAAAAACATCCAATTCTAACTTCAAGCACAACTACGTGCCAAAATAATCACTTAAATTAACCTGCAGGGAGCTTGGTTTTAATTTTCTTTTTGGCATCAATGTTAAGCTATGAAAAAATACAAATAAATATGAATAACATAAAAAGCAATTCATAGTGTCCTGTTGCAACAAATGGACCAAGCACAAAATGGGTAAGATGATTGATACTCACACCACAAGTGTGGTGTGAGGCCACCAGCATGTAATATTGGTAACAACTGCTAACACTGGGCTCTTATAGCACACTGAACACTGTTCTAGGAGCTTTACAAACACTACCTCATGATTCCTTACAAAAACTCAACAAGGGAATTATTATTTCCATATTGAAAATAAAGAAATTTAGGCACCAAAAGGTTATGTAATTTGTCTCAGGTCACACAGCCAGAAAGTGGTGGAGCTGACTGGGACACCAACTCAAGAACGCTTGCCCTCACCCACTGCTTCTGGACTGCTGTGGCAATCCACCCTGGTCAACTCCAAGCAGACCTTACCACACGCCAGCCAGAGCAATGTCTTTACATTGCTTATTCAAACGATTTAAATGCATGCTGTCAAGGAGGCCAAGATAGTACAGATTTGAAAGTACTACGCACGTCCTTCTACTGAGCTCACTTTGTAAGCTCTCACATTTTGGGTACCCTGAGAGCTCAGCTTTGCTCACCAGTCCCAAAAGCATTTCACTTCTTCTTTCTACCACACAGCACTCTTTGAGGCCTACTCTTATTCTCCAATTGGTCTTGTCCTCTGGCTACTGTTTTAAATCTTGACACTCCCTCCTTTTCCACTATGGATGTTACTAATGGCTCAATCTTTGGTCCTCTCACCTGCTTTAAATACACTCTCTCTTCAAGAATGCAGCCACCATCTCTAGAACGGTAACTCCCAAATCTCAATCCAGATCCAGAGCTTGCAGCCAATACGGATTAAATAACAAAAGCACACAAGGGTTTCAATCCTGGTTTGAATCTTGGCACTACCACTTGCTATCTGTATGACTCTATGCTAATTTACCTCTCGATGCCTCAGTTGTTGCCCCTACACAGACAAAAAAGAAAACTTACCTAAATAGGTTGTTGTGTGCTAATACAGGTAAAGAATATATTTAGTACAATTCCTAGAACATAGTATTCACTCAATATGTTCTCAACTAATAATAACAATAGTAATGAACATATATTGGTTTTTAAGAAGATGGGGCCAAGTTTGAATGTTGGTTCTGACACTTGCTAGCTGCTCTCTTGGGACAGGTTTATTAGCTGTCTATAAAAACCTTGGTTCCTCATTCTTAAAAGTGGGGCAATAAATGGAAGGGTAACTGTGCAAACCATAAGAGAAAATGCAGTGACTGTTAAACCTGGCTGATCCCAGCTCACAGATAGTTAAAAAAATTCCTAAAGCCATTTTCCAAGTCCACTAACTCAGCAGTATCTCTGAGGTGCTGACACAGGTTGAGTATCCCTCATATGAAATGTTTGGGACCAGACTGGTTTTGGATTTCATTTTTTTTTTTGGTAATATTTGCAATATCAGTTGAGCATCTCAAATCTGAAAATCTGAAATTGAAATGCTCCAAAGAGCATTACCTTTGAGCATCATGCACTCAAAAACTTTTGGTGAATTTTGGAGCATTTTGAATTTTGGATTTTCAGATTTGGGATACTCAACCTGTAAGAAATACATACTTGCTCCAGACACCTTTGAATGCGCATTATCAAGCAAGACCCCATTCTCAGCACTGGGGCCACAAAAAAGGATAATACAGAAATGTTAAGAAAGTAATCTTCCTGAGCAAGGCTGGGAGAGACCAAGAGAGTGTGATCTGTTCTGGCAGAAGAAAGCAAAGTGAGGAGGAGCCTGTGGTAGACAAACGAGGTGACCTGATCCAATGCTCTATACTCCCACCTTCCATTTTTGGTTGGAAGTCATCCCTTCCCCAACTCCATAACCACACTTCCTATAAAACTCAGTCAAAGGGCTAGTCTAGGCCAATCACAGCATGGTAGAAAATGACGTATCAGCACTGTCTAAATTCTTTTTCTAGAGAAATGGTCTTTCTGGAGTTTAACTATCTTGATTCCAAAATTACAAAATAACTAGTAAAGACATTATTTAAGTTTGATATAAATGGACATAAAAAGTTTCTATATCTCAGAAACATTTCACTTAATATACATATGCCATGGAAATAAATTAGAAATCCTTTAAATCTCATTAGGTTATGTGTCTTGTGTTTCTTGATTCCCTGGCTATGACAATTTGGTCCAAGGGATGAGAAGTAATCCCAGTTGGTCAAATTAGAGTATTTTTGTGGCATTTTAAAACTAAGGAGTCCCCTTTTCTTCTTGGGTCACTCAACTGCAGGTTTGCAAGACTGGAACTATTTGGTCTGGTTCCTGCCAGGCAGAGACAATCTGATGGAGACAGATGAAAATGAGGCCATTATATTGAAAGAAGCAGGCAGGAAAGGAACCAACACAAACAGAGGGAGAGCCTGATTCTAGGATCAACTCATACCTGAGGCCAACTCTAGCCACGTCAAGCAACAGTCCCCTTTTAGGTGGAAGGCATAAGCTACATTAGTGTCTCTTTCAACCAAAAGAATCCTAATACAGAACTTTTTTGGTGGAAGGGAATGAGGGTCTTTCTGGTGTAGTTACCACTGGAGTAGAATCTTACAAGGGACCGAAGTAATTAGCCAGGTACAGACAGACAGTTACAGAAAAATGTTTAAAGCCCAAGATTAATTAAAGGCACACAGAAGCTAACGAATAAATTCGTTAAATGGAAATTCATTGAGCATATTTTATTTGCAAGTCACTTTTAGGTACTGAAGGTAAGGAATGGGGATAGAAAAGAAAATGCAAAAAATGCAACAAGGCACCTTTTAATGATAGTAAACTGGCAATGGCATACTTGTTTACAGGTCAGGTAACATATACGGGGAAGTCCAAGGGAGAGAATACAGTCATGGGTTCTTAGTTTCTGTTCCTGATTGGGCCAGTAAAGCCCTTTCCTCATCCCTCTTTTCCACTTACCACTAGAGAGAGAAACTAAAAACCACAGCTTCAGGCTGCTAAGCACCTAAAACAAAACAAAACAGAACAAAAACAACAAAATAAGGCAAGTTGGACAAACGTAAGTAAACAGCAAAGGAAATGCTAGGAGAAATTTACAAAAGCACAACAGAAGAAGGAACGTTAAAGTAGCACTCAATTCCTTCACAAAATAAGCAAGTAAAGTCAGAAGGACAGAGTCTGACCTAAAAGGTATAGAATCTTACAGCAAAAGAGTAAGTCTTATACCTTTCAGAGACACCTTTTCAAGTGCCAACATGTCTGCAATAATTGACTATGTTAGGTCATGAAGAGAAGTTCAAGAAACACCAAAAAGTAGAAATAGTATTATCTACATTCTTGATTACAATGTAATAAAATTAGACATGAGATAAAAGCAAAATTTTTAACAAACTAACCACTGAGATAATTTTAAGTTATCTCCTAAAATTCTCATGGGTGCCTAGGGTCTGGTGGTACATTTGAGGCAGAAGCTCCCCCACGCAAAAATCTTTGCTGAGACGAGATGTAGAAAGCTAAAAAAAAAAAAAAGCTGCTTCTACCCCAACCATGAGAAAAGGCCAAATGTTGTAATCTACAAAATTATGACTTTTTCTGAGTTTATAGGAGAGCTGAGTTTTCGAGGCAACCAAAGGGTAACAAGCCCCTCTGAGAAGATAAAATACATGAACGGTTTTATGTTTGAAAGTAACAGGAGAAAGAGGTGGTCACCACACAAATGGGTAGGAATAAATCAGCTAAAACTTCAATGAAATGTTAAAAGTCAAGTATGAACTAGAGGGGCACTTTGGAATAGTTAGGAGCACCAGAAATAAGTAGAGCTTGCACTGGCTCAAAAGCTTTCACATAAGCCTCCACAAGGTGCTCAGAAAAATGCAGGTCAGGTAGGAGGCCACAGGGAGCCCCTTTGATGGCACAGGCAAGCAGGACGCCACTGGCTGCTGCTGGACCCAGGCCCAAAGCCCCTCCATCTCCTCCTAGTCCCTTCTCTCCTAGCCTGTGGCTCCTAGGGCCACTGGCTGCCTGAGGAAGAATGTTGTTAGTAAACTGTCTATTGAATGAACTAATATATTAAAAATATTCTCTTAATAGTTGTCAAAGTAATGTACAATTAAAGCAGTTCAAAACTAATTGTGAGGCTGGGGATGGTAGCACATGCCTGCAGTCCCAGCTACTTGGGAGGCTGAAACAGGAGGATCCCTTGAGCCCAGGAGGTCGAAGCTGCAGTGAGCTATGATCACGCCATTGCACTCTAGCCTGGGTGACACAATGAGACCCTGTAAAACAAACAACTAAATTGTGGTAAAACACAAAACTCATGTGCAATTAAGTAACAAGCATGGGGGGAGGAGCTAAGATGGCTGAATAGGAACAGCTCCGGTCTACAGCTCCCAGCGTGAGCAACGCAGAAGACAGGTGATTTCTGCATTTCCAACTGAGCTTTGAAGAGAGTAGTGGTTCTCCCAGCACGCAGCTTGAGATCTGAGAAGGGGCAGACTGCCTCCTCAAGAGGGTCCCTGACCCCCGAGTAGCCTAACTGGGAGGCAACCCCCAGTAGGGGCGGACTGACACCTCACACGGCCGGGTACTCCTCTGAGACAAAACTTCCGGAGGAACGATCAGGCAGCAGCATTTGAGGTTCACCAAAATCTGCTGTTCTGATACCCAGGCAAACAGGGTCTGGAGTGGACCTCCAGCAAACTCCAACAGACCTGCAGCTGAGGGTCCTGTCTGTTAGAAGGAAAATTAACAAACAGAAAGGACATCCACACCAAAAACCCATCTGTATGTCACCATTATCAAAGACCAAAGGAAGATAAAACCACAAAGATGGGGAAAAAAAAGAGCAGAAAAACTGGAAACTCTAAAAATCAGAGTGCCTCTCCTCCTCCAAAGGAACACAGCTCCTCACCAGCAACAGAACAAAGCTGGATGGAGAATGACTTTGATGAGTTGAGAGAAGAAGGCTTCAGACGATCAAACTACTCCGAGCTACAGGAGGAAATTCGAACCAATGGCAAAGAATTTAAAAGCTTTGAAAAAAAATTAGAGGAATGGATAACTAGAATAACCATTGGAGAGAAGTCGTTAAACGACCTGATGGAGCTGAAAACCAAGGCACGAGAGCTACGTGACGAATGCAGAAGCCTCAGGAGCCGATGCGATCAACTGGAAGAAAGGGTATCAGTGATGGAAGACGAAATGAATGAAATGAAGCGAGAAGTTTAGAGAAAAAAGAATAAAAAGAAACGAACAAAGCCTCCAAGAAATATGGGACTATGTGAAAAGACCAAATCTATGTCTGATTGGTGTACCTGAAAGTGACAGGGAGAATGGAACCAAGTTGGAAAACACACTGCAGGGTATTATCCAGGAGAACTTCCCCAATCTAGCAAGGCAGGCCAACATTCAGATTCAGGAAATACAGAGAACTCCACAAAGATACTCCTCGAGAAGAGCAACTCCAAGACACATAATTGTCAGATTCACCAAAGTTGAAATACAGGAAAAAACGTTAAGGGCAGCCAAAGAGAAAGCTCAGGTTACCCACAAAGGGAAGCCCATCAGACTAACAGCAGATCTCTCAGCAGAAACTCTACAAGCCAGAAGAGAGTGGGGACCAATATTCAACATTCTTAAAGAAAAGAATTTTCAACCCAGAATTTCATATCCAGCCAAACTAAGCTTCATAAGTGAAGGAGAAATAAAATCCTTTACAGACAAGCAAATGCTGAGAGATTTTGTCACCACCAGGCCTGCCCTACAAGAGCTCCTGAAGGAAGCACTAAACATGGAACAACCGGTACCAGCCACTGCAAAAACATGCCACATTGTAAAGACCATCAAGGCTAGGAAGAAACTGCATCAACTAACGAGCAAAATAACCAGCTAACATCATAATGACAGGATCAAATTCACACATAACAATATTAACTTTAAATGTAAATGGACTAAATGCTCCAATTAAAAGACACAGATTGGCAAATTGGGTAAAGAGTCAAGACCCATCAGTGTGCTGTATTCAGGAAACCCATCTCACGTGCAGGGACACACATAGACTCAAAATAAAGGGATGGAGGAAGATCTACCAAGCAAATGGAAAACAAAAAAAGGCAGGGGTTGCAATCCTAGTCTCGGATAAAACAGACTTTAAACCAACAAAGATCAAAAGAGACAAAGAAGGCCATTACATAATGGTAAAGGGATCAATTCAGCAAGAAGAGCTAACTATCCTAAATATATATGCACCCAATACAGGAGCACCCAGATTCGTAAAGCAAGTCCTTAGTGACCTACAAAGACACTTAGACTCCCACACAATAATAATGGGAGACTTTAACATCTCACTGTCAACATTAGACAGATCAACGAGACAGAAAGTTAACAAGGATACCCAGGAATTGAACTCAGCTCTGCACCAAATGGACCTAACAGACATCTACAGAACTCTCCACCCCAAATCAACAGAATATACATTCTTTTCAGCACCACACCACACCTACTCCAAAATTGACCACATAGTTGGAAGTAAAGCACCCCTCAGCAAATGTAAAAGAACAGAAATTATAACAAACTGTCTCTCAGACCACAGTGCAATCAAACTAGAACTCAGGATTAAGAAACTCACTCAAAACTGCTCAACTACATGGAAACTGAACAACCTGCTCCTGAATGACTACTGGGTAAATAATGAAATGAAGGCAGAAATAAAGATGTTCTTTGAAACCAACAAGAACAAAGACACAACATACTAGAATCTCTGGGACACATTCAATTTCCCTGTGTAGAGGGAAATTTATAGCACTAAATGCCCACAAGAGAAAGCAGGAAAGATCTAAAATTGACACCCTAACATCACAATTAAAAGAACTAGAAAAGCAAGAGCAAACACATTCAAAAGCTAGCAGAAGGCTAGAAATAACTAAGATCAGAGCACAACTGAAGGAAACAGAGACACAAAAAACCCTTCAAAAAATTAATGAATCCAGGAGCTGGTTTTTTGAAAAGATCAACAAAATTGATAGACCACTAGCAAGACTAATAAAGAAGAAAAGAGAGAAGAATCAAATAGATGCAATAAAAAATGATAAAGGGGATATCACCAGTGATCCCACAGAAATACAAACTACCATCAGAGAATACTATAAACACCTCTACGCAAATAAACTAGAAAATCTAGAAGAAATGGATAAATTCCTTGACACATACATCCTCCCAAGACTAAACCAGGAAGAAGTTGAATCTCTGAATAGACCAATAACAGGCTCTGAATTTGAGGCAATAAATAATAGCTTACCAACCAAAAAAAGTCCAGGATCAGATGGATTCACAGCTGAATTCTACCAGAGGTAAAAGAAGGAGCTGGTACCGTTCCTTCTGAAACTATTCCAATCAATAGAAAAGAGGGAATCCTCCCTAACTCATTTCATGAGGCCAGCATCATCCTGATACCAAAGCCTGGCAAAGACACAATGAAAAAAGAGAATTTTAGACCAATATCCTTGATGAACATCGATGCAAAAATCCTCAATAAAATACTGGCAAATCGAATCCAGCAGCACATCAAAAAGCTTATCCACCATGATCAAGTGGGCTTCATCCCTGGGATGCAAGGTTGGTTCAACATACACAAATCAATAAATGTAATCCAGCATATAAACAGAACCAAAGACAAAAAACACATGATCATCTCAATAGATGCAGAAAAGGCCTTTGACAATATTCAACAACACTTCATGCTAAAAACTCTCCATAAATTTGGTATTGATTGGTCATATCTCAAAATAATAAGAGCTATCTATGACAAACCCACAGCCAGTATCATACTGAATGGGCAAAAACTGGAAGCATTCCCTTTGAAAACTGGCACAAGACAGGGATGCCCCCTCTCACCACTCCTATTCAACATAGTGTTGGAAGTTCTGGCCAGGACAATCAGGCAGGAGAAGGAAATAAAGGGTATTCAATTAGGAAAAGAGGAAGTCAAATTGTCCCTGTTTGCAGATGACATGATTGTATATCTAGAAAACCCCATTGTCTCAGCCCCAAATCTCCTTAAGCTGATAAGCAACTTCAGCAAAGTCTCAGGATACAAAATCAATGTACAAAAATCACAAGCATTCTTATACACCAATAAGAGACAAACAGAGAGCCAAATCATGAGTGAACTCCCATTCACAATTGCTTCAAAGAGAATAAAATACCTAGGAATCCAACTTAGAAGGGACGTGAAGGACCTCTTCAAGGAGAACTACAAACCACTGCTCAATGAAATAAAAGAGGATACAAACAAATGGAAGAACATTCCATGCTCATGGGTAGGAAGAATCAATATAGTGAAAATGGCCATACTGCCCAAGGTAATTTATAGATTCAATGTCATCCCCATCAACCTACCAATGACTTTCTTCACAGAATTGGAAAAAACTACTTTAAAGTTCATATGGAACCAAAAAAGAGCCCGCATCGCCAAGTCAATCCTAAGCCAAAAGAACAAAGCTGGAGGCATCACGCTACCTGACTTCAAACTATACTACAAGGCTACACTAACCAAAACAGCATGGTACTGGTACCAAAACAGAGATATAGACCAATAGAACAGAACAGAGCCATCAGAAATAATGCTGCATATCTACAACTATCTGATTTTTGACAAACCTGACAAAAACAAGAAATGGGGAAAGGATTCCCTGTTTAATAAATGGTGCTGGGAAAACTGGCTAGCCATATGTAGAAAGCTGAAGCTGGATCCCTTCCTTACACCTTATACAAAAATTAATTCAAGATGGATTAAAGACTTAAATGTTAGACCTAAAACCATAAAAACCCTAGAAGAAAATCTAGGCAATACCATTCAGAACATAGGCATGGGCAAGGACTCCATGTCTAAAACACCAAAAGCAATGGCAACAAAAGCCAAAACTGACAAATGGGATCTAATTAAACTAAAGAGCTTCTGCACAGCAAAAGAAACTACCATCAGAGTGAACAGGCAACCTACAGAATGGGAGAAAATTTTCGCAACCTACTCATCTGACAAAGGGCTAATATCCAGAATCTACAAAGAACTCAAACAAATTTACAAGAAAAAAACAAACAACCCCATCAAAAAGTGGGCGAAGGATATGAACAGACACTTCTCAAAAGACGACATTTATGCAGCCAAAAAACACGTAAAAAAATGTTCATCATCACTGGCCATCAGAGAAATGCAAATCAAAACCACAATGAGATGCCATCTCACATCAGTTAGAATGGCGATCATTATAAAGTCAGGAAACAACAGGTGCTGGAGAGGATGTGGAGAAATAGGAACACTTTTACACTGTTGGTGGGACTGTAAACTAGTTCAACCATTGTGGAAGTCAGTGTGGCGATTCCTCAGGGATCTAGAATTAGAAATACCATTTGACCCAGCCATCCCATTACTGGATATATACCCAAAGGACTATAAATCATGCTGCTATAAAGACACATGCACACGTATGTTTATTGCGGCACTATTCACAATAGCAAAGACTTGGAACCAACCCAAATGTCCAACAATGATAGACTGGATTAAGAAAATGTGGCACATATACACCATGGAATACTATGCAGTCATAAAAAATGATGAGTTCATTTCCTTTGTAGGGACATGGATGAAACTGGAAAACATCATTCTCAGTAAACTATCGCAAGGACAAAAAACCAAACACCGCATGTTCTCACTCATAGGTGGGAATTGAACAATGAGAACTCATGGACACGGGAAGGGGAACATCACACTCCGGGGACTGTTATGGGGTCGGGGGAGGAGGGAAGGAGAGCATTAGGAGATATACCTAATGCTAAATGACGAGTTAATGTGTGCGGCACCCCAACATGGCACATGTATACATATGTAACAAACCTGCACGTTGTGCACATGTACCCTAAAACTTAAAGTATAATAATAATAAAATTAAAAAAAAAAAGTAACAAGCATGTTAAAAATATTTTGCCGGCCGGGCACAGTGGCTCATGCCTGTAATCCCAGCACTTTGGAAGCTGAGGCAGGTGAATCATGAGGTCAGGAGTTCAAGACCAGCTTGGCCAACATGGTGAAACCCTGTCTCTGCTAAAAATACAAAAAATTAGCTGGGCGTGGTGGCAGGCACCTGTAATCCCAGCTACTTGGGAGGCTGAGGCAGGAGAATTGCTTGAACCCAGGAGGTGGAGGTTGCAGTGAGCCAAGATAGTGCCACTGCATTCCAGCCCAGGCAACAGTGCAAGACTCCATCTCAAAAAAAAAAAAAAAAAATCTTGCCTTCTTTCTTTTGTAATTTTCTTTTTTTGTAAGAGATGTGGTCTTACTATGTTGCCCAGGCTGACCTTGAACTTCAGGGCTCAAACATTCCTCCCACCTCAGCCTCACAAGTAGCTGGGACTATAGGCGCATACCATCATGCTCAGCTTACCCTTATTTCTATTAATAATTAAAGAAATACCAGTTTAAGGATTTATACCTGCCCATGTTACCCACCATGAACATTTTTTATAAGATTTTTTTGTTACAAAAACAATATATGCTCACAATAAAAAAGATGCAGATTAAAAATAAAGTATAAAACATCACTGACCAAGTGTGGTGGCTCACAAGTGTAATCACAACACCAGCCTGGGCAACATAGTGAAACCCCACCTCTACTAAAAATAAAAAATGAAAAAACCCCAACAAAACAAAACAAAAAGAGTATCACCCACTAGAGAACAACCATAGTTAATCTTGGCGCATAAACAGATAAACATAGAGAACCTCAAATTTGTGTGTGATATTTTATATTCATGATTTAATTTTAAAATGGTTTATATGGCATACATTGTGTATTTCTCCCATTTGTCAATATTCCAAAACCATCCTTCCCTGTCAGCAGATACATTTCTATAATGGTTTTTAAAGGATGCATAATATTTTATTGCATAAATGTACCATAATTTCTTTTTTTTTAGCATCATAGTTTAGTAACCAATTCCCCACTGAAGGACATTATGACTCGTTCTAAATAGGGAAATGTCACAGTTACTCCAAAATTTAAATCTCAATAGTAGAGGAAATGAATTATATAATGGAAATCTTAGACTACTATGCTTGATAGTCACCAGAGCAAGCACAGCTGCAGTCTGAAAGGCTTTTAAGCCAGAAAAAAAGAAAAAAGGAAAAGAAGTGAACACATTTATAAAGTTTTCCAAACTGTCTATCACAAATGACCGTGGCTTACAGCAGACCTAGCTTCTGGATTGATGACTTGAATCTAGTCATTCATTTTACTTAAGAGAAAGACAGGAAAAAAGTGTCTGTCGTAAGATCAATAACCCCAGAGTGAAAAATAGGTTTCCTCAAACACTGAAAATAGCACCATGCAGTTTTTGTCTTTGAATTTGAAGAAAATGTAGGTGAAAGTCTTTCGCATAAAGGGACAGGAAAGATCTTTATAAGTACACCACAAAAATGTGAACACATAAAAGCTAACTCAGTAACTTCAGCCTAATTGGTTGAAATAAATGAAGAAGCAGAAAAATGTTTATAACATGTAACAGTTAAACAATTAATATGTTTTAATATACAAAGAGTTATTACTAGCCAGTGATAAAATCAAACTACTCCCAAAGAGATGAATGGGCAGAAGGCATGAAAAAGCAATTCACAAAACAAACAAATGGCCAGTAAACATGAAAACTGTTGAGCCTCAGAGAAATGAAAAAGAGTAACAAAGTCCTGTCTTGGTGATGCTGTTCATGTGAGGAAGACAATGTGAATTGATATCACCTTTCAGAGTGAAATCTACAAGGATCAAAATGAAGTATACATATTCTTTGAGTCATTAATCTCACCTCTAGGAATTTACCTTAAGAAGATAATTACACATAATATATATAATTGTACTACACACTGTAGTACTGCTTATAATATAATGAAAAGAAATAAACTGTGAATGGAGAATCTGTGAAATAAATTATGGTACATATGTGCATACAACAGAATACTGTGTAGCCACTAACGAATGCTGAGTACTCAGTAGATCTACATTTGTTAGATGGATAGTTGAAAACTATCCATGAGACTGCAGACTTTCTAAAAGGAAGAGGCTGGAGAATAAAATAGAGGGTGTCACTTCATCAACAGTTACATAGATTGCTACTGAGATGACCTGAAGGATGGCCACCAAATGCTGACAGTGAATTCTAGTGATTTATATACTTCATGGTATTTTTCTAGATTAAAAAAAAATAGTAAACGTGTCATTTTTATAAAATATTAAGAAGCATTTTACTGATGAGGGGAAAGGCAGTTACATTATGACAGACTCAAGTATTCTCAAAGAGATGAATTTTATCTAAACATAGTTCGGCTATTAAGGCCAGCTGGCTGTTTTATGTCTGCTTTATTGCTTGTTACTTTGTAACTGTGGTATAACAAAGAATTTTTCTGGCATGCCATCTTGGGTTCCTGGTAGAAGCTTCAAACACCCTAGGAATTTCCTGAGTGCTGGTGCCTTTGTTCTGCTAATGAGGCGATTCAGATTGCACACTGGGGAGTCAGGGGAGGGCAGAGACCAAGCTCAATCATGTGGCCAATGATTTAATCAATCATGCCTACAGAATGAGACTTCAATGAAATCTTTGGTCACCAAAGGTCAGTGCAGCCTCCTGACTGGTGTACACACTGATGTGCCAGAAGAGTGGGGTGACCTGACACTAAGGGTTGTAGAAGCTCTGCTTTCCCTTCTAGGCTTCGCTTTATGTGTCTCCTTTATAATAAAACTGCAGTGGTAAGGACAGGACTTTTTTCTGAGTTCTGTGAGTCATTCTAGTGAATTATGGAACCTGAGGTGGGGACGTGGGAACCTCCTAGAATAGTAACCAGCTGGACAGAAATGTGAGTGGCCTGGAGATCCCCCTGAAACTTGTGGATGGAGTCTGAAGTGGGGGCAGTCTTGTGGACCCTGTCCTTAATAGGCGAGATCTGCGATTACTCCAGGTAGTCAGTGTCAGATTTGCAATGCAGTACACCCAGGTGGTGTCAGACCAGTTGGGATGAAATGGAAAAGTAATCATCCTAAGTAATGATATAGTATTATTTTCTATAACTGATACTTTGAAAAAATGTCAATGTAGTAAATGGCCAATAGCTTTGTTGATCGGGTTTTGTGAATTTCCTACCACAAACAATAACACGTAAGAAATGTTTCTGCTTCTTGGACATCCAGATGCCTCCTGTCTGTGCCATTCATGCAGCTCTCCCAGGCTGTGCTCCCACAGCCCCGTGGGCCTCTACTACAGCACTCATTCCCATGTACTGCATCAGTCTCATACTGCCTCTCTCTCATATGCTGGACTGTGAATTCCAAAGCAGGCATCACATCTTCTCCATCTTTGTATCTCAGAGCCTACCACTGTGCCTAGAAAGTGGCAGAGGTGCTATTAAATTTGGTGGATGAATGAGTCAGTGAAATAACTGTCCATAAAAATCACTCCAGTGGAGGAAAGTGCAAGCTCAGGTTTGAAACTTCGCAGTCATTATATGCTCTTTTCCTCCAGCCAACCTTTCAATATTCAACAAAATACTGTGTCTGGGGGATCAAAGTGATAAGCAACCTCTGAAGGAAAATGGTAAATGAAATAAGAATTCCTTCAAACATAATAGGAAAAAAGAAAATAGTGTTAAATATTCCTTTTCCTTTTCTCTTAGATTTTTGTGGTTTCATGACAGGACATGAGAAATCTGGCTTGAAGGACTAACTTTTTTTGTGTGTGGGCAGAATGCTTTTATCCTTCTCTACAACAACTTACCTTTTAACCTGGCATCACCCCCAAAGGCACCACAGCCCCAGTTTCCTGTGGCCACTGCAGAAAGATTCTCTGAAGAAACTCCAGGACGGAGAAATCCACAGTAAGCCTGCAGGATAAAAGAATTATCAAAGCCTGTGAGTGCCTAGACACTAACAGTGTTTCTGACTGATGTACTAGGATCAGTGTCCATTATCAAGCTTATGTTCAATTTCTCATTTTTTTTTTCCATAGGGGCCAAAATAGAGGGAAAAACAAAGAGGGAGGGAGGGAGAGAAAAACCTGGGATTATGCAAGGAAGAGACTAAGAAATGATAAATTTTAATATTTATTTGTTTGAATGCTAAGCAAATAAAATCCCTTAAACTAATACAGGTCCCAATTTATTTTTCCACTTCAAACAAACAGAAATGAAAATGGCAGAGATATTTCAAGAACTAACAGGATCCCAATTATAAACTACTAGGAAAAACCACCAGGAAAGCGACTTGTTAGAACAGTTTTCTTTTTCTTTGAAGGCTTTAATCACTATTTTTTTCATCAGGAAAAGGGTCACTATTATGCCTCCTCAGCATTCTCTCTCTGAGTTATGGAGACTAGATTAATAAATGTGCTTCCTGCTACTGAAATGCTTAACAAAGAGCAAGGAACTATCTATAGAAGGAATTCCTACACCTGGTTAAGAAATAACCTTTAAGATGCCTTTTGGCTCTAAGATTCTCTAGTTTCACAGCTCTGTTTTAAGCTAGAATATTTAAAAATTTGCCAGTAATCTGAGAAAAGTACAATATATTCTGAGGATGCTGGCTAAGTATTAATTAAATGAACAGCTCATTTTCTATATGAGAAGACCATTGTGTAAGATCCCAGAGTTCCTGATTTCCACCTCTTTGCTGTCAGCTAGTTGGTCTTTCTGCCTTCTTTCTAAATTCTTATTTTCTGAAGTGATGAGACTGTAACAGGTTTAATACAGCGGCAAAGCAAAACTTCCCTGGGTTCTCAAGTTCCAAATGAAGCCTAAAATATAGCTTACATATAATAGCAAATACAATTAAAAGAATGATCTTGACAAATGTTCCCAGAGAAAACCCAAGGATAAAGAAAGATGCTTCTATGAAACCCACACATAGAAATATAGTAAATTGTTCTTTGAAGTTTCCACAAAGGTATAAAAATTTATTTTACAGACTGTCTCGATGGATTAACAAGGCTATTCCTTCCATACCCTCCTAGACTGTAAATCCTGACAGATATTAATTATAAGTTGGTACCAGATCATTATTCAACACTGTGGTATAGCGCTTACACAAGCGCTCACAAATTACCTGCATAGTCAGATGCATGGAGCTTCTGAAAATCTCTTTCAGGTCAAAAAAATTTGAGAGCTCCATTTGTTTTGAATAGGCTCTTGAAAGATAGTCTGTGTCATTAACGAACAAGGGAAAAAACAAACCCTCTGGAAGAATAAACATAACTTTGCCGCTTTGTTTCATGTCAGAATTTTCTAACATGCCTAGAGAGAAGAAAGCTTCCTCAGATTCCTAGTTCATTTCTCTGTTTTATTCTATCAGGATGGTTTTAGTTTCTTTCTTACTGCTGTCTCTAAATAACTGGGTTAACTTTACTTCAATGTGCAAAAATAGCTTAGTGAAACTAAGGCCTAATGATTGAGAATTTGAAACACTTAAATTATTAGAAGCAAAATCTAGTATAAAATATTATCCAATTTTCCTGGAAAATTATCTATCTTGAAAAATGGCCATCAAAACAAACCATGAAACTCAAAATAAACCTCATTCAGTGTTTAGATCAAATCTTTAAAAGCTCATGGCTATAACCCCAGCACTTTGGGAGGCTGAAGTGGGAGGATCACTTGAGCTCTGGAGTTTGAGATCAGCCTGGGCAATATGGCAAGACCTGTGGTGTCATCTACTTGGGAGGCTGAGGTGGGAGGACTGCTTGAGCCCAGGAGGTCTAGGCTGCAGTGAGCCATGATGGCGCCACTGCACTCCAGCCTGGGTGACAGTGAACTCTATCCCCCACCCCGCCACCAAAAAATATTGATCAGATAAAAATTAAATGATAAAATTACATAGAAATTAGAATAACTGGTTGTAATGATTAAATACAAAATTATTTTATTCTGTTAAGAAGCAAGCATTTGTAAGGTCAGAAATAAGACAGTAGCATGCTGCCCTGAGCCCTCTTTGGAAGGTCAGCCCAGGCTTCTCCCTTGTCTAGGAAGAAGGATGCCTTAAGTGCTGGAGACCAGGGCAGAGCCTTGAATCAGGGGACCTTTCCTTTTGAGTAGGAATTGAACTCCTTTGGTATAGAAACAAAGATGAGATAAGGATAGAGACCTCAAAAGAGTTGCCAAGTTCTCACTCCATAGAGAAAGGCACTAGGAGTTCTTAAGAGCTCTATATTGGCAAATGCGTTTGTTTTTCCCCCACCCAGAGCAAGAGTACTTGAGAAGACTGATCAGAGAGCTGTGAGAGTAAAAGAAAGCCAGTTTGAACTCTAGCCATACCCTGCCCTGACAGTCTGCAATGACAGAGCAATTTATTTTTACTAATAAACAACTCAGAAGGGGGAAAAGAAAAAGGAAGCACTGAGACCTCAGGATAGTAAGCAGAAGATACCAATGAACAACTCTCTCTTGGAATGAGTTTTGATGGGAAGGGAAGAAGACAGCGAACATAAAGGTAATTTGGGAGTCCTGAAGGTTGCAAAGGGGTGTATTGAGAAAAAAGATGAAAATATTAGTACATAGAGTTAAAAACTAGAGACCAACCAGGAAATGGTAATGAAAAAGATGTAGGAAGAAGGAAAGAAAACGGAAAAGAGACCAAACAAAACTGGTATAAAAGTCTATAGGCCCAAAATGAGGCCCAGGAAAGAAATGGTATCCAGGGGAATAGTCTGGCACAAACTGATGTATAAGATTTTACACTTAAGTAAGATCTTTGGCTTCAATATCAATTTTAGAAGGCCCAAGCAGATAGTTACGTGCTGCATAGTGATGTTGCACTCAACAACGAAGCACAAACACGACGATGGTCCCATAAGATTATAATACCATATTTTCATAGTACCTGTCCTATGTTTAAGACACAAATACCCACCGTTGCGTCACAACTGCCTATAGTATTCGGTACAGTAACATACTCGACTGGTTTGCAGTCTAGGAGCAATAGGCCATACCATCTAGCCTAGGTGAGTAGCAGGCTATATCACTTAGGTTGTGTAAGTACACTCTGTGACATATGCACAGTGACTACTTCACAGAACATATCTCCATCTTTAAGTGATACATGATTTTACTTAAAAGATGTCTTTCATTATCATGTAAATACATTATTCTACTTGCTAGAATAATTTAATAATTATTGTTCCTAAAGAGTTACTCATTTATATGAAATCAATCTACTATACTTCTTTAACTTAATACATAGTGGATATTGATACTGATTTTCTGAGGTTTTTAGTATTCTGTGATTTCTTATGACTTTTTTTTTTTCTTCTTCTTTTTAGCCCAGGCTGGGTGCAGTGGTGTGATTCCAGCTCACTGCAACCTCCAGCTCACTGCAACCTCCACCTCCCGGGTTCAAGCAATTCTCCTGCCTCAGCCTCCCGAGTAGCTGAGATTAGACTTTATCCCTAAAATAATTATAACATTAATACATTGTTTTTGCTATTCTAAAATGCAATATAAAATCAAAGAAGTATGTAGATCTTAGTTTCCTGATGTATAAAATCCAAGATTGGGTTATGTATTTGTTATTCTGATTCTATATGTTGGGAAACTTAAGGGAAAATCCACTACAAATGATACATTTTGAACATTCTTGAAAAGTAAAGTGACACCTATTTTATGAAAAGATTGTAAGTGCTCAGACGCTGAACTTCTTAGGAATATCAGCAGCAAATTTGACTGGTTTTGTTTTCAGGCTTTGGTTTAGTAACAGTCCTATTCCAAATATGATGGTGAATAATAACAAAAACATCAATAAACAGATCAATTTTTAAAAAGGTAAATAGGGATGATTTCTATCTCTCCACCTTGTTCAATTTCAGATTCAGAAAGCTCCACAAAACATATTCATTACTTAATCCTACCTAAAATCCTACCTAACATGGCAAATACAACTTTTCACAAGTGATTTCTTTCTTCTCTTGCAGCGCTATTTGCCACTTTTACAAGCTGAAGTCATAAATCTTTCTAATCCTAAGATAATTCTCCTTTAGAATGACACCCAGCTGATCTCTCACAGGATTAAACATTGCTTCACAGTATCAGTTAGATGAAAGGAGACTGGTTCCCTCCTTTAAAAACCAACTCTACTTGCAGGTCACGATGTGGGTCCAATAAGACCAGTGGAGCCTGGATGGAGCAGACCTTTTCCAGAGGCCTGGAAAGCACTTTGTAGGATTGGCTTTTCAATTATTAACTGGTGAGTAATGCTTAAAAGTAGCAAACAGGTCCCCAGAGGTCAGAGATCCATACTGAATTCTGACGGTGAAAACCAGTCTTACTGCTTTTTCGCTTAGAAAAATGTGGGTTTTTTTTTCTTTTCCTCCTTTCTCTCCGGCATGCATACACACACACAGACACAGACACACACACACACACACACACACAAAAGTAGAATTGTGCAAGTCATCTCTAAAGTGATTTAACACAGACTTCTGCTCTAAAAGTTTGCAAAACAAGAGATATAAAATATTAAACATTGTCTTCAAGTTGTGCTGTCAGTTTATGTGAGATTCCTGCTGCTCATAACCAAAATTCTTAAGTCAATTTTAATAGGTAAATGTAACTAGTAAGGGACAAATGCTTTAATTTAGAAGGCCTAAAGTTGTTTGGATTAGTTTCTGATTAAGTTGCCAATGACATTTAACAAAATCATTTACTGCTTTTTCCTTTTTCAGTGAAAGAATTAAAAAACTAATTCTTTGCTAAAAGAACACATTTTTTGGAATATATCAGTGAATAAAAGAACACACATTTATCAGATGCCTTCCCATGTGCCAGGCCCTGAACTAGGTGCTTTCTCAAAGTTAGTCCATGTGTTGATAGGCTCTTGAAAAACTATATCAAACAGAAAAGCATATTGAGAAAAGCATTTAACAGGTAACTTGCTCATAGCAGAAATTTATGATCACAAAAGAAGAGTGATTCAGGCATAAGCATGTAGGAGACTATTCCAAAAGCAGAAATATTCTCAATGATTTAAGTTTGAACCACAAAAAGTCTAGAAGGTCAGACCTAGTTATAGTAGTCCCTATGTGGAGGATTTACATTTTTAAAAATAATTTGGCTGGGCACAGTGTCTCACACCTGTAATCCCAGCACTTTGGGAGCCCGAAGCACATGGATCAACTGAGGTTGGGAGTTCGAGATGAGCCTGACCAACATGGAGAAACCCTGTCTCTATTAAAAATACAAAAATAGCCGGGTGTGGTGGTACATGCCTGTAATCCCAGCTACTCGGGAGGCTGAGGCAGGAGAATCACTTGAACCCAGGAGGTGGAGGTTACAATGAGCTGAGATCGTGCCATTGCACTCCAGCCTGGGCAACAAGAGTGAAACTCCGTCTAAAAAAAAAAAAAAAAAAAAAAAAAGATTTGAAGTCTGGGGAGCCTGGATTTGAGCCCTGGTTTGGTCAGTGGCCAGCTATGTGACCTGGCCTGCGACAAATTACTCAACTTCCTAAGAAGTGAACTGTCTCTAAATTAGAGACAAGAAAAATAGTTATGCCTCCCTGAGTGGTTAGGACTAAATCAGACACTGCATTTAAAGCACTAAGTAGAATGCCTCATAGAGAGTAAGCAATCATTTAATGGCAAGAATTACTTTTACTATTGTTATCTGTATAAGTTGAAAAAAAAATTTCACCTGCATTTGACTGAAAAGAATCTTTTATGAATTATAAATTAGACTTTATTGCATATTGACATGAATAATAGCAGGTTGAAAATGAATGTAGAACTGCATCGCTATACATTAAAAATTAACCCATCTGCTTCATATGGCTTCATCTGTCCCAAACTTGATTTGACACTCAACTTACTAGGCTTTATTGAGCACCTGAAGAATATTTAGGAAATATATAACATTTTGTGACATATTGAGTGATTTAAGATAATGTACTTATGTAACTTCTAAAATATTTACCTCAAAAACCTAAATTAACACTGTCTAAGAAGTTATTTAAGCCAGGCCTGGTGGCTCACGCCTGTAATCTCAGCACTTTGGGAGGCCAAGATGGGCAGATCACCTGAGGTCAGGAGTTGGAGACAAAACTGGCCAACATGATGAAACTCCATCTCCATTAAAAATACAAAAATTAGTCTGGCGTGGTGGTGTGTGCCTCTGGTCCCAGCTACTTGGGAGGCTGAGGCAAGAGAATCACTTCTACCCGGGAGGCAGAGGTTGCAGTGAACTGAGACCGTGCCATTGCACTCCAGCCAGGGCAACAAGAGTGAAATTCCATCTCAAAAAAAAAAAAAAGTTATTTAATTATCAGTCAAGTCATTTAACAAAATATTTTTGAGACACTTCCATAAGGCGGTGTGACTGACTGCCACCAACTCCTAATGAAATAAAACTCCTGTTGCCTGGTTACTTAAAGACTCATTCTTTGTATAAAATGCCCCTCATTAAGACTCTATATTCTATAAATAAATGTTCTTCCATGTTGCCAATATTTACAACTAACTTAACCTATTCACATACATCTTTTAAATTTCTGGTGTCTTTGAGGATGGGCAAACTGAAGGTTGGTGATACACAAGTAAGTGCAGAGAGAATCAACTGGACCTGGCAATTTTAAAAAAGACTTATGCCCAAAGTTACCTTCTTAAAAGATCACAATTTAGGATAACTTCTAAAAGCGAATGATCTAGTTCTCATAGAAAAGTATATGTGGGAGTATAGAGTTCATTCATAAAATAGGGAAGCTTTCAGTTTGTATTAATGTATTAACCGTGGCTAAACACATTTTGGTTCTACTTTCCTTTTCCATATTTCTCTCCAACAACCTACTGCTTATATAAATGTCCTCTTGACTGTGTGACAAATTCACATATACATGTTTAGGTAAGTAGCACCTCATGAAAATTTAAAGATAAATCTTATTCTACTCTATATGCTCTATCCTAAAAACATCATGGCACTGGGGACAACTGCTTTAAGGCAAGAGTTTGGGACAGGGAAAATAGGCTTACATTTAAAATGTATCCAATTACCAGTAAAAGATACTTTTCAGGCAGGGCGTCGTGGCTCATGCCTATAATCCCAGCACTTTGGGAGGCCGACGGGGAGGAGATCGCTTGAGCCCAGGAGTTTGAAATTGGCCTGGGCAATATGGTGAAACCTAGTGTATCTAAAAAAGAAAAATCAGCCGGGTGTGGTGGTGCACACCTGTACTCCTAGCTACTCACGAGGCTGAGATGGGAGGATCACCTGAGCCCAGAGAGGTTGAGAGTCTGCAGTGAGCTGTGATTGCGCATGCTACTGCACTCCAGCCTAGGCAACAAAGATCCTGCTTCAAAAAAAAACAAAAAACAAAAAACAAAAAACAAAAGAAAACAAATCTTCAGTACAGGCAAATCTCTGACTTTCAGAGTCAGGTAGGAGAGAACTTTAGAACTGTTAATACACCAAAGGCCAGTCTTTCTGGATAGCTATTCTGAGGGATTACTTTTTATTTTCATTTTTAAATAAATAATGTCTGTTACGTAAGTTCAACTTTAAAAAATAGTACATTATTCTTCAAACATTTTATAAAATTTGAGAACTCTAAACATTAAAATAATTTAAAAAATTATACATACGAGAACATGTTCAACAATAAATTAGATTCTCCCAAATAGATCAGGATATAAGGTACTTAATTATGTTCAAAATATCTACTAAGTTGTAAGTGTAGTAAAAGTCTGTCTAGATCACTGTTATTATTCTCAGAAGTCTGTGTAGGAACTGGCACACCATGTATAGCCATGTAAAACCACAAGCCTCATTATCCTAATAATCTCACAACCAAATCCTACTCATGGGAGTGAAAGAATGATTTTCAGAATTGGGTCAGTCTTCTTGGCTGTGTGAATAATTTGTGGAACTAAAGAAAATCTCTAGGCTGGGCACAGTGGCTCACGCCTGTAATCCCAACACTTTGGGAGGCTGTGGCGGGCAGGATCGCCTGAAGTCAGGAGTTTGAGACCAGCCTGGCCAACATGGTGAAACCCCATCTCTACTAAAAATACAAAAATTAGCTGGGCGTGGTGGTGGGCGCTTGTAATCTCAGTTACTTGGGAGGCTGAGGCAGGAGAATCGCTTGAACCTGGGAGGCGGAGGTTGCAGTGAGCCAAGATCATGCCATTGCACTCCAGCCTGGGCCACAAAAGCGAAACTCCATCTCAAAAAAAAAAAAAGAAAGAAAGAAAAGAAGAAAAAGAAAATCTCTGCTGAGTGAATAATTTGAGGAACTAAAGAAAATCTCTGCTGTTTTGGGAAAGCCCAAAATCCGGAGAACAGAATCAGCTCTCTATTGTGTAACAGAGTTTATTTATTATGGTTGCCAATACTGAAAATTTGAACAACAGGTATGGCTCATTTTTATATTTCTGTAATAAAAAAGAAAAAAATGAATATAGTAGGCAGCACTAAGTATTACAGAAAATAATAGATTCCATCATAAATCTTACCTAAAATAGAACAACATTTGACCTGGCTTTTTCAGTTTTTCTGTTTTAACCCTGATAGCATACTTTGTAGAGAAAATGTCATTAAGCAGGTCTGAGAAAAAATTTTCAGAGCTCATTTGTTTCTATATGGTTTTATAATGATAATGTTCCATAGCAGCTAACGTACTTGATGAGATAAATGCATGTGTGGGGTTTAAAACTAAGCAACAGCCTATCTGGCAACCTTAGCTGCGAATCAAACAATTACAAAATGGAAAGTACATCTTGTACAAGCTGACAGAGCCATTAAATCAGGAGAGCTGTGGGCAGACATACTGACACTGCAAGAATTACCAGAAAGCATTAATTTCAGCATTAATAAAATGGCAGTAAATAGATGACAGCTGCCAGATGAACTAAGAAATAAGGTTACTGGCCTTGTTCAGCTCGCGTCTCATTTTCTCAGGCACAAACTGATCGAGGTGGCGTCTGAAGTGAAGAGCATCGATGGCAACGATCTCAGTGCAGCGCCGCTGCCAGTCGTCCCTGGGACAGGATGAAAAGGAGAGAAAAGATAAGGAACAGGTAGTCGCTCAAATAAAATCCTCTCAGTGGTCAGGTTGCCAAGACTTTAGCTGTGTTAAAATATTAAAAACAAACCAGTGTCTGCAGGTCTGAGCAAAAGGAAAGGAAAGGAAACACCTTTTATTTTTAGATTGAGGCATATACAGTGTGCACTGTTAGGCATTAAAAAGTAAAATGAAAAATTACTCAGAGACAACACAATGACATAGTGTAAACAGGTAAATCATTTATAGTAAGTCTCAGAGGTTAAAGGATTTGGGGGCAAACAAAAGGAATCTAGTTCTTTGTTTTCCTCTAATACTAAGGACATGGAATTTGCATCCTGAAAAAAGCTCATTCCTCCTTTGCTTTGAGAGATCTGCTTTAAATCACTGGGGTTGTAACATCACTATATACTGTCCAGGAAATAATCCTAAGAAGTGTTACAAAAATGTGAAATAATTCAGTGCAGCATTCTACCTACTGTGCTCAATTGCTGACTGTGAGAAACTATTTTTAAAATAACAAAGACATCAAAGCAGACAATACCATGTTGCCAGTGGAAATAGAGAGGACTGGTTGAGATGATAATTTTGGAAACATGTAAAATCCCAAATATTTAATCTCTTTATGAACCTGCATATATTGCTGTGCCAAGCAACTTTTCAAACTGAAAACCAACAATAGAAATCTTCATGCTGGTTTGTAAATAATTATCAGGAATAAACATCTACATAGGTGTTTGTTGCAACCATATATTTTAAACAAAATAAAGAGAAAGAAAGCAGAGGATGGACTTGAGACATTACGAGGAATAAATCTGTGGCACGTGGGCAAGAGCTGATTCTTTCTGCCACAATGGTTTTCTCATCAAATAACAAACAAAACAAAACAAAACAAAAAACCCCACAAGCTTTCAGGTAGTATTTCTGCAAAATTTTATCTCTGGTTAACTAGAAGTAAGAATGTCAAAGTAGAAGACTATATTTCAAGAAGAAATAGGAGACAGGAGCAGCAAAGCACACTGCAGGTTCTGCCATCAACTGGTTTGCGGCATTAGGTCAACTGTCGCAACACAGATTTCCTCTACCTAATTTCACAGAAAAATTAAAGATCACTTATTAAGTTGGTCAAAGGCTTTAAGCTCTAATTAGAACCTATTCTACTGAGATTTAAACATGGAATTTAACCTCCACGGTTTCTGATTGTAGCTCAGAGGTAAAGAACTGTAGAGAATTCTGCCCCTCTTTGTCTTTGCTTTAGACTTTTGGTTTTATCTTCTCTGTTCTTCCCTTTGGTACAGGAAGATGGTAATAGTGTTTTCAATACCAATGAACCTGTAATGCTGATTTCTTTTCTTTTTTCTTTTTAAGTTCACTTGTTGAAATACAAGTAGACGGAATGACAGTGTGTGAGGTTCAAGCCCAAATTCCTTTGCTTTTAGCCATGGAATACTGAAGACAGAAACAGACTCACCTTTCACTCCCATCTTCATGGCTCCGGGACCAACGATATGTCTCAGCATAGCCTGTGTATTCACTGTACTGCTCAGTACCTGAAACAAACAATCTGTCACTATTAACTTCACACTTAATGGCAAAAACATTCCACCTATCATAACATGGCAAGAATCACTTCTGTTTAGCACTGTACTGAAGGTCTCTCCAGCCAGTGCAATAAGGCAAGAAAATAAACAAAAAGGCATAAAGAATGTAAAAAAAATAAGTCAAACTGTCCCTATTTGTAGATAACATGATTGTTTACATAGCAAATCCTAAGGAATCATTGAACTAAAGAGAGAGGCCAGGCTCAGTGGCTCATGCCTGTAATCCCAGAGATGGGTGGATTACCTGAAGTCAGAAGTTCGAGACCAGCCTGGAAAACATGGTGAAACCCCACCTCTGCTAAAAATGTAAAAATTAGCCAGGTGTGGTGGTGTGCGCCTTTAATCCCAGCTACTAGCGGGGCTGAGGCAGGAGAACTGCTTGAACCTGGGAGGCGGAGGTTGCAGTGAGCCGAGAGCGTGCCACTGCACTCCAGCGTGGGAGACAGAGCGAGATTCAGTCTCAAAAGAAAAAAAAGAAAAGAAAAGAAAGGGGAAATTAAAATAAAGAAAAAGCATATAAGTAAACTTAGATCAAGGGTATGTCTGTATACTGGCAACAAACAATGGGAAAATAAACATTTTTTAAAAATCCATTACCCATAATGTCAAAAACCATAAAATACCTAGGAGTAAATATAACAACAAAAAAGACACTACTGGCCGGGTGCAGTGGCTCACGCCTGTAATCCTAGCACTTTGGGAGGCCGAGGCTGGTGGATCACCTGAGGTCAGAAATTCGAGACCAGCCTGGCCAACATGGTGAAGCTCCGTCTCTAATAAAAATACAAAAATTAGCTGGGCATTGTGGCATGTGCCTGTAATCCCAGCTACTCAGGAGGCTGAGGCAGGAGAATCGCTTGAACCCGGGAGGCAGAGGTTGCAGTGAGCGGAGATTGTGTCACTTCACTCCAGCCTAGGCCACAGAGCAAGACTCCATCTCACAAAAAAAAAAAAAAAAAAGACACTAGAAAAAAAAGGAAAAATGGAGACTGGGGAGGCGGAGGTTGCATTGAACTGAGATCATGCCACTGCCCTCCAGCCTGGGTGACAGAGCAAGGCTCTATCTCAAAACAAAAACAAAAACAAACAAACAAACAAACAAACAATGAAAAAACACCTTCAGGAAAATGCTTAGACAAGACTGGAAGAAAAATATTTGCAAATCAAATATCTGACAAAGGACTTGTGTTCAGAATACGTGACAAACTCCTACATGTCTATTATAAAAACACAACCCAATTTATAAAAATGGACAGAAGACCTGAATATAAACTTCACACAGGAAGATATACAACTGGCTAACAACCACATAAAATATTGCTCAACATTATTAGTCATCAGAGAAATGCAAATAAAAAAATCACAGTGAGAAACCACCATATACTCAAAAGAGAGGCTAAAATACAAAAGAATAAAAAAGAATGACAACACTAAATGTTGACAAGGATGGAAAACAAGTGGAAATCTCATTATATATTGCTGGTAGAACATAAATTGGTGTAATAATTTTGGAAAAGAATTTGGCAATCCCTTATAAAATTAAACATACACATATCCTTTGACCTAGAACTTCCATTCCTAGATATCTACTAAACAAATACTAAAAATGTGTGCTCACAAAAACTGCAAAGAACAATGTTCATAGCAGGTTTACTTACAATAGATTTGTATCAGTCATTGCTCAACCAGAGAAATGGAACCAGGAGGACATATATATGAAGAGATTTATTGCCAAAAATTGGCCTACACAATTGTGGAGCTGACTAGTCAGGTCCAAAGGGTGCACTGGAACTCTCAGGCATGGGTGAAGTGGCAGTGCACAGAATGAATTTCCTCTTCAGAGAAGCCTCAGCTCTGCTCTTAAGGCCTTCCACCCAACTGAATCAGGCTCACCCAGATTATCACTTATTTAATGCAAATTGTATTGAATGTGGCTAAGCACAGTGGCTCATGCCTGTAATCCCAGCACTTTGGGAGGCCGAGGCGGGGAGATCACTTGAGGTCAGTAGTTAGAGACCAGCCTAGCCAACATGGTGAAACACTGTCCCTACTAAAAATACAAAAATTAGCTGAACATGGTGGCAGGCACCTGTAATCCCAGCTACTGAGGAGGCAGAGGCAGGGGCATCACTTGAACCCAGGAGGCAGAGGTTGCAGTGAGCCAAGGTCACATCACTGCACTCCAGCCTGGGCAACAGAGTGAGACTTTGTCTCAAAGGAAAAAAAAAAAATGCTTATTGAATGCAATGAGATTAACTCTTTTACTTGTAGACTTTGATCACATCTATAAAATACTTTCACCGCAATACCCGAATTAGTGTTTGACAGAATAACTGCGGGCTGTAGTCTAACTAAGTTGACATTAAAAAAAAACAGACTATCACAAAACTAAAGGTGGAAACAATCCAACTGTTGATAAAAAATTAACAAAACATTTGCCACGATCACACAAAGGAATACTCCTTAGTAATAAAAGGGATAAAACCACTGATACATTAAAAAACATAGATAGATCTCACATTATGCTAAGCAAAAGAAGCAAGATACAGAAGTGTGTATAATATGTATTTACATGACATTTAAAAAAAAAAAGAAAAACATAATTTATAATGAAAAGAATAAAAATTATGGTTGTTTCTGGGGTTGGGGACTGACCAGAAAAGGGCTCAAGGGGATTTTTTGAGGTGCTAGACATGTTTTTTTTTTATGTCTTGATAGGGGTGTGGGATATAAAAGCATATCTATTTGCCAAAACTCACCATACTATCCACTTAACACTGTATACTTCAATGTGTGTAAATTTTACTTCAAAAATAAAAGAACTGTAAACAAATAATGAACTCTATTTAACAGGTTTACTTTTTGCAGTGGCATGGTTTAGAAGTCCTGATATCACCTTTTGTATACATTAGGCTTAAACAAATGAGAAAAATTAAAGATACTGGGAGCCACATTCTTCATTGTTGGGGAAGAGAGGTCCAATTATGGAAAGGGGGAAAGAGTACACTATAGGCTGTGATGCTGGTTAAGAATGGGAGGTATCAATATAAATTCACAGTTGTGTGTCTGTGTGTGTGTGTGTGTGTGTGTGTGTGTGTGTAACATATATGTTCTAGTTCAAATGTTGGCTTCCAAAAACTAACTAAAATCCAGGACCACCTGCAGAAATGGTTGATGCCAGAGCTGGTGCAGGGAATATACAAGATGAGCCTACAACATCTTTTTGTGCTAAAAAGATGGAGATGCTCAAAGAAGAAAGTGCATTAAAGAATGATGGACACATGTCAAAGGCACACAATAGTTAACTTGAAGGCATTCCCACTGATTGAATAGGGGACAATTTAGCACCAAACAGATAATAGCAATGGATCATAATCCACTGAATACAATAAGAATGCAAGTGTCTATACTTGCATATATATTAATAAATAAAAAATATTAATAAATAAGTATACACAAATAAGGAAAAAGGGAAAATCCTTCCTTATAGTAGAATGCCAACTACTAAATGTAGAAAGAATGGGAGTTTAAAATATTAGCAATGACTGCTAAAATTAGTAGGTGAAGGTTTAATGAGGACAAGATGTTTACAGTTTCAAAGTATATATAAAATATATAGCGATACATTAATCACAGAATGAAAAAGAACAACCTGACAGTGGAGGAACCTGGTCGACCCAACTTAACCAAGTCATTACACTGGTGTCACAAATATTGGGACAAACTATCACATGTCTCCTTGAAAGATATACTAAATAGAACACAGTATCACTTTAGTGGGATTCCTACCAAAATGAATAACCTGAACCTAATTAGGAAGAAGCAGTGGGCAAACACAAGAAGGACAATCTACAAAATAACTAGCCTATCCACTTTAGAAATATCAAAGTGAACGAACACAAGGAAAGGCTAAGAAATGGTTCCAGTTTAAAAAATACCAAGGTATGAGCCTGGACTAATTGAAGACTACTTCAATTTTATAAATGAATGAATTGAAGACTACTTCAATTTCTTTTATGACCTTAAAAGAAAGCTACAAAGGTCATAATTGGAATAACAAAATTATATTATAATGTAGATTAACTAACAGTACTGTATCAAATTAAATTTCCTGATTTTGATAACTAACTGTGCTGTGCTGATGTAAGACAATGTCCTAGTTCTTAGGAAATATACAACAAAGTATTTAGGGATAAAAGGGCACAGTATCTCTAATATATTTCTAAACAATTCAAGAAAAGAAAATAGAGAAAATGATGAAGTAGATGGGACGAAAATGTAAACTGGTGAATCTGAGTAAAGAGTATATGGAAATTCCATGTATTACTCTTACAACTTTTCTGTGAATCTGAGTAAACAGTATATGGAAATTCCATGTATTATTCTTGCAACTTTTCTGTAAGTCTGAAATTTCATATACATACACATAAAAACACATAAGGCCAGGCAGGGTGGCTCATGCCTGTAATCCCAGCGCTTTGGGAGGTCGAGTCAAGTGGATCACAAGGTCAAGAGATCGAGACCATCATGGCCAACATGGTGAAACCCCATCTCTACTAAAAATACAAAAATTAGCTGGGCGTGGTGGCGCACACCTGTAGTCCCAGCTACTCAGGAGGCTGAGGCAGGAGACTCACTTGAACCTGGAGGGTGGAGGATGCAGTAAGCCAAGACTGTGCCACTGCACTCCAGCCTGGTGACAGAGCGAGACTCTGTCTCAAAACAAACAAACAGAAAAACACACAATAAAAAACCACATAATATAAATAAAGCTATGAAAATAGTCTATTTTCGTATATGATTAAAAATTTCCAGAATCAAAAGTTCCAAGATTTAAACTCAATACTAGAGTTTCCAGTCTATTATTTAATATACTGCTTCTAAAAATAATTTGTATTTTAATTATTAGACATTTATCTAGATTTTGGACAAGATATTCATGCTAAAAATCAAGAAAATAACTAGAAAATTTATGTTATTTCTTTTATGAAGCATTCCTTGACACCATAAGTAGGGTTGATTGTTCTTCCTCCATGCTCCCAAGGTACTTTGCATATAACATTGGTAGAGCACTTAATATATTGAATTGTAATCTGAAAATCAATTGCATTTCCACATAGTAGCAATGAATAATTAAAAACAGAAATTTGAAAAATTTACAATAGCAACAAAATTATGAAATACTTATGGATAAATCTGACAAAATGGGGAAGAATTATACAATGAAAACTATAAAATACTAGTATAAAATACTAGTGAGTAAAACTGACATGAATAAACAGAGACATATATCCTAGACATGTGTCAAAGACAAAACATTGTTAAGATGTCAATTCCGAGGTAGGCGGATCACCTGAGGTCAGGAGTTCAAGAGCAGCCTGGCCAACATGGAGAAACCCTGTCTCTACTAAAAATACAAAATTAGCCAAGCATGGTGACACATGCCTGTAATCCCAGCTACTAGGGAGGCCGAGGCAGGAGAATCACTTGAACCTGGGAGGCGGAGGTTGCGGTGAGCCAAGATCGCGCCATTGCACTCCATCCTGGGCAACAAGAGCAAAACTCCATCTCAAAAAAAAAAAAAAGTCAATTCTCCCCAAATAGATCTACAGATTCAAAGCATTCTCAAAATTCAGCAAGCTGTTTTGGTAAACATTGAAATACTGATTCTAAAACTTGGCAAAACGACTCTGAAGGAGAAAAAAGTTGAAGGATCCATACTACCTGATTTTAAGACTTATTATAAAGCTATAGCAACCAAAACAGGAAGTATGAAAACAGCACATTAATAAGCTTACTTCAAAACTTAAAACTTCTGTGCTTCAAAAGTCACTGTGAAGAGAATGAAAACACATGCTAGAAATATCTGATAAAGCATTTATATCCAAAATATATAAAGCTTTCAAAACGCAATTAAAACAAAAAACAATGAAAACTTAAACAAAAGACAGCTTAATGGGTGTAGTCATACGTCCAAACTTACATAATTGTATACTTTAAACAAATAGTTTATTTTATGTCAATTATACCTCAATAAATCTGTCTTAAGAAATGGAATCTGACTCCCTCACTAGACTCTCAGCTCCTCAAGGGCAGGGATTATAAATTATAGGCGGGGTGTGTTGGCTCATGCCTGTAAGCCCAGCACTTTGAGAGGCCGAGGCAGGAGGACTGCCTGAGCCCAGGAGTTTGAGACCAGCCTGGGCAACAGAGTGAGACCTCGTCTCCTCTGAAAATTTTTTAAAAAATTAGGTGGGTGCAGTGGTGTGAGCCTGCAGTTCCTGCTACTCAGGAGTTTGAAGTGGGAGGATCCCTTGAGCTCAGGAATTTGAGGTTAACAGCGAGCTATGATTGTGCCACTGTACCCTAGCCTGGGTGACAGAGATCCTGTGTCTAAAAAAAGAAAAAACAAATAATATTTTTATCTACATTAGCATCTTGTAATGCAAGAATATAAAAGCAGTTGAGTAAGAACTTGCCGAATAAACGTAATAATTAATGAGCCAAAGAAATTTAACTGAGATTAAAACAATGAGTCCAGAAATAATCTGAAGGCACTACATAATTGACGCATACTAAAAATTCACATCTACAGTAAATGCATGGTATAGTAAAAAGAGCACTGCACTGAGATTAGGAAACATGAGAAACTCAAAGTGAATCTTCACTAGCTAGGTGACCTTAGATAACCAAACCTCACTGGACATCATTTCATCATCTGAAATTCAGGGTTCTTAATAATTCTTATTTTGTTTACATCATAGAATTCCTTGGGAAACTAAATAAGACAAGTAAAAAATTCATTCAAACCCACAAAGCCATCATCAGTATTGGTGTCATTAGAAATAAATTTTTTAAGGGGGTAGAGAAACCACAGATACGTGATTCTATTTACTTGGGGGTGAAAAGCAACCTGGTCTACTTGCCTGATAGGAACCAAGACAGCAAGGACTACTCCTTCTTTCCTGTTTTCTGCCTAGTGTAGACAAACCTCGTTTTTCCTCTTCATAAAAAGACAAACTGCCTATTCTGATCTGTTAATTCGGAAAACAAATACTTGTTCTGTCTTTTTAAAAGAAAGTGGCTGAAAAATATAAAATATCAATTATCATGTTTGTACTTCATGTTAATATAGTTTCAGTGTTCTTCTCTGAGAGGAACAAGGTTAGATTTACTTCCTTCCCTCCTTCATGGGAAATAAAAAATACACATACAAACGCTTTTGTACTAAACGAGTTAAACCCTGGGTTTTCTAAGCAGACACCTTTTAACACGCCAACTGTCTCCTTTGAAAAAAGTGAATGCTTTTAACTTGTTTAAAATTTAAATTAATGAACTATGATGAAAATATAAAGGTAAACTGGTAACAGCTACTGAGACAGAAGACTGAATGCCCTTCGTGATAGTTCTCATTAGGGATGGGCCTTTAAGACTTCATAGTCAAAGACCTTCACTTAAGGAAAAAACTAGAAGGAATCCATTAAAATCTTATGAAGAGTTTATGACTTCTTTATGATTTTTTAGATTTAGTAGTAAGAAACATGGTTATTTTCCCTTATGAGGAATAAGAGTTTGTAATGATCATGGGAAAAAACATTTGGAGATTTAAAAAAATTCTACTTACCAATGGATTGTTCCCTTGGAAAGCAGGTTTATATAAACACCATTTTACCCAAATTTTATTAGCATCACTCAAACAGTAGTGATTATGCAGTAAATAGAAAACTCTTGCTTTTAATTCTAATGATTATTAAAAACTTAGAAAAGACAAGCATAAAAATGTTTAATTTCCAAACATTTTTGGAAAACTCCAGCTGAATTTGGACCTTTCCCAATGAGCTGGTGTCTTGACAGGCACCTCTAGTACTGTAACTCTAGATGTCACCAGTACTATAAGCAATGGTGTCTACTTGTTATCATTTCTATCAGCTCTGCTGACATTCAGAAAAGATGTAAAGATTTGTGATGTCTGGGATAATCTGATTCACTGGAGGCAGATTTTACGTAAAATATATGAATACTCTTCCCAGTAGGCTTCATGTCTAGGCACCTGGTTTATGTGCTCACCAAACAGAAGCAGAAAAACAACTCTCAGAAAACTTAACATCCTTTAGTATTGAAACTATTTTCTGGATGTTGTACAGAAACAAATAAGAGAAGACAAGAAAAAAAGAAAAAATGGGAAGATTGGAATTTTAACTCTTTCCCTCTATCTATACTTACTGAAAGGTTTTTAACTCATGGCTGCCCCAGGTAGGATCACAACAAACAGAGGGATAACACTGTCTGTATAGAAGTATTTGCCTGTTTGCATGACCTGTTTCATATTCATTTAAAATAATGATACCAACCAGATGTCCCACAATGATGATAAATTTAATTTATTTCCAATTTCTCAAACTCTTCTACAGATTCAGGCAGTACAGTCACAGCCATTAGCTCACTGAGCTGGATGCATCATTGAAGGAATGGAATTGATCAGGCAGACAGATTGCAGTGCATGGCTAAGAGTCTCCTAAGGAGGGAGATGGCAGAAATCCAGACATCAAATAGATGATGAAATGGCCATTTCCATTAAGGTAACATCACATCACAGATATTAATTAGGAGGCACTATAATAAAGTTAAGTGGATGTGGGGGAAAATGCTGAGTTAAAAGTCACCCCATATGTCCTTAACCTGAGGTAATTACAGATCTGAAGGTGAGTCATGGATCTGCAATTTTCCATTCATTTTACAATAGCTGCAGGAACGTTTAGAGATTACGTAAAAGGAGATTAGAATCCTTTTTTAGACTGGGGACAAATTATCTTTAAAAAAAGAAAATATTCTTATGTTTTCCTTTTAACATTCCTGTTTTATTCCCAAGGAAAATGACATCCTTTATTTACATTAACAACATTAATGGAGGATGACAATGTACTGACTACTTTCTTTTTTTTTTTTTTTTTTTTTTTTCTTTTTTTTGAGACAGTTTCACTCTGTCATTCAGGCTGGAGTGCAGTGGCGCAATCCCCGCTCACTGCAACCTCTGCCTCCCACGTTCAAAAGATTCTCCTGCCTCAGCCTCCCGAGTAGCTGGGACTACAGGCACACACCACCATGCCTGGCTAATTTTTTGTATTTTTAGTACAGACGGGGTTTCACCGTGTTAGCCAGGGTGGTCTCAATCTCCTGACCTTGTGATCCCCCCCACCTCGGCCTCCCAAAGTGCTGGGATTACAGGGGTGAGCCACCTCGCCTGGCCCAGTTCTTACTACTTTCTAGAGAAATTAAGCAAATGAAACAAGTTAGCTTTAAGTTTAAATGCATTTTACCAAGTTTTTTATTTCAAGAATGTAAATTCATCTTAAAAACTGATGGGATATTTTGTTCTTAGTGCCAATCCAAATCTACCTTAACAGCTAAAACAAAAATTTTTTTTTTTTTTTTTTTTGACAGAGTCTCGCTCTGTTGCCCAGGCTAGAGCACAGTGGTGCCATCTCAGCTCACTGCAAGCTCTGCCTCCTGGGTTCACGCCATTCTCCTGCCTCAGCCTCCCAAGTAGCTGGGACTACAGGTGGCTACCACCAGGCCCAGCTAATTTTTTGGTATTTTTAGTAGAGACGAGGTTTCACTGTGTTAGCCAGGATGGTCTCAATCTCCTGACCTCATGATTTGCCCACCTCAGCCTCCCAAAGTGCTGGGATTACAGGCGTGAGCCACGGCACCCAGCCGGAATAACAATCTTTTAAAGTATTATTTGATGTACGTAAATGATGAAGACAGTCATAGTCCAAACCTGCAGAGCTTCCCTACGATATGAGACCAATAGCCAAAGTGCTGGTTGCTCAACAATAGATTTATGCCAGTTTTTGGTTCTGTAATTCCTTGCACTCTCATCTCCCCTAGTACCTTGCCCAATTATATACTTCCCACGTGCATCCATAACAAATGCAGACAGATGGCCAAAATGTGAGTTGAGGAAGTGTTGAGTACAAAAGGAGTTTATCTTTCCATTTCAGTATAATTTCGATCATAATCTCAGAATTCTGGATGCAATACTCCAAGTCACTAACTTCAAGTGGCTGACTGAGGCTCTGTCCAGGAAAAAAATTCCTTTGCAGAAGTTCCAATCTTAATTTCCTACATAAACTCAGACAATTTAAAATTTTTTATTTTTTGCCTTACTTCACCAAAACAGCAGAATCACAGGGATAAAAATTTACATAGGATGTCTAAATGATGTAGAATAACTCATTGAAAGCTCCTTCATCCACGGGTGCTTATGAAAGATAAAAAGATATCAGTAAAAAATGCTGCAGTAAAAACCTCTGAAAACTCTCTCCTCCATGAAAGCAATGGGAACACTGTGATGAGCACTGTGAGAATCAACTGAAAAGTAGCCAAAGGCTTGCAGCAATCCAGGGAGTGCTTACTCAAGAAAAACCAGCTGAATCTTGGTAAAAAACAATAAACTTTGCAGTGTTTTATTTGCCTTATTCCCAGCCCACTCTCCCAAGCTCCATCTCGGCCTTAAAAACTAACCTTCCTGAATCACGGTGAAAATCAGCAGCCATCAGAGGGGGCAAAAGAAAGCTGAAGCTCCTTCAAAGCCCAATTCTCAGAGAACTGTCATTATTTGACCTGTCTGGTGGTCCCTGGAGGGCCCGGCTCAGAAGGCTGTCTTTACTTTACAGGACTTGGAGCATGGCCAGTAGGAAAAGCCTAATTCTTTTGAGGGTTTGATGAAAACAATTACAGGGATTGTTTAACACTGAGACTTCTTGAGGTGGTGGCAAACAGCTGGGGCAAACAATAGGCTAACCAAAAGCTTCAAAGGAAAAGCTGAAGAATGAGAATGTCCACAAAGGGCTTTGAAAAGTTCTAATATATTAAAACAAGAAGGAATCTAGAGGGCTCATGCGTGCCCATGGCCATATGAATGCTCAGGAAAAACTAGAGAAAGCCCTCAGCTCTCTCCTCTGCCTGACCTTGACAGGAAGTGAAGGCTAAGGCAGAGGCATCAACTGCTTAGTGCAGCGTTGAAGGTAGGCTGCACCTGCATATACAGCCCTTCAACAAAGACTATTAGGCTTTGTTGAGACTTATTAGTTTCAGGCATCTAAGGAAATCTGTTCAAGCATTACCTGACTACTAATCTAACGAGCAGGGACTTCACTGGCCACACACAGAAAGAACACAGACATCACAAAATTAGTTTAGAAAAGTCATTGAAAAAACAGCAAGAAGGATGAACTGTGATGAAAAGAGAAAATCTGATTTCCATGGTCACATTGCATTATTTTAAATGTCCAGTTTTAAATGAAAATTAGGAGACATGGAAAGAAATGAGAAAGTATGGCCCATACTTAAAAAAAAAGCAGTCAGTAGTAACTGCCCCTGAGGAGCCCAGATGTTGGACTTAGTAGACAAAGAATTTACATCAGCTATTTAAAATATACTGAGACAACTAAAGAAAACTATGTCTAAAAAACTAAAGTATAAGAATCATAACTCTCAAATAGAGAATATTAATAAAGGAATAGAAATTATAAAAAATAAACAGAAATTTGTAATTGAAAAGTACAATAACTGAAATAAAAAATTCACCAGTGAGATTGAAAGCAGTTTAGAGCAAGCAGAAAAAACAATCAGCGAACTTGAAGACAGGTCAATTGAGATTGAGCCTGAGGAACAAGAAGAATAAAGAATGAAGAAAAATAAACAGAGCTTCTGAGACCCGTGGAACATCAAGTGAATCAACAAACACATCATTTGGAGCCCCAGAAGACAAGGAAAGGGGAAGAACAAACATTTGAAGAAATAATGGCCCAACATTTACCAAATATAACAAACATTAATCTAAACATTCGAGAGGTTCAAAAAACTTCAAGTAGGATAAAGTCAAAGAGATCCACATGTAGACACACTGTATTCAAACCGTTAAGAGAATCTTAAAAGCAAAACATAAGAAAATATACTCTTCTGAAGGTTGTCTACAAATCTATCTGAGGCACGGTGTGGCTTCAAGATTAGACTTTGGAGTCAGTTTTGTCATGTATGTCTTTGGAGGTAATGTGGTTGGGTACACATTTTATATAACTCATGGGGATGGTTTTTCTCCTATTATAATTTTTGGGAATAACAATAAACTAAATTCTACAACCCAGGTGAGTGTTTAGACCCCTAAACTCATCTCCAAGCAGTAACAGATTCTAAGTGGAAATAAAAAATCCACTTTTGCAGGAAAAAAAAATAGTACCAGCAACTTATGGTGCATTAACAGCACCATAAGTGGGAATATTCTTTTACGTACTTGGATAAAAGACTCAATTTACATATGGTGCCTGATTAAGAGTTTCTTAAGAGATATGAGTAATCATCATTTTTCTTGATAGCTTATTCACAAGAAAATAATGTTACATAGTGATATCTCAGTCTGGAGAAACAAAAAAAATTAAATCTCTATAACAGACCTAAAGCATACACGTGACTAAATTTCCCCCCTCCTCCTCCCATATTAGCGTAAAGAAATCAAGAAGAAACACCAAGATAATCAGACTTTTTTTTTTTTTTGAGATGGAGTCTTGCTCTGTCGCCCAGGCTGCAGTACAGTGGCGTGATCTCAGCTCACTGCAACCTCCGCCTCCCAGGTGCAAGTGATTATTCTGCCTCAGCCTCCTGAGTAGCTGGGATTATAGGCACCCGCCACCGTGCCTGGCTAATTTTTGTATTTTTAGTAGAGACGGGGTTTCGTCATGTTGGCCAGGCTGGTCTTGAACTCCTGACCTCAGGTGATCCATCTGCCTTGGCCTCCCAAAGTGCTAGGATTATAGGCATGAACCATCGCGCCTGGGCATGATAATTGAACTTTTTCTTTTAGGATTCAAAATAGGGTAAACAAAAGGTTACTGATTTCTCTAAATACTGTTCCTGTGCTTCTTATATTTACACAATGTCTTCATACTAAAGTACAAGAAACCACTTGAAAATTATTTTTAATAAAAACAAATCACTCTCAAATGGAAGAATTACAATAGAATACATACTACAGGCATATCACTGTCTTCTTCTTGAGAGATTATGTCATAAAATTTCAAACTGCCAGGCGTGGTAGCTCATGCCTGTAATCCCAGCACTTTGGGAGGCCAAGGCAGGAGGATCATCTGAGGTCAGGAGTTCCAGACCAGCCTGACCAATATGGAGAAACCCTGTCTCTACTAAAAATACAAAATTAGCTGGGTGTGGTGACGCATGCCTGTAATCCCAGCTACTCGGGAGGCTGAGGCAGGAGAATCGCTTGAACCTGGGAGGCGGAGATTGCAGTGAGCCGAGATCGCACCATTGCACTCTAGCATGGGCAACAACAGCAAAACTCTGTCTCAAAAAAAAAAAAAAAAAAAAAAATCAAACTGTGGAGTAACTGAATAGTTTTTAATCCCTGTTCCTCAGATAAAGATGCCAGGAAAGAAAGAAAAGGTAAAGATAAGATGTCTTACTTAAGATTAGGAAAATAAGGCTGTAATAATTTCAAAAACTAAGTATAAATTAATGGATAAAAATACTGGGACTAATGCCCATGGAAGAGAAAAGCTATACTGGGTAGTCTCTAGTCTTCATGACAGATATTCACAGATGGGGAAGACTACCCCATTTTCCAGGCTTCCCAAAACTAACCTGTGATAATCAGACATTCATTGTGATCCAGCACCTCAGTGAAGAGCCGTGAAATAATCAACTCAGGATTGATTAAAAAGCGGATTTCTTCCTGCACAAGTCCTGCACTGGTTACACCACCTCCAACAAAACGATTTGCAAAATCCACCTGTTGGGGAAATGTGGCATGTTAAATAATAGTCAAAAATACCTACATATATGATCAAGAAGCACACAGTCTCTAAGCTCTCATCTTTTCCTCTCCCATGAAAATCAATCCCCAAATAAGTAATCTTCCCAGGAAGGACAGATTATGGTTGCTTAAGCTCTTTCTATCTCACTTCAGTTAACATCTCTGCCCATTTCTCTGGATCCCAGAATCAGAGAAGGAATCTGGAAAATGGAGCTTTTAGGCAAAATATTATGTATCATACAGACTCTTGTTTATAAACCTATTTGTGTCTCATGGGCCACAAATCAAGGGAGGTCTTTATCCGAGAAGGTTTCAAAGTCATTCTCCCCCATTCACTACTCAATTTCCCTTTATGTATTTCACGTGACTTTAATATAATTAAACTTTTCTTATGTAACATGGTAACCAAACACTTGCCCTAAAGAACTGAAAAGTTTAGTAATCAACTTTTTGGATAACCTTTTCCAACCTTATTGTAAGAATAAAGAGATCGAATTTTTGTCCTTCTAAATTCAACCCCAAACCCCAAACTACATGAACATTACAAACCATTTTTTTAAAAATATAACTAAGGAAAAAAGGAAGAAAGAAAACCCAGTATAGCAACAAAGATTCAATTAAAGTAATATTTCCAATTAGGTTGGAAACTCTTAAGCTTTATGTGGAGTAGTATGATGGGATCCCCAAACGCCTACTAATAAAGAAGAGTTACACAATCCTCCAGAGAAAGCAAACTCAACTTGCTGGCATTATTTCTGTTTGTCCAGTGTGTCCAGCACCATGCCAGCCTCATGAAGCAGTATGTAAGAAACAGCAACCATCTTTTCCTTAGTGAGACTATCTGAGGAGTTAGATCACACAAACACACACACACACACACACAACTTGTGTATATACACAGTCATACACACAAGTAAAATAGAATTTACTAAATACTATGAGACTTATATTCTTTCAAACTCTTTTAAAATATATGATTTCTTAAAACTTCAGTGTTCTCTAAAGCAACTGATACTAAATGACAATCTGAAACCTATTTTACAAAATAGTAAAACAATAGTATAAATCGTTTGATATGTAAAAATATATGTCAAAAGACAGAAATTAATAGAAGGCGAAGCATTCTTCTTTTACCACAGAAGAACTTAAAAAATACTAAAACATACCACTGAGGAGTTCTTCAACTGAGTTACCAGAGAGAATCATATATTTGGATTTGTGTTCTGGAGTACTAAAACCAATGCTACAAAACCAGAGTAACTCTTTAGCTTATATAGGAAAATAATTTTGGTGAAATTTAGTCTGTTGATTAGAATTAGTTACCTACTACATATGAGGTCTATGGACACTGGGTGATTCATGGCTTAAACTGTCCAATTCAACAAATATTTACTCAGTATTGTGCTGGGAATCACTGGATACAAAGATGAATAAGATATGTATGGTTCCTGGCCTCACCATATTTGCAATTTAGATGGCAGTCAGAATGAGCATACGCAGAATGAGAAGATGATTATTGAAGAGCTTGTTACTATGTATTTGATACTTTCTAATAATACAATTAACTAAAATTGGAGCATGGGAGGAAGATAGGAAAGCTTTACAAGAGGATGTGGCAGCTGACATGCAGGCCGAGGGCATAGCTGCACAAGGATACAGGGCAAAAAAAAAAAACAAATGTAAATCACTGTATGAGGGGAATGGTAAACAGATTCATCGTGCTTGCCTGCAGTGTAGAGTAGGTGGAGGCTTACAGTTGGTGTGAGGTGGTCTGAGGTCTAGGGAATTTTTATTCAATTTCCCTCTGAAGGTTCTGGGAAAAATTCAAGTAACACCTGGACTTATGTTTTAGGAAGATAATTCAGGCTAGAGTTTAAAGAATAAATGGAAAACTGTAAAACTAAAAGTAAAAAGACTGGTTTTAGGTGAGTACTGAATAGTTTATACAAGCACTACTAGGGCCTCAAACAGGCAAGTGGTAAAGTAAAGGAAAGAGAAGAAACTCAGTAAAGAAATAAAATGGACTGTACTTGAGAACTAAGAGACTGGCTGAGTGCCTAAAAGTATAATGATATTGTGACTACAAATGAGAAACAGACGAGGTTTAAGATTGGCCTAATTTAATTTTTACTGGAATAAGGTACATAACAAAAATAAAAAGATAAGCTCTATCCAACTTATGTACTACTTGATAATGATCATGAAATACATTCAATGTGTATGCTATTGTTTACGCTCTGAATAAAAGGCCCACATTTTTAACTTGAAAGGTGTGCACAGAAATAAAGACACTAAACTCAGTATGCCTCTAAATGCCAGTCTTTTAGAAAACCAAAGTTTTACTACTTAAAAAAGTTCTTAACAATAAAGACCCTCTACAACAGTTGAGAAACCTCTTCCAGTACATGAAAACAAGAATGTGAGTGCATCCTTATTTTTAGCCAGTTATTTTCCAAGTCACTTTAAAGTTACTCATTCAGATTACTCAGCTTCTGAATTATAACTTGATGAAAAGACAGGAATGATAACGCTCCTCAGAGAGGTTTTGTTGTTGTTGCCATTCAGCATAATGTAATTTATATGCTACACAAGGAGCTCTGTAGCATTGCAATACAATATTCCCCGATCTCCTGGGGAGACATGGCATGGGTAGGGAGAACAATTAATAGCAAGAAGCCCTTACGGTATTCTCTAATCTACCGAGGTCTCACATTTCATCTATAATATATTCCAAGGAAGTGGGGAGGATCTCAACCTTAACTGTTGTTAAATAATTCCTTGTTGAATTGTACTGTAATGAAAGGTCAGCATTCCTGTGGTGCTAACTAGCAGTAACTTTGTTTAGTTCACGTGTATTAAGAATCTCTCAGTTTATCCAAGACTTTAAAGATGGAAAGAACTGCATCAAGAGGGGAATGTGGGGGAAAAAGTGATATTAATTTGAACCAATATTTAAGCATATCTTAAGATTATTTTTTAAACAGAAAAAAGGTATAGGAGTAAATGCAAATTTAAATATCTTTTGTTTTTGTTTTTGTTTTGCTGAAGTTAAGCACAGGAAAAATATTAATTCAGCTATCCTAAGTATTTTTGTTTATAAGTTCAAATAACCACTAGGAGAAGGTGATTTAGAATAAAACATAGTTTGTCTCTTTGAAGATTTTAATTACAAATATGTCCAAATAAAAGGCCATTTAAAAAAGAATCTGTTTCACTTAAATAATAACTAGACATAAATTTTATAGTAAGCATTGTTATTCAAACAAATCAGTCCATTTTCAGGCAACTGCTTTCTTTAGATTCTGAACCAATATAAGCACAAAATAAGAATCTAAGAAGAAAAACTATTATCAGTATAAATGATGGTATACAAGCTTCTTTCAAAGAAAACTCAGTTTACAATGCTCTTATAAATAGGATAAGAACACAAAACACTAACATTGTTAGTGAATTTTAAAGAAGCACTATAAATCAAAAGGTTAGGTTAGATATTACTGTATTTTAAACATGGGGTTTTTGTTAACCCCCTTCTCCAAAAATACTTTTTAAGGGTAAAGGCAGTAACAGATTATTAACAAAGATTGAAGGGTGGACCAGAATTGCCTGCTTTTAACAGGGAAAAGGCATAGCAAAGAGCTAGCTCACGTGCGTGAAACTGTTACATATGAGAGACAGGCCTTTCTTATCAATCAGTTTTAGATGTCTGCCCTATCAACCTAAACAAAGCTGTTGGTGGCAGAAAAACATCTCAATCTGGTCATCAACTGGGGCAGAGCAAGAAGAGCCTTTAAGGAAAAAGAATAAAAATGCTTGGTGACAGTCTGTCAAGACTATACCCTGGGAACTTCCTCCACTGTCAACCTACTATCAGTGTCTGAACCAAGAGGCTGATGCTGTCCAGATCTTGGGATTTTCTGTCAAAGGCTTTTTAGAGAAGCACATATAAGAAACAGAGAGTATACACTGGCAAATAACATTACCAAGGCTGTCAAAGTGACCTGTTTGGTGTTTTTCTTCATTCTGCTATCGCGCTTCTTTGCATTAAATCAGTTTAGGAGACAAACAGCTTTTCAAATTTCTTTTGCTGTCAGAAGCTTGACAAGAAAAAGTCCTAACCATACACAGACACTACTGAAATTCACCTACCTGTAGCATGCCTCGACCATTTCCTTCTATGGTACCTTCGTAAGTGACATGCAATCGTGTCAAGGGTTTTTCACATCTACAATGTAAAAAGACATTCCCTTACTTATTATTTTAATGACAAGTTGTTCACTGCGGACAAATGTGAAAATATAGGTAACTATTCAAAAACTGAAACCACCCCAAATCTCAAAAGTCAGAAACAGATGCCTACTGTTAACATTCTTGGTATTGATCCTCCTTTATTCAAACATGTAAATATACATATTTAAATTAAAATTGGATAACATATTGTTTGAAACCTGCTTTTCCTCTAAATAATATGAAAGTTTTTCTACTTTAAAACAGTTAAAAAACATTGCAAAATATAAAAAAAATTAAGCTCTATGAAATTTTGTTACGGCTAGAGTTGGCAATCTGAGGAAAAACGTAGAAAAAATTTGGCAATAAATCATATATGATTCTCTTAAGGCTTCCATTTTCTATTTTCATTGTTTGATAACCGTGTGTGTGTGTGTGTGTGTGTGTGTGTGTGTGTGTGTGTCTTGATGAAAATACATGCCACAGAAATTCTGAACAATGGTATTTTTCTATTAATAAGATTAACAGATAAACCTAGTACCTGTAATTTAGAAGGCATAATTATTTTCTTTCCCTTTCAACCATGGTCACTGAGGTATTTACTTGACTTATGTTATATTAACAACAAATTCCATTGTATTAATAGTATTTGTTAACATTATTTTCCTTATTAGATATTTTTCCCCTGATCATTTACTGAATAAAAAATATAAATGAACGAAACAGAGGAGATCCAAAGTTCTAACTCACATAAGAGTACCAATAATCTTTTTTGGGAGGGAGGAGATGATTATATTTTTTAGAAAATAGTCCAGGAGGTTAGCTGGAAAAGTACTGAGAATTGTTTGATTCCTTCCTGGTTTCAATGAGTTTAAATGCATTTCTGGCAAAACTCCAGCCCAACAGGCTGATAGCTTTAACTCAGAAGGTAATTCTGCACAGGTTCTGTCTAAGAGCCTTATTTGTATTAACTCATTTAATCCTCTCAACAACCCTATTACTATCTCCTTTTATAGATGGGGAAACAAAGCACAGAACATCTAAGTAAGCTAACCAAGACTAGTAAAATAAAGCAGCAGAGATGTGAAACTAGGTAGACTCACTCAGTGGTCCAGGCTCTGAATCAGTATGCTACACTTTTAGAAAAATTACTTTCCCGGTCTCTTGTAGAAAACAGTATCGTAAGTTTGATTTTTTTTTTTAACTTCCTTTTTTTGGTCCTACTTTCCTAGCCATTTTATTCAGAGGAAGACCCCTGTAAGCATACTACTAAAAAGATAAAGAAGCATAATCTAAAAATCTCTGGGCTGTCAGTCAGGGCTTCGGAACGGGAATTCCACCTGTTGTCAACTATTCTCCATGACTGAAGCTAGAAACTTTATAGTGTAGCTCTTAATAAAATTACGAAATTGCTAGAATCTTTTTCTTGGTTTTGTTTTGTTTTGAAGCATTTTCTAACTTCCCAATAGGTCATCCTCTACACCCCTGCCCCAGGAGTCAAAGACATAGATGATTCTGGCTCTCTGTGATTAAGCCTGGCTAAAGTATTTGCTGATAATCAAAGGGTTAACTATAACATGCCAGAAACATGGAATTCAGGAAAGCCTCTAAGCTCCTGGACCCATTTAGCCCCTTACTCTTGGGAACACTAACAATCCTTATCTTTTCTTCATTATCCCTCTTTAAGTGAATGCATGTTTCTGGTTCTGTGGAGTCTGGGAGACTGATTTTAATTACATTCTCCAATTCACATATGAAGCAACTAAAACAAAAAAGAGATCAATGAAATAAAAATAAGTCAAATTCTGCCTATCAAAATTAAGGGGACAATCTTGGTCTCACTTAGAGGCAAAGTTACTGTGTCTCATTGACACAGCAGCCTTGCCAGTCTCTGCATTTTGACCTGTCCCTTCTCTCCCACATGGTGGTATACAAATGGGTGTTCTTTCACATTAGTGCCAAATGAATATCAGATGCAAAGTAGAGATCCTGGATGACTTAAAAATAAGCCCTCAGATTGACCTATAAAATCTACACCAAAGTAACAGGAACAAAACATCTGCATTCCTATTAGAGATTAATAGAAGAGTGAAGAAAAACAATCCTCTGCACCATAGAGATGACATAGCAGAATGGCACTTTTAATTCCAGGCACCATATTTTAAGAGGGCCCAATGAATGGGGGTATGTTAAGAGCAGAGATAAAGGGTTTAGAATCCATATTACATGTGAAATAGAAGAAATGAATCAGTTTAGTATGAACTTGTATGCACTGTTAGAGAGGGAAGTAGGTCAAGAAGCCATTAAGATACATGAAGGAGGGTCAAATGTCAAAGAAAACTAGAAATTCAGATTTATTTATGTAGCTCCAGAAGGAAGAACCAGGAATGGTGGAGAATGAATGTAGAAAACATTTTTAGTGAATGAAAGCATGAGATGATAACACAAGCAGCCACCAATGGAACAAACCGATGTGAAACAGCAGATTTGCCATCACTGAAGCTATCCAGTCTCCATCTGTTGCAGGTATTACAGAGCTGATCAAGAGTTTTGGTAGGTGGCTGGGGTTCCTTTCAGATCTAACATGCCATGATGCCAAAATGCTGTACATGTTCTCATCTTTTTCTGGCTCATTTTTTCTCTCTTCAGGTTGCTTAACCTTTTATCTACTTCCCTCTATTAATAATCATCTAAACCATGCACTCAGTCTTCTGAAGTAAATTTCTTTATCTTTCACTTCACAAATAAACATTTTTGATGGATGAAAACACCGCAGGAAAGCCACCTAAGCAGATATGACTTCTCAAGTTAACTTTTTTTTAAGTGATTTCCATTCATCACTAATTCCAAACAAAACAATTACAAACTGTCATATAACAATTACAAACTATCATAAAATTATTAGAAAGTGAAAATGGGAGGCATTGGTTAAATATGTATTTAGTATGCTTCATCATGTCCTCAAACATATTTAAAAAGTTAATCCACACTTCTTTAAGTGTACTGAGGGACTTGCTTTAGATTAAGAAATATGTTAACTATTTCAGGACCCTTCTTTAAGTGTGTTGGGAGACTTGCTTTAGATTAAGAAATATGTTAACTATTTCAGGACACTAAGGACTTTACAAATCTGAATTAGCTCATATTGGCTGCTATCTCCTCAATATTTTCTGATAAATAAGAAACAAACGGTAAATAGCAACTTCCACAAAATCTACCAGTAGTACACAAGGGCAGCCAAACTTCAAAATTCTTGCCACTCAACAAACTCTAGATGGTTACTATTTACTAAAATGTAAATAATAAAAAGACTTTTCTCAATCTTGTCCTCCAGAAAGAAAAGCCATAAAGTTCAAACACTAACCAAAAAAAAGGGTAAGGAGAAACATTTAAATATTGGTGTTCCTTTTATTAGTGTCTTCACATACAACACTCCTCAATTTTAAATAGGACTTTCTTTCAGAAGACAAAACCAAGACAAAATGGTAGAAATCAAAGGGTTACAGACTTTGATTTAAAAGGCATAACCTTTTCAAAAATGAGAGCTATCAATGGATCATTCATGAGAAGAAATTCCCTGGCACTAGGATAAATAGAGGTTAGAAAACCATCTTTCCAGGTGCTATAAAATAGAATCCTCTCATGGTGCAAGAGTCCTTCTAATTCTAGGGGTCTAGGATTATTTTTATTATTATTGTTACCTTTCCCATTCTGGAAAATCTTCAAGACTCTGTCTTGTAAATGTCACCAACCCAGTAGGTTCTACAGAAGCAATAAAAGAAAAACATACCCAAAATAAGTTTCAATTTTGAAAAAATTATACACACACACTTGGTAAAAGAATAGGTCTAACACTGGCTATAAAACTAACCAGGAAATACAAAGCCTAGCATTGGAAAATAACAGAATATTGATTGAAAATAATATCCTTACAGTAGAAATTCCTTCTATAAAATAATAAGACTTCACTAAACGAAACTATACAAATAACAGCACAACAGTAGGATTTGAGTGCTGGTACTTTCTGGTAAAGTTTTTGAAGCTGAATACACCTTTTTTTTTTTGAGACGGAGTCTTGCTCTGTCGCCCAGGCTGGAGTGCAGTGGCGCAATCTCGGCTCACTGCAAGCTCCGCCTCCCAGGTTCACGCCATTCTCCTGCCTCAGCCTCTCCGAGTAGCTGGGACTACAGGCGCCCGCCACCACGCCCGGCTAATTTTTTGTATTTTTAGTAGAGACGGGGTTTCATCGTGGTCTCGATCTCCTGACCTCGTGATCCGCCTGCCTCGGCCTCCCAAAGTGCTGGGATTACAAGCATGAGCCACCGCGCCCGGCCACGCTTTTTTTTTTTTTAAAAAAAGCATTGAAAAAAAGGATGTATAACTGGTACAGCTAATGCAATAAAGACAAAATTGAATTCAAATTTGTAGACTCCTTTACGAAGAAAGGACTTAACCCTACATTCAAAGACTGGTGAATAAATACACATTTATGTACTATATGGTAAAGTGAAATGCCAGATTTAAAAAGGAAATCATTTGCACATCCTCTGCAGTTAGTACAGCTAAGTCTCGGGCTTAAACAGTGGGCAATCACTCTACATGTTAGCAGCAGTCTTAGCCAGAGGAGAAATTACTGGTTCTAAGAGTTTACAGAACAAAGATGACATACTTTTCAAGGAGCAATAAATTTGGGAGGATCTAAATGAAGTACTATTAATGTAGTCAATAATTTTAGAGGATAAGACCCTTTTCTAGTCAGATTTATTTATTTATTTTTTAAAGCTAGTAGCAAAAGAAACAAATAAATCCGCTGGCCAGAAGTAATTTGTCTGATTCAAATCAAAGAACAAACTAAAAAGGCCATGCCATTTCTGTTTTCTTGAATAGAAAAAAGCTCTTAAGGAAAGAGAGAGATGTCAGTAACTATTAGTGATGACAGTGTATAACCCAGTGAAAGCCTGGCTATCATTTCATTCCTGTGCACAATTCCACATTTCCTTGTTCTCAGTCAAAAGCAGGAACCACTCAAAAACCATATGGAGCAGTTGCAGTGGAAAACAAATTTTGTTAACATGGGTCTTACATCCTTTAGATATCTAACTTTAAGATAAATGGATAACATATTTAAAACTCACAAGTAAGTGGTCAAACAACTCAAACACTAGAGAAGCAATTCCGTGAATAGAAAACATCTCTCTTGTCATTTGGTAACTTAGCAGAGAAGTAAGAACATCAAATGTCCTTCATATATACTAAGAGATGCTAAAAGAAATTCATAAACACTGCTGGCAAAGCAAGAAAAGGCAGAAGAACATAGTTCCTTAGATTAACAAAAATGCCTTGAGAGCACGTCTGTTAGCGTTTTTTCATAACAAGGTAACTTTCATCTCAGAATAGGATACTTTGATTAATCAATACTTCCCATAATAAAATCACAATATATACTACATACAGGTCATAAATTTTCAAAAACCTGATATATAAGACACTTTATCTAAAACTATATAGAAAGTAATTTAATTCGGAAGGCTTTTTAAAATATTTCAGTCTCAAGATCTTCATCAAATATAAAATACACATGTTTAACAACACTGAAAAGTTGGTCCTGATGGAATTCTATTTTATCAATTCTAAAAGGCATGTTTTTTCACATATTACATTTCCGAAACTGGAATACATCTTTTATAATGGAGGTATCTTACCATAGGTCTAGACTAGAGGTGAATTTTCCCAGAGAAGATCTGCTTCTGCTGTCGTCTGGGACCACTATCAGCCCGATACCATCTGAATTAATCCTTTATGGCAGGCCTTTGTGGACCACACTGGTGGTAAGGCTGCACACCCAAAGCTTAGGGCTTGTGGTTCAAATTCTCAGAGAAATGTTTTTTTCCTTTCTCTATTTAGTGTCAAGGTTGAGACTTACGTTTCTTTATGGTCCCTTTTCTGGATGGTCAAGTTAATTTCTCATTTATCCTTAGGTGTACCAGCCTTGTGGGTCAGGTTTCCTACTAAACTCCCTGTCCTGAGTATTTTTTCCTTCTTAGAGGTATATAATATAACAGCATTTTTTAAAAATAATCTATGACATCTCAGATTCGATGAAATATGGTACCTTAAATAAGCTTCTGAAGTCTATTGAGTAGGCTCCAGAACTTCTACACAACCACTCGTTATACTGCAACCTCTTTTATTCTCTTTAGTATTTCCTCTTTAAACCGTTAGCTTTACATACTGAAGACCAAGAGCAATGTTGTACTGTATTCCTACAAAGAACTTAACATGTACGGTGAAAAAGTCAGCAAATAAAATGTTTAGTTATAATTTATTTCTTTAAATTCCCAATACTTATAATGGCATATACATTTCCAGTTGAAAAAAACAAATTTTAAGCTTTTTCCTCAAAGTATCTGAAATCCTAAAATTTAGAAAGCCAAGTTAGTTTTTAGAGAAGACATACATGACTTGACTCCCAGGACAAAAAAGTAAACTCTGTACTACTTAGTTATAATAATTCTACTTAAAACAGCAACTCAAAGTATTGTAAAAACAAAACAAAACAAAAACCAATAGTAATAATTCTAATTAGACCTACAATAGCCAAAAAAAAAGCACGTGCCTCGCCAGGTGGTATTTTATAGATAATCTCGGCCAGGCAACCTCCCCTCTGGTCTGGAAAGTGATTTGATCCTCCACGGGATTACAGGCGTGAGCCACCGTGCCTGGCCTTACGTAGTCATCTTTTTAACAAATCATTACAAATTCTAATTTGATTTTGTGTCTCATAGGTCCAAACGATTCTGCATTTTAATATTTCATTCAGTACAGGGCACAAAACTGAAATTCAATAAGCTATGAGATAAATAATTCCATATCAGAGAAGCATGTAATTTTCCCTTAAATATCAAAATCCTGATAATTGATTTCATTCTAAAAATTTAACAATGTCCAATAGCAATACATTCAAGGGGGAAGATGCTAAGTACACTGTAATGCAAGAGTAAAAGAAGGATATGAGAAAAATGACCTTAAAATGATTCAATGACATATTTTAAGACAATCCTATGACCCAGAACTGAAAAAAAGCCATTTCACTTGACCAGGTTGACCTTACCTACTTAGCACAAAGAAACTTTTGAGGTGTTCTGGTTTACATCCACTTGTAGGAAAGGCTACCCATTGATAATAGCTTACATTTATTAAGCATGTGTCTTCTTGTTTAATATCTATAACTACCCTGTAAGGTAATGGCCATTATTATATTATTTTATAGGTGATAAAACTGAACCTTAGAGGTGTCAAGAAACTTGACCGTGGTCATTCAGCTTCTGAGATAAGAGTGGCAATACCAATCTATTATCAGCTGGTCATTACCAGTATTTGTTGGACATTTACTATTACTGTCTCAGCTGCTATCAGGTTTTGGGGAAGCAAGAATGTTAAGGTTCAACAGAGGAAGACAGAGATATAAAACTCAGTACAAAACAGTTTTATAAGAACTCCACAAAGGGCTTAGGGGGGCACAAAAGAGAGGAATGGGTAGAAAAGCAATGCATTAGTTGACTTATGCAAATAAACTAGTGAATACTTCTTTATATAAAGAGCATCCAAAGTTTATTTCCTGGTCAATATACTTTCTCTGGTTTTTATTCATGAAAATCTTTTGATGTACATTACAGATTTCAGAGAATATGGGTCCGATTTCAGGGTATGTAAACCCCGCCCCCCTACATTTATAGCACACGTTTATGCTTATACACAACATAAGCATAAAATCTAGGTTATATTGTCACATCATTACTAGTGTTTCAATGTGGTTGGGACAGGAAGGTTTACGTTAAACACAAAATGTTCCTCACATGTCACTTGACTTGAACTGTTCCCATCAGCAAGAAAAATTACAGTAAGAATGAAAGGAATTTACTTTTCTCTGTGACTCTTCTAAAGTAGCAGAAGAGCGTTTTAAGTTTCTCCGGTTTCCTTGATGAACGTCCCTCAAACAATCTAAAAGAGATAAAAAATAAAAGAGAGTGGAAGATCAGTTAAAATGCCTTAATGATTCACAAAACTACATCCATATTGCTACCAAGTGATAAAAAGAAATAATTCTTCCAGAAGACAATTCTGTAATGGTAAGAACTGGAAAATTGGTTTAGATTCAAATGGCATCTGGAGAGAACTGAAACCAACTAGAACCAGACTTCTTCAAAGCTGTTCAAATCAGACAGTATTTGCTACCAACCACATTTCTCCAACCTATCTTCCACCACAGAGAAGGCACCATCTAGCCCTCCCAGTCAACTGGGGTCAGTCAGTCAGTGCACAGCTACTTTCTCAATGGCTAATAACATTTATAATTCATAATGTTACTAGGTAGTTTGATAAGTAACAAAAACAGTATCTGAAAAAAATCCTTATCTGAGTGTTTGTGAGGAAATGAGAGTGGACGCGAATGGGGGAAGGGACACAGGCAGATATAACAAGATATCAGGGCTCAACAATCCTTGTTAATTAAACAACTAGATTCTTTTATGGACTGAATGTTGTGTCCTCTCAAAATTTATATGTTGAATCCTTAATCCCTAATATAGCTAAATTTGGAGATAGGGCCTGTGAGGAGGTAGTAACAGTTAAATGAGGTCATAGGGGCGGGACTCTAATCTGATAGAACTGGTGTCATTTTAAGAAGACAAGGTGAGACTATGGTACTCTCCCTCTGCCATGTGAGGACAAGATGCCAGCCAACCTATAAGCCAGGAAGAAAGCCCTCATCAGGAACCGAAGCAGCAGCACCCTGATCTGCAGCTTCCAGCCTCCAGAACCATGAGAAAATAAATTTCTGTTGTTTAAGCCACCCAGTTCTATGGTATTTTATTACGGCAGCCCAAGCTGACTAATAGAGATCCTTTGCATGGTAACCAAAACAGTGCCTACCCTGTGTCATCTAGTTTTCAGCAACCCGGACTTGGATTACTTAATTCAGTTTTCTTTGAAATGATGTGGCATTGTTATTGGTAACATATAATTCAGTTTATTCTGATGAAAGAAAAGCAGAGCTTTAAAAGCATTATGACCTGAGTAAGTAGTTCACTAAAAGATTTCTAACACAAAAGCATGCTTTTGAGCATAAGATCTAGCTTTCTAAAGGCATTTAAAAATTATAAAGACTCAGTGGTTATGAATGATGAGGTACTCTTCATCTGCCTCTAGTCATGTGCTCTGACTTTAAAACTAGAGACCCTTCAAGTAAAGTCCACGTTAATAAGTGCTGAAATGGGTAATTATTTTTCATGATTACAACAGCAAGCTTATGTAACTACGCTGAGAGGGAAAAGTTAATTCCATGAGAAAATCCTATTGAGTGACTGAAATAAATTAGGAAAAGGAAAGGAAATGCAGATTTCAAATGGTTCCATTTTCAATGATCTGAAATCTGTATTCAGGGTCAATTTCTGGAAAAACAATTTATATGAATATTTATTTCCTAAAAAAAATACTAATGTAGGCTAGTATTTTAACCAAATCTAAAATCAGATCTCTTTTTAAAAACAGTTTAAGACAGCCTGTGTGATAATTTTTATTTAAAGAACCTATCTTTCTAAAATATTTAATACACATACTCTTATAATCGAGTTGCCAGCTGAAAGAAAGGCTCTTTGAGGCTGCAGGTTTCAGCGTGGCTTCTTCTAGAATAGACTTTATTTAAGTCAAAATGAAGAAGCCACATGGCAATTTAATTAAACATCCTGTATCAATAAATATGATTTACTAAATGAATACCTTAGGCTCCACTGCAAAATCTCTTTCTAGGCTCACTATGTACTAGAGGAAAGCAATATGAATACAAAAGTAGCCACCACCTTTTCCTAGAGATGAACTGATGTACTATACAATTCAATTGAAGGATAAAAGTTCTTCTTCAACAGAACTATTGCATAGTGAGGAGAAAATGGCTGTTGTTCTTAAGAAATAATTCTCTAAAACATAGAAAAAGTGTCGCCAGCTTCCATATGTGGTCATCTGTGTATAAAATCACATAAAAGGTCACATACTTCACAACAATGATGACAAATTATTAATTTTAGGAGCCTCGTGAGACTGCAGATTTATTATCCTGGCAAGACAGACTTTCCTGGAAGATTTTATGGCTGTTATTATCACCCACTACAAATGAACACCACTGTTTATTTTGCAGGTACAATTTTTTTTTTTTTTTTTGAGACGGAGTCTCGCTCTGTCACCCAGGCTGGAGTGCAGTGGCGCAATCTCGGCTCACTGCAAGCTCCACCTCCCGGGTTCATGCCATTCTCCTGCCTCAGCCTCTCCAAGTAGCTGGGACTACAGGCACCCGCCACCATTTTTTTTTTTGTATTTTTAGTAGAGACGGGGTTTCACCATGGTCTCGATCTCCTGACCTCGTGATCTGCCCACCTCAGCCTCCCAAAGTGCTGGGATTACAAGCGTGAGCCACCGCGCCCGGCCGGTACAAATCTTAAAGTTACAAATCAAGCAGAATCTCAATGTACTCTGTTTATTCATTGCTTGAATCCTAACTTCAAATCACTGTGTAACCAAATACGCTTTCCCATCTTCCTGACAGAGCAGGGGGAAGAGGGGAAGTGTGGTGGTGGGTGTGGGGGGTAAGAAGTGGAGATAAAGTCAGAGGAGATGAAGCAGGTTTAAAATCCTTGTGACAATTCTCAGACTTAGCTGTTGTGAAATTTTAAAGTTGTGTGCACAGCCACTCAAAATGAATTATCCTGATATGGAAGCAAGTAAAAATAACATAAATAGACAGGCAAACAGCATGTACAAAAGTCATCCCAGGAGGGATATACAATCTGAGGGACAGCTTTTGGGAATGAGGGGGAAAACAAAAGGACTGAGGCTGGAGCCCAAGAAAGGGGTGAAGGGGGAGAAGAAAGATGGGGCAGGGAAGATAGAGAGAAGAGAAAGGCTGATAGAAATGGGGTTAGAGAAAGAGAGCATGAGAGACAGACACACAGAGAGAAAGACATACACAAACAGGCTCAGAGAAAAGTGAGACCTTCTCATAATCATTAAGCATCATTCCCCCCGCCCCCCCACTTTTTTTGTAAACTTCCCAACACTTTTCTTTTTTAATTTAGATTTTTCAAGTCCTGGGTATGTATATTTGAAGGCATATTTTAAGTCAGCAGTGTGCACACAAACCAGGCCACAATAACTCCTCTGCATGTAGGGAGGAATTTGGGCATTTAATTGAAAGATAATTATAGATCATTAAAGAAATCAAACAGAAAAAGCCAGTCAGGAAACCTTACTTTGTTCTAAACAAAACTGTATTTTCAAAGACAGACATCAGTCAAAGGTCAGACACTTATTAGCTGGCGTTTTTCTTTGCATACTTATAAGGAGAAACAGAGTTGAATAAAGTCTTTCCCTGAATGGAATACTGATAACATTACTGGAATTTTATTCTAGGTATATCCATCCCCACCACCACCATGACCCACTATGCCATTTCAAGTTAAGTAATAATCCCATTAGTATACAGTAAATCAAACCCAAAGCACTATAACCTCCATTTTAAAATACAAGCAAGTGACAATCCGGAACCCAGCCAGAAAGTTATTCCTGGCTCTTCTGTGAGGCACTCTGCCATATGGCCCCAGCAGCATTTTCAATCCAGGGAAGAGGCAGATGTAAAAACCTCCTGGGCTGACCACTGCTGAGACCCACAATTTATCTCTGACCATCTAGTTTCCATGCAAACTCAGAAGCATCAATGCTAATCACATTGGAAGCCCTTATATGAATGTTTAGGACCTGAAAGGCAAGCAGGGAAAAAGGTCAGGGGTATTTACCATAACTAAGCAGGGCTGAAGGAACACAGCAATAAATAAAAAAGGGAAGACTTATTCAATTTATTGATGTCAGCCTCCCACCACATACTCTTACCATTTTTCTTATCCAACTAGCTAGCCATACCTCTCTTTTGAGATTAAATACACTCTCACACACACAACTCCCCACTGCTAGAAACTATAATCATAAGTAGAAACTATGCATAAAAGGAAATAACACAATAAAATGCTACATAATCAGCTTAACAAATGGCTCATCAGATTAACTACTGGATCTTTAAGAAGCCACATAAAAGTGGGGGGACTTTCGGTTGTTTGGCATTTCTGGAGCACTCAGCATTTTGCTCATGACAGGCTTTGAGATATAATAAAAGAACACTGAGTTTGAGTAGAAGACAGTGATCACGTTCCAGTTGTGCTAACAATTCATTTACTCTCCCTGAACCTTATCAGTAGAGAGGCTTCCCTATCTAGAAAATTCCATGGACAGAATCAAAGCAAGCCATCAAAAGACAGTATCAATGGTGATGTACAGTTGTTGTTCTTATTATTTGCTAGCTTAGGCTCATTAAAACACACGCCATCTCACAGTGAAAGGCAAATGCAGACATCCTGGCTGCTTAGGATTCTCTACAACATTGTGGAGACTAACACTGGGTTACCTGCCTTAATTCATTTTTCATGTTCTGGTATCCAAAAGAACATCCATCACCTAGGAAAACAAGAATATGCCTGATTTCAAATCTTCAATGGAACTACTTAAACTCTTATTTGGTGAGAATGCTATTTGCTGCAAGCTTAAATCCGTCATGGTCACTCTGGACTTAACGAATGGCTTTAATTCATTTAATAGATCAATAATTATTTCTAAAAATAGTTCTAATTTTTGACTAGCCATGAGGTAAGAATTATTAATTCAGTTCATTCAAAGGGAGACTGTGTAGCAGAATGGTTAAGGGACACAGCTTCTCAAAGGAGACTACATCCTGCGTTTGAATCCCAAGTCTACTAGTTACTGTGTTAACCTGGTGAAGTAACCTCCCCTCTCTAAGCTTCCATCTCATTTGAAAAATGAGTGTAACAACAATTCCTAATCAATATCTAATTCAGATGGTTAATGTGACAAGTAAATGAATTTCAGATAATGCTGAGTAAGCTAAGGTACTTGCGCTAAAATAAGGCATTACATAATGCCCAGGCAAAAAAAATCAACATTTATTTACATAAAGCAGTTGCATTGTTCTAATTAATACTCCCTTCATTTAAAAAAATGGCCCAGGCTTGATTCCCATCAAGCCCAACATGCTGACTTTCAGTGCTAACCAGCTCAGTCTTCAGGATAAATGACCATGTACAATGAAAAAGATAAACCTGCCATCGCCAAGAAGCCCCAGACTTCCCCACTCAGAAGTTTGGTTGAAAAACAAAGGTCTTTTAAAATTAAAATATATATTAAAATTGGCCAGATGCGGTGGCTGACACCTGTAATCCCAGCACTTTGGGAGGCCAAGGCTGGTGGATCACGAGTTCAGGAGATCGAGGCCATCCTGGCTAACATGGTGAAATCCTGTCTCTACTAAAAATACAAAAAATTAGCCGGGCATGGTGGTGGGTGCCTGTAGTCCCAGCTACTCGGGAGGCTGAGGCAGGAGAATGGCGTGAACTCAGGAGGTGGAGCTTGCAGTGAGCCGAGATGGCACCACTGCACTCTAGCCTGGGCGACAGAGCGAGACTCTGTCTCAAAAAAACAAAAACAAACAAACAAACAAAAAGATATATATATGAATGTAAATTCTGGTAATTGGTTACAGGAAATTGGAAGTCACCAAAGCCAAGCCTTCCCAAGATATCTTGACCTCTGCCTGTCAGCCATCCAGCACCAGTGGGTCTTTGCTCCCCACAGAACTCTGTGGATTCTATTTCTTCCATAAGAAATAAAATGCTATATGCTGAATAAGTAAAATAGGGTGAAGTAGACACAATGACAATGTGTCTATGGAGGAGTAATTGGAAAGAAGCTATCCACACTAGCTTTTTTGGAAAAGCCTCAAAAAATCTGTGAAATTCCACCCTCAAAATCAAATTACAAAAACTGTCCACTGTTATTCACTTTGTGTTCAGCTTGATTTCTGACAACTGACTTGTTCTTCCCTTAACTATTTTTTCTTCTGCACATAAAAGTAATATATGGGCTGGGCACAGTGGCTCACGCCTGTGAAACAGGTTTTTTATATAACTGCAATTGCAGATTCCAATGCTCTCTGTTTTCTCTCAATTCTACCTCAATTACTAACGAAATCAGAAGTAAAAGCTATGTTTGATTATATGTGGCTTAAAAATAAAACATCTCGTAATTCCTAAGATATAATATGAAAAGTAAAAGACAAAAGACTGAGAACAAAGGGTCTAAATTATAGTCTTAGCACTCTGCCACTAACCAGCTCCATTACTCAAAACAAGTCACTTAATTCTCAAATATTTCAGCTGTAAAATTTCTTTTCATTCATTCAAGAAGCATTTATTGAAGGCCTACAATGCATGAGACTTTGTGAAAATAACAAAGAAGACAGTTAAGATCCCTGCCCCACTGAAATGATTAAATAAGCAATTATGAAGTAGTCTAGGTAGTACAGTAGGAATAGTAGGGGACAGTAAAGGCACACATCTGGTTGTACAAACCTAAGAAGTACCCTGGATGCCTCTCCGCCCATCTACCAATCCTGTCCATCACCATCACTCTGGCTACCCCTTCAAATGTCTCCACACCTCTGTCCCCTCCCCTACACTATCCCAGCTACCATCCTCTTTCCTGGTGCATTGCAGTAGCCTCTCCAATTGGGTAAACTCATGTACTCTGGCCCCTCTCTGCTTGATTCCCACATTACAGCCAAAATAAACTTTTGAAAATGTAAATCTGAACACATGTGCTAGTCTCTCTCTCTACCCACATATCTAATCCTCTAATGACTTCCTGTTGTTTTCAGATGGCCTAGTGAGGCACAGTATGGTCCAGCCTCCAGCTACTTCTGTAGCCTCTCCCATCTCCATGCTCCTTCTCACTCTCTGTGCTGCAACCACACTGTCTTCTCTCAGTCTCTGGACATGTCAGGTCCTTCTTGCAACGGTGACTTTACACATACTCTTCCCCCTGCCTAGAATGCAACCACCTCTCCTTCTCCTTGGCAAAACTCTTATTCACCCTTTTGTACTTAATTCAAAAGTTGCACTGGGCATGGTGACATGTACCTGTAGTCCTAGTTACTTTGGAGACTGAGGTGGGAGGATCTCTTGAGCCCAGGAATTTGAGACCAGCCTGGGCAACATAATGAGACCCTGTCTCAAAACAACAACAGCAAGAAAAGTTATTTCCTTGAGGAAAGTTTCCTTTATTAAATTATATCTTTCTTTAATAAAACGTCATGGTGCTGTGTACCTCTCCAGAGGTACACACATGCTAGCATAGGAACCTAGAGTAGCAAACCTATCCTAGCAGAATCTGAGACACCAGAAAAACTGATACATGAACTGAGTATTGAAGGAGGAATAAAAGCCATGTGGAAAAGAGAAGGGCATCCGTGACGTGAGGTTTGAAAATGAGATAATACTACATAACAGTAAGAACTCAGAAACTGGCTTCTCCTTTCTCTGTAACCTCATGGCACTTAATACACTGTGGGGAATATTGCAGTTGCTCATTGTACATTTGAACTAAACACTGACTAAATACCAGTATCTAAAAACAAACTTACCTACTGTACAAACTTGAAAAATAGATTAAAAATATGCCCCTTGCAACTAATATTTATGTAACCAAGGAGCATATTATATAAAAAAAAATACTATCCTGTTTGCTAACACTAGTATTTTAAAGAAATTTTCTTAGATAACATTATTTTTCATTCTTTGCTGCCCCTTCCTTAGTGTTCATAGTGGAGAGTAATCATATATAATAACAAATTATCATCAATATTTTAATGTTTGAAGGTCATAAAAACATAACCCAAGAATTATCACAGTCTAAGAGCAGCTTATATTAAAGTCATCTGCTACACTTTCATCTGCTAAACACACAATAAATGCACTGAAATGTCTAGTTTTTAAATTTTTTAATTAAAAATTTACATTAGGAACTAACCAGCTGAATTCTAGAATTCTTCTCATCTTAAGAGAGAAAAACATTCTCCAATTTTAAAAGGCTAAAAATACGGTCTTTGGGGCTGACACTCTGATATTGGAGAGAATTGTGAATTCATTTCTCTGCTGCCATGTGGAGTTATAAGAAATGCTGCCCACATAAAGTAAGTTGCATTAGAAACAATGACACTCTAGCAGCAATGAGCACACCTATCACCCAGATGTTGGTCTCTAAATACCGTTGTACAATAAAAGAGACCAGGAATCCTTGAGAAAATGGTTGATTCCAAGATTGAGGCATGGAAAATGTAACATGAACCTGGAACAATGTATGATTCCAGAAAGAAAGTTAATGCTCAAAAAAAGGATGGGGCTTATCAAAAGAACATAGGAGTCAACCTAAAGGAGCCCTAATGGCCAAAGCTAGAATAATTAAAGCAGTAAAATAAATAATACTATTTAATTTAAACTGACACAACAAAATAAATATCCATGAGTCCATTCTGATATTTTAAAAACGGGGGAAAAGGGATAGCTCTTCCTTACAATGGAATTTCAATTAGCAAATGTAGAAGAGGGAAGCAGAAAATTCACAACAGGCAAATGCTATGGTAATAATCATTGCAGACAAGATGCACCAATGGATGCCAAAATTAGTAGGGATAAATGTGAGGCAAAACAACATTTGCATAGTGTTTTATCTCTTGGAAAATATTTATTAATCACAAAAGGAAATATGGTAACTTCACAGTGGAAAAAGCCAGCAGACACTACCTTCGCCAACTGATCACCAGTAATAAGAAGTATCATGATCCCACTGATACGGTGCACTGAGAAGGACACAGGATCATTTCTGTGGTATTCTGCCAAAAATGCATGACCTCATTCCAATCCTGAAAAAACATCAGCCAAACCCAGACTGAGAATATTCTCCAAAATAACTGTGATGAGTACTCTTCAAAACTGTCAAGATCATGAAAGAAAAGAAAAAACAAGGAACACATTGGAGGAGACTAGGTAATTAAATGTAACTGGGATGCTGGGTAGGATCCTGGAACAGAAAAAGGATACTAGAAAAACTGATAGAATCAGACTAGGTGCAGTGGCTCACACCTGTAATCCCAGCACTTTGGGAGCCTGAGGTGGGCGGATCACCTGAGGTCAGGAGTTCGACACCAGCCTGGCCAACATGGTGAAACCATGTGTCTACTAAAATTACAAAAAATTAGCCGGGCATGGTGGCGCATGCCTGTAATCCCAGCTACTCGGGAGGCTGAGGCATGAGAATCACTTGAACCTAGGAGGCAGAGGCTGCAGTGAGCCAAGATCTCACCACTGCACTCCAGCCTGGGCAACACAGCGAGACTCTGTCTCAAACAAAAAAAAAGAAAAGAGAAAAAAAGAAAAAAGAAAGAAAAACTGGTAGAATCAAAATAAGGTCTATAGTCAGCCAGGCATGGTGGCTCATACCTATAACCCAGCACTTTGGGAGGCTGAGGCAGGAGGATTGCTTGAGTCCAGTAATTTGAGATCAGCCTGGGCAAAACAGCCAGACCCAATCTCTACAAAAAATTTTTACAAATTACCCAGGCATGATGCTGCATGTCTGTAGTCCCAGCTACTTGGGAGGCTGAGAAAGACTGCTTAAGCCCAGGACTTCAAGGCTGCAGTGAGCTATGATAGTGCTGCTGCACTCTAGCCTGGGCAATAGAGTGAGATACAACCCCTAAAAAGTTTTTAAAAATAAAATAAGGTCTACAGATAATAATATTAAAACAATGTTAACTTAATTTTACTATGGTTACATAAGATGTTAACACAAGGTGAAGCCAGCTAAGTTTTATACAGGAATCCTTGGTACTGTTTTTATAACTTTTCTGTAAGTCTAAAATTAGTTCAAAGTAAAATGTTTTTAAAGAAACTGTATTAAAAGGGCAAATTAAAATAAGTGGTACACCCAGCATGGTGGTTCATGCCTGTAATCCCAGCACTTTGGGAGATAGAAGCAGGCGGATCACCTGGGGTCAGGAGTTCGGGACAAGCCTGGCCAACATGGTGAAACCCCGTCTCTACTAAAAATACAAAAATTAGCCAGGCGTGGTGGCACGCACCTGTAATCCCAGCTACTCGGGAGGCTGAGAAAGGAGAATCGCTTGAACCCAGGAAGCAGAGGTTGCAGTTGGCCAAGATTGCACCACTGCACTCCAGCCTGGGCAACAGAGCGAAACTCCGTCTTAAAAAAGTGGTGTTACTGATCATTCTACTTTGGAGACAAAAGCAGTATGGCAAACAAAAGTGGGTTTTGTTTGTGTGTCCGCTCTATGACTTTATCTCCTACTCTGCACACTGCCCCACCCTCAGAGGCAGGCTCTGGGTGACCAGAGGCAGTGAAGGGCATTACACACAGCCTGCTGGGAAAGGGGCACAGATTACAGCAATTTTCTCAAGTCTCACACTGAAATCAGGGAAGAAAACTCATATATTCTATTCATGGGTCCTATAAAGATAATTCTCAAGTGAAGAAAGAAACAGAGGTGGGGATATGGGAGTAGTGAGTAGGAGGGAAGAAAAAACATTAATTTGCCAAGAAGATTCTTTAAAATATTTTTGTTTGTGTAGAAGATAGAGAAAGTAGTCACCTGGGAAAATGGCTGGAATCTAAAACTTTATCAATACCTTCACACTGTATTAATTTAGTTGAGCAGTTTGAACATTCTTTTGTTTTTCTTTTAAAAATATTACACTGATAAATTAACCATGTCTATAAAGGGTCAAAATCACCTTTTACTTTTCATCAAAACAATTACATTTTTCAAGTCTCATAAGACAGCTCATGACTTTATACTCTCATTTTATAAGACCTTCGTAGAAAGGAGGACTTTTCCTCTACCTTTCACAGTATTTCAGCATTAAGGAATATAAGCACAACAAAAGTTCTCGTGAATAATCAAACTGAAGAGGCATGTGGAGTCCAGAGAACTGGGGAATCATCTGAGAGAACAGAAAGAACATGGGCCCTGGAGTAAGACAGGCCTGAAATAAAATCTCAGTTCTGTGACTTACTAGCTCCTAGATCCTAATCAAGTTCTTTTAACCTCAATGAACTTTAATCACCTTGCCTGCAAAATGGTGAAAATGTCACTTAAGTACTGTAAAAATTAAATAAGACAACTGCATATAAAATGCTTGGCCTATGGAATTCATTCAAAAAATATTATTAGTTCCTTCCACCTTTGTCTTTTTCATTGTTAAAGAGGTGTTTTCTGAAAACATACCGATTGAAGTTAATGTCTGGGTAACTAGAATACTCCGATTTCATCTTAGCATTTCGTCGTGGAAATGTGCAGAAGAAAGCATTAGCTAAAAGACTGGCAATCTGTTCCTGCGACATTGTGATGGAATGATTCATCTTCTGTTTCAGGAGTGGTATTGGCTGATAAAAAAAAACAAAAAAATACAGACGAGAAGAGCAATAATTAGTTTAGCAATTTCAAAAGCAGAGGCACCAAATTGCATTTGCTAAATTAAGGCAGAAATAATTTCAGGCCATTCTTGAATCCTTAAATCAGCAACATTGTTAAAGTCAAGGGTTGTTTATCAGGGATGATTCAGAAAATGTACTTATTTGACAAACTGCAGATTTCTAATCAATAATAATGATAGTGAAGAGAATATAAAACATTACTTATTAGTGAAAAACAAGATTGCTTCAGCAAGTAAAAACACATTGCCCATGTAATGAAAAATTAAAACAAAAGATGAAACAAAAATATATAACATTGTTTAAGCTAAATTTTGTTCTTATTTATATTAAAAATTATTGGCCAAAATCATCTTTCTTAGTCCTCAATAAAATGATCTAAGATAAGTCTTAACCCTCTTATTCCAAATTACACTTCATACTGACAATTTCTTTATAAGAATCAAATCTAACTTCATTAAAGCTATTAATAGAACATGTAAAAACCACCATACGGACATGTATAAGTTGTAAAAAGATAGACATTTCTTACATAACCAAACATTCCAAGTTAAGGAAGATGTAAGACACTTTTCCTTCAAATCTTTTATGTCTAAAATGTCTTCTAGTTATACCACCAAATTCACTTACCTTTTATTATCAGTATAATCCACACGACCTGAGTATTGTGTTCAGTGGGTTTTATTCTGTTTGTAAACCAAAAATAAAGTTCCAAACCCCCCCAACCAACTGAATGAACTCCTCCTCTCGACCAAGGGGATTCCAAAGTTAACCTGAAACACTAGTCCACACCATGATAGGAAGTGTGGGTCTGACATGCCTCATTATATGCTCCTCACTTTAGAATTCAGCACAAGTGACCAGCATTAACATGAAAACAGAGACCTTAAAACTGATGAAACAGATTTTTTTATAATAATAAGACTCAATTCCAGCCTGACTCGAGTATAGCATCACATGACAGCAGACCTTGAAAGAATTGAAGTATTTTACCCCAAAATATATTTCTTTGACACATTTTGAAATAGCTCTGCAAAGCTGTCTGTTGGGAAATTCTGTAGAGAATCCCTATTCCTTTCCAGGTGAGAATTAAGAAAGGGTGTGGTACCTTTTTAGCTCTGATAAAAGCTCTGAAGCCTGCTACAAGGTTTCATCCGCATGATAAAACCTTGGTCTCCACAAACCCTTATCTTAACCCAGATATTCCTTTCTATTGATTCCAGGTCTTTGGATAATAACTCTTCCAACCAACTGCCAATCAGAAAATCTTTGAATCTACCTAAGACCTGTAAGCCCCCTTACATGTATTGATTGATGTCTTATGTCTCCCTAAAATGTATAAAGCCAAGCCTGACCATCTTGGGCACATGTTCTCAGATCTCCTGGGGCTGTGTTACAGGCCACTGGTTACTCCCATTTGGCTCAAAATAAATCTCTTCAAATATTTTACAGAGTTTCACTCTTTTTGTCAACATATTTTAAATGTTAAACTATGTTTTTAAAGACATGCTGATAAAATCAAGGACCAACTACCAGTTTATCCTTCAGCTGTTACGTTTCAAAATGCTCCCACAAAATATTTAGAGATGCATTTCCTTCTACATTTCAGTAAGACCCAGAACTAAGAGTTTTGGGTAACTGCACCCATCTCAAAATGGCATGCCTAGAGCAAACTGTCCTGATCATACCTCAGGAGTCAACACCCAGAATGAATCTGGGGAAAGGGCAGGCAAGACAAACTAAAACTGCAGTGCTGAATAATGAATGCTTTTCTAAGTACAGAAGTACACACCACTGCTAGAATAAGAGTTTGCCAGAAAAAAGAACAGATTAAATTTGCAATTCAACTATTTCTCTTGGAAAAATTCAAAGGTAAACAAATTAGCAAAAAAGGTAAAGAATCTATTTGCACTATGTTATACAAAATTCTCTCCCCTTCAGGTCTTAGCAATCACCATTTCTGAGAAAAATAGAGAGCTAACATTGATCTCCATTTTCCATCCTGTGCATTTATTCACAACCAAGCAACGAGTTTAGAAAAGGTGACAGTGCATCAATGGCTTCAAGCAAAGTGCTGCTTGGTTTTAGAAAGAAATGAGTTTTTAACTACCATTTACCAAGTTATTCAGAAAAATGATTTTAAAAATTAATGGTAAATATTTCAGGCTTAATGGACTTCAAACACAAACATTTCTTGTCTCCCAAATAAACAAATAGTATAATTTTAAATAGAGTTAATGATTTCTCCTCTCTTGGTGAGGAGAAATGCCTAAAAACTCATTATTTGGAGAAATGAGGAGATGTAAATCTTACCGTCAAGCACTCGGCTCAACAAAAATAAGAGGCTGGTTACTGTGAACCAAGACATTTCAAAAAGTTCCTGACCAAATTTGTTTCCTTTAATTTTATTTTGATAAATCTAAAATTTACCCTTTAGATTTGGCCTAGAGTACTTCAATGTGATAAATTATTAAACACCAACATATACAATTTAACTTGCCACAAGACGTATTTTGATCTCAAATAAAAATCTTAACTTTCACAGCAGAGATTGACTTTTCAAAAAGGGGCAAAACACAGAATTTCCATGCTCTCCCCATTGATATGCTAATAGAGAAGAAAGTCACTGGGAGAAGCCAGGACAAAAAGCTGAGGACCCAGGGGTCTGATTTTGGTTCCAAGGGACTTGTTATAGTTTACAAAGTTAGATGCTTTTGAACAAAAATTTCTCATTAAAATATGGAAACTCTCATATGCACGAGGGGAAGAGAAGAGGATTAAATGGTCCACACCCAAAGGCTACCTACTACCTACTATTGATTATGAACTACATATTGAATTCAAAAAGCATATAATTAAGCACCATGCAAACCAGGGACACAAAGAGGATCTCCCTTTAAGGAGACTATAATCCAGTGGTAAGAGATATACAATGACAAGAATTACAAAACAATGATTTGAGTGCTTCAGGAGGGATGAACCTTGCCTGGGAGGCAGGGAAGGCTTCACAGGGGAAGTAACAGACAGGCATACCTGGGAGGTAGGGAGAGATTTTACTAAGTAAGGAGAGAAAGGAAAAAGAACATGGAATATGATTAAGCAAATAACTTCCAACAGAAACAACAAGAAGATAGGTTTTAAAATATATTTCCCCTGCCCAATAGTAAAACTTATTTCAGACACAATGCATTACTGAGGTGAAATTAAAGTTACATAAAATTGAAAACACCACACTGGAAAACACCTCATGGGTCTCAACTGAAGGTGGCATAGTCCAAGAAGGCATTTGGACATGGATGGGTTGTTTTCTGGTTGCCCCAGTGACCCTATTTGTGGTTTTTGGGGTGTCCTAATGACATACTGCAATGCATGGGACCATCATACACACTCAGAAATTGTTCCACCCAAATGTCCATAGGGCCCCTGTGGAGTAAAATGCTAGCAGAACCCTGGCTAGCAGCCATGCAGCAAGAGGCGTTGGCCCTAGAAATAAAAGACAAAGGCAAATTCAAGAACGGTTGTGAGAAACACAGGAATAAAATTATGAACAAAACAAACCCTGCGAAGGTTTGAAAATACATTTACAAATTCCTTGATGCTCCTCTGTTTAAGAGGTGGAGTCTTCGGCATGGTGGCTCATGACTGTAATTTCAGCACCATGGGAGGCAAAGGCAGGCGGATCACATGAGGTCAGGAGTTTGAGACCAGCCTGGCCAAAATGGTGAAACTCCGTCTCTGCTAAAAACACAAAAAAATCAGCCAAGTGTACTGGCACATGCCTGTAGTCCCAGCTACTCAGGAGGCTGAGGCAGGAAAATCACTTGAACCCAGGAGGCAGAGGTTGCAGTGAGCCAAGATCATGCCACTGCATTCCAGCCTGGGGGACAAGGGTGAAATTCAGTCTCAAAAAAAAAAAAAGAGGTGGAGTCTAATACTCCTCCCCTTGGGTATCGGCTAGCTTCTAATGAACAGAAAAACAGCAGAAGTGATGCTAGGTACCTTGAGAAAAATAGGTCATAGAAGACACTGCAGCTTCCTTGCTCTCTCCCTTGGACTGCTTGCTCTGGGGAAGTTAGCTATTACGTCATAAGGACAATCAATTAGCCTATAGAGAGGCCCATGTCAGCGCCTTCTGCCAACAGCTCTGTAAGTAAGCCAACTTAGAGGTGTGTCCTTCAGCCCCAGGCAAGCCTTCTGATGACTGAAACCCTGGCTGACATTCTCACTGCAACCACAAGAGAAATCCTGATTCACAACCACTCAGTCAGCTAATCTGCTCCCAAAGTCAACAGAAGCTGCGAGATAATACATGTTTATTGTCTTAAGCCATTAATTTTGATACAATTTGTTATGTAGCAATATATAATTAGCATACTCCAAACAAAATAAAACACAGGATTCTTTATTTTTAAAAGTTAAGGCCAGCACAGTGGCTCACACCTGTAATCCCAGCACTTTGGGAGGCCAAGGCATCACCTGAGGTCAGGAGTTTGAGACCAGCCTGGCAAACATGCTGAATCCCCGTCTCTACTAAAAGTACAAAAAGTAGCCAGGTGTGGTGGCGCACGCCTGTAATCCCAGCTACTTGGCAAGTTGAGGCACAAGAATTGCTTGAACCCAGGAGGCAGAAGTTGCAGGGAGCTGGGATTTGTGCCACTGCACTCCAAAAAAAGAAACTTAGCTGGGTATGGTGGCACATGCCTATAATCCCAACTACTTGGGTGGCTGAGGCAGGAGAATTGCTTGAATCCAGGAGATGGAGGATGCAGTGAGCCAAGATTATGCCACTGCACTCCAGCCTGGGTGACAGAGCAAGACTCTGTCTCAAAAAAAGTTAAGAAAGTATCATTAACTCATTTGTTATAGAATACATCACTTTGGGGGAGGGTTAGGAAGGAGTGGGTAGTATTAAGTCATTTTGAAAATACGCTATTCCAAATCCATTAGTATGTTTTGAAATAATGAATACTTTTTTAAGTTAGAGGTTATTTAAACAAAGAGAGAAAAAGTCAAAGTAAACAAGCTTCAACAGTGTAAACAGAAGCTGAGGAATGGAATGCTGCATTTTTAATGTCCTTTTGTAGTACTCTCTACCCTCTAACCTTTTCCTTAAATACAGCAAAATTACTACACTCTTTGGCAAAAACTGTTTCCCATCTCTTCTCTTCTCTTCTCTTCTCTTCTCTTCTCTTCTCTTCCTCTCTCTCTCTCTGTCTGTCTATCTCTCTCTCTCTCTGTGACCTTGGCCATTCGAGTTTAAGGGAAATTCAACTGTCAGTCTCAGGGAAGCTACTGAGGAAGCTACATCCACTAACCTGGGTGCAAATATTTGGCAGACAGAGTGCAATTTTCACCATATCAGGCAAGATGGACTGATACAAATGTTGAGCTTCTGCTTCTTCAAGTACCTGAAAACCAATAAAATAAGTTATGTGAATAACAATAACCAGTAAATATAATAACCAATGAATATGTTTGTTATGAAATTACATATCTGCTTTTCATGGAACCCCATAAAGTGGCACACTATCAGCATCACCAAACACAATGTAAAAATGCATCAACAGGTGTATACAAATAAACTTACAAATTCATTTCCAAATGTATATTTGGCATTAAGGCAATTCACCTTAATGCCCTCTGAAAAAAATTTAAGTATCCCAAATATCAAATATCCCTCACACAACATTCACAATAAAGTAAAAACACTTGCAAATGGAAAACAGTACATTGTGCCCTTGGTTATATCAACTAGAAGCTGCTAGACACCAAGGACTCTCTTAGAAGCCCCCAAGGACCCATCTAGTTTCAATGGTCTACAATTGAAGAAATCTCCATAAAAGCCACATTAATGACTTCAGAGCATACTCTATGGGTCAAATCTAATCTGTTGGGTAATAAACAATGAGGTTTCTGATGGTCTTAGAATTTCTCTTTTCTAGACACCCTTGGAAAGTGAAAACCACAATTCCCGTATCATAATTTGAAGCACAACAAAGATGCTGTGCATGGTCCATTTTTGTCTTTTATAAAATTTCCCCTCTCTATAACACCTTTTAATCTAATTTCTTTCTAAACATCAGGGTATTTCTTTAAAAGTACTGGAAATGACAACATTCTTAATTTAGAGATACTACATATACAGTCACTACTGAAGTAAATACTTTATCTACTTTTAATCACATTTTAACTAGAAGAGGCCTCAGTTATAATCTAGTCTGATCTTGTCACTATTACAGAGAAAACTGAGGCCAAGGAGGTTACCTGATCATCCTACATTGAGGTCAACTAAAACCAAATCAGAAAAAGAACCTAAGTGTTCTGGTCTCTATGCCACAGCTCTACTTCCCTATGTGACCAATGTTTGGAATCGATGAAGAAACAGACTCTTGACAAAAATTAGGAACTAAGCTGAAATAAAGGTAAAACCATTTGTTTATCTGCAGCTGGACAGGGTATGTGTGTAAACAGAAAAAGTAACAAAGAATATTTGCCCTGATTTTGCCAGTAAATTCTAACACTAAGAATTTTCTTTACACCAAAACTCTAAAACCCAACCTATGTTTACTTCTCTTTTAAAATTAAGATAATGAGTAAACATATTCAGAATGAACAGAAGGATATTTGTAACTCAGAGAGTTTGAAATTCAATTAATCATAAGCATACGGAAAATTAAGTAAACAAAAGACAATTATTAATTCTGGAGAAAACAAAAAGTTGTTTAAGAGAGGAAAAGCAATCACAGCCCATATATGAATAGTGTTTGTACTATCCAACTGAAAAAACAGACTACTGATGTAATTGAAATGAATATGAAAACTATAGTGAGAAAATGGGGAGGTAGAAATGAGGTTTGCATTTATGGTAGTAGAGAAAGTGAGAATAAGAGCTAAATCCTAATCTTCTAAAGTGGGACTTGTTTTAAAAAGACTTTGGAGTAGTCAAATGACTGCCTCTTTATAATCTGCCTCTTTAACTCTGTTAAAAAAAAACTAAATTTTAAAAAAATCATATATTCATAGATGACATTCTACTATTTTAGAGGTATGCACTAAAGATACTGGCTTCTCTATACCTGAAAATGTATAAAATATATTAATGCATTTGTTTAAAATATTCAAACTTTTCCTGTTTATAATTTATCTTTGTTTTTTTTTTTTTTTTTAGAAACAGGGTCTTGCTCTGTTGCCCAGGCTGGAGTGCTGTGGCATGACCATAGCTCTCTGTAACCTTGAACTCCTGGGCTCAAAAAATCTCTTCCAGCCTCAGCCTCCTGAGCAGCTAGGACTACGGGCCTTTTTGCTTTTTAAAACTATTTATTCTGAAATAATTATAGATTCACAGGATGTTACAAAAATACTACAGAGGTACAGTATACCTCTCACCCAGTTTCTCTCAATGGTTACATTTTACATTACTATAACATACTAAAAACCAGGATACCAGTACAATATGTATCACTCTATGGCATTTTATCACATGTACATTTCTGTAATCGCCACGAAAATCAAGATGCAGAACCATTCCACTACAATAAAGATCTCATGCTACCCATTTATAGTCACACTCAGCTTCCTTCCTCTCACTATGCCTAACACCTAACACCCACTAATTTGTTTTTCAGCTGAAAAATTTTGCCATATTACCTAAATGGAAACATAAAGTCTTTTGAAATTGACTTTTTTTACATGGCTTAATGCTCTTAAAAGGCATTCAAGTTATTGCAAGTATCAATAGTTGATTCCTCCTCATTACTAAGTAGAATTCCATGGTATGAATATAACAGTTTGTTTAGCAACTTCACCTACTGAGAGGCACTTTGGTTGTTTTCAGTTTTGTACTATTATAAATAAAGCTACCTTTACTCTCAACCTACCTATATTGTTGTCTGAAATCACTTCCTGTAAATAGCAGTGTGTCATTTTTAAAATTCACTGCAAATCTGTCTTTTAATAGATGAATTTAGGTCATTTATGTTTAATGTAGTCTTTGATATGCTGAAACTTAAATCTGTTATTTCATTTTATTTCTTTTACCTGTTTTCTTTTCCCTTCCTCCTTGTGGGTTACTTGAACATAGTTTAAAATTCCATTTTTGTTTATCTAAAATGTTTCTTGACTGCATCTCTTTGAATAGATGTTTTTTTAAAGTAGCTACTGAAGGACTGCATTACATATAACTTACCAACATTTACTGGTGTCAACATTTCACCAGTTCCAGTAAAGTGTAGACTTTACCTTCCTTTAAATTCCTTTACCCTTCTCCATTTATAATGTAAATATCTTCAATATTTCCTCTACATACATTGATAACTATACTAGACTGTTTTACAATATTTGAAGACAGTGAAAAAAGTCAAACATAATTTACAACATTCAAAAAAGTTTTTAAAAAGTCTATTATATTTATATTTTTACTCCTTGTTGTTCTTTCTTCTTTCCTGATGTTCCATGATTCCTTTCTTTTATAATTTCTTTTCTGTTTCAGGAAATTTCTTTAGACATTACTTTATGTTAGGTCCACTGATGTCAAGTTCTCTTTTCCTTCACCTGAGAACATCGTGGTTTCCTCTTCCTTTCTGAAGAATATCTTAATTGGATATGGAATTCTGGGTTGACAATTCTTTCCTTAGTCCTCAAAATTTTGTGTCACTTCTTTCTGGTCTCCATGTTTGCTGATGAGAGATCCGTTGTCATTCAAACTGCTTTTCTGTATAGGCATTGTGTCATTTCTCTCTTGCTACTTTCAAGATTTTTTCTTTGCCTTTGGTTTTAAGAAATGTAATTATAGTATGTCTTGGTATGAATTTCTTTGGGTTTATCCTACTTAAGTTTCAGTCAGCTTCTTGAATCTGTAGATTTATGACTTTTGTCAAATTTTGGAAGTTTTCAGCCATCATTTCTTTGAATATTTTTTCAGTCCCACCCACTTTCCCCTCCCTTTCTGTCCATACAATGACACAAATATTATATCTAAACTCTGGGTTTTGTTTTTTCATCTATTTTCTCACTGCTGTTCAGACTGAGTAATTTCTCTTAATTTCTTCAAAGTTTACTGATTCTTTCCTCTATCATCCCCATTCTCCATTAAACCTGTCTATTCCATTTTTAAAATTCAGTTATTATATTCTTCAGTTTTAAAATTTCCATTTGGTTTCTCTGGATAGTTTTTTTTTTCTTTGCTGGGACTTTCTATTTTTTCATTTGTTTCAAGTATGTTTCTCAGCCTTCTTGTAATGGCTACTTTAAAATAATCATCAGACAATTCACATCTGTATTCTCCTGGTGACTATTGATGTTCATTTTTCATTTCAGATGAGATTTTCCTGATTCTTTTCTGGTCATGAGTGACTTTTTATTGAAATTTGGATATTTGGGGTATTATAATAAAGATTTTCAATAATTGGATCTTATTTAAATCTTCAGCCAGAGCAGGCCTTCTGAGATACTATGCCAGCAGGGGAATGGGATAGCTACTTCATTAGTAGCAATTGAGGGTAAAAATTCATGTTCCCCAGTCAGCCTTTAGTACCCAAAGTGGAAAGTGAGAGAGGTACCTTGATAGTGCTGGGTTGGGGTGAGAGTTCAAGCTCCCCACTAGGTCTTTACTGATACCACTTTGGTACCATGTACTCTCCTAGGGTCCCATAGTCCCTGCTGGTCAGTGGTCTTCGATCTTTCAGAGCCTTATGTTTGTTTTACATACAAGGTCGCCTGTTTTTCGCTGTAATTAGTGGGAAGGACAGAGGGAAGTGCCTATTCAACCATGTTAAACCTAAAGATACTAAACTTTAAGTGTCTTAATAGGCTGACACGTCTCCTTTGGGTATCCACCTTTGTCTTTTAAAACTGACATGAGTGGCTGCTGCAGTGCTCTGCTGACAAGCTTTACAATATTGCTTACTTATCTGATGAAGCATTATTGCACTGTACTTCTTCACAACTGTCAACACTCCAGACCTATGTCTAATGCTGCTTTGGAAACACATAAAGGGAACCTAAAAATGTCATTTAAGAACATAAGCGACTAAACTACTGTTTGAGATGGAATGCATAATCTAAAATATCACCATGACCTTATAACCTGTACAATGCAAACTGGGATGCAAGTAGGGAAAAGTTATTTAAGATGTACGTCATTTCCTAACTTCAAGAAAATCAAGAGCCATTGGTCAAATCTTCTATAACAATTAAAGAAAAATAAACATATATTACTTATTATGATGATAATGATGATTATAAGGGAGGTAAGCATTTACATGATAGTAAAAAAAGAAAGTTGTATTAAATTCTCCCACAAGTAAAACCCTGCTCTCTACTGGATAGTCTGCATAGATGATTACATACAGCGAGTGTTTTGATCTGTGCGTGTGCACGTGTGTGTGTAGCAACTTTTTATTCTAGTCCCACAAATTGGCTGTATATCTATGTAATATATATTATACATATATTTCAGTCAGAATTGATACAATAAATTTCAAAATTATACTGCTATTTTGCCTACCTCCTTTCCTTAGATTATAGATCTGTTCATTCATTTGACTGGCTGATAAACAAATACCTGAGGCACTATTATGTGTCAGGAATTGTGCCAGAAGATGACAGAAGAGTAAATAGTAACAGACGTGGTCACTGACCTCATGAATCTCATGGCACAAAGCCCTATCCTCTCCCTGTGACCCCCAATACATCAGCCCTAACCTAGGAGGGCAGTAATGACTGCAACCACATCATAGTGACTGTGGAGAGGCTGTTTTTTTTTCTTCTCTCTACAAATAGAAACAAGCTACTAAAATAAAGGAACTAAATCTGCCAAACATCAAAACATTATAAATTATTTAAATATACAAATAGAAAAGAGATATTTACTTATTTCTTCTTTCTTTGAATATCTGATTAACTACATACATCTGTTAAATGTGCTCTAATATTTATGAAATACATATTTATACATGACTAAGTACCATACCTGACATATGGAAAGTATTAAATATTGACTACTGAACTTTGAATTAATAAGTGAAATCTGTAGCTCGCAAAATGAGAAGACCAGTGTTATTTCAATAAAAGAAAATATTTCCATAGATCTTTTTCAAACAGTTTAGGGCAAACAGCTTTACAAAAGTAATCAGGCCGGGCGTGATGGCTCATGCCTGTAATCCCAGCACTTTGGGAGGCCAAGGCAGGCAAATCACCAGGTCAGGAGATCAAGACCATCCTGGCTAACATGGTGAAACCCTATCTTTACTAAAAATACAAAAAATTAGCCGGGTGTGGTGGCACATGCCTGTGGTCCCAGTTACTCGGGAGGCTGAAGTAGGAGAATCGCCTAAACCTGGGAGGCAGAGGTTGCAGTGAGCCGAGATTGTGCCACTGCACTTCAGCCTGGGCGACAGAGTGAGACTTTGTCTCAAAATAAATAAATAAATAAATAAATAAATAATAAAAAAATTAAAAAAATCAATCACAAATCAATGAATATAAGAAATAGCACAAGCTGCTCTGTTTTCTCTATTGGTCTAAACCTAGTTACATCCTAATAAAATTGTGAAAAGTTACTAACAATCCTCTTTAATAAAAAAAATCAAAATCTATATGAAAAGTCTAGGATGTGAAATTTTAGACAATTTTTCAGTAAGAAGTACACCACTCCAAAACCTAAATAGCAAAGAGGAAATATCCTCATAATCCTATGATATATATATATATATATATTTTTTTTTTTTTTTTTTTTTTTTTTTTAGATAGAGTCTCATTATGCAGTGGCATGATCTCAGCTCACTGCAACCTCCACCTCCCAGATTCAAGCGATTCTCCTGCATCAGCCTCCTGAGTAGCTGAGACTACAGGCACACACCACCACACCTAGCTAATTTTTGTATTTTTAGAGATGGGGTTTCGCCATGTCGGCCAGGCTGGTCTCAAACTCCTAACCTCAGGTGATCCACCTACCTCAGCCTCCCAAAGTGCTGGGATGACAGGCATGAGCCTGTAATACTGAAGATGGGTGATGGAAACAGGGAGGTTCATTATCCTATTTTATTTTTGTATATGTCTGAAATGCTTCTTTAAAAAAAATTTCCTGGCCGGGCGTGGTGGCTCACACCTGTAATCCCAGCATTTTGGGAGGCTGAGGTGGGTGGATCAACTATGTTCCTAATATTAACATAACCAATATTTATACCTAAGTTTCTTTTTCCTCTTACATAGATGCATTTATCAGTTGAAATTATGTTGCTCAATTTAGTATTTTTTCTCACCAAATATGACAAAAAAGGCATTTTTTACATCACTAAAGGCAAAATGTTTTTAAAAATGTCATGTATTTTCACTGAAGAAAATTAATGTAAACAAAAAGAAAAGAAGTATTACCCATAAGCCCACTGCCAAGATATCCTCTTCTCAGATATAAACAGATGCATATTTCCTCCCCAAACTTCTTCTGAGAACTTAGGTATGTGTGCATATAAACACATAGTTTTGTGTTACGTTAATTTTTAAAATATTATATTTTTCTACAACCTGTTTTTGCCTTAAGAGAAATCCTAAAAAGTCTTTCCATATTATACAATGACAAATGCTACACAGTATTCCAAAGTAGAGAAGTACAATAATTTTTGTAATCATTCCCCTTTGAGAACCATTTTTCCCAATATTATAAAAAATTTCAAAAATACAGTGAAGTTAAAATAACTATACAATGAACACCCAAATACTATTTGGTTTCTATGACTAACATTTTATATTTGCTTTTGTCATGTTGTCATCTGTCCATTCTTCTGACCATATATCAACGCATTTTTTAATGCGTTTTGAGGTAAGCTGCAAGCATTCCACCCCATTACTTCAGTTTGCATATCAGCAACTAGAGTTCACGCCAGGCGTGGTGGCTCACGCCTGTGATCCCAGCACTTTAGGAGGCCAAGGCAAGTGGATCACTTCAGGCCAGGAGTTCAAGACCAGCCTGGGCAAGATGGTGAAACCCTATCTCTACTAAAAATACAAAAATTATTTTATTGTATGAATACATCCACAATTTGTTTATTCATTCTCTTGTTGATAGATACCTCGGCTGTCCCCAGGTTTTGGCTATTATAAGTAAAACTGCTATGAACATTCTTCTACAAATCTTTATGTGTGCATATATTTTCATATCTCATAGGTAGGTATAGAAAGAAATGAAATTAATGGGTAATAGGGTAAGTATATGTTCAGTTTTCTAAAAAACAGCCAAACCTTTTTCCAACATTGTAGTACATTTTAAACTCCCAAAAACAAAGTATGAGAGTTGCAACTGCTCCATATAGCTACCTACATTTTATCTTTTAGCCTTTCTAGCGCCTGCAAGCTAATATCTTATTCTAGTTATAACTGGCATTTCTCCAGTGACAAATAATATCAAGCATTTTTTAATGTGCTTATTGGCAATTTGTATACCTTCCTTTGTGAAATGCCTTTCAAACTCTTGCTCATTTTCTAGTGAGGTTGGCTGTCTTTTTATTTTTCAATTGTAGTTCTTTATATATACTGGATATATGTCCCTTGTCAGATAAACATTTTGCAAATATTTCTCTCTGTCTTTTAAAATTTATTTATTTCCATTTATTTATGTGAGACAGGGTCTCACTGTGTTGCCAAAGCTGGAGTGTAGTGATACAACCACATCTCACTGCAGTCTTGACCTCCCAGGCATCAATCCTGTCACCCTCAGCCTCCCAAGTAGCTGGGACTACAGGTGTGTGCCACCATGCCTGGCTAATTTTTGACTTTTTTTTTTTCCTTTTTTTTTTGAGATGGAGTCTCCATGTGTCACCCAGGCTGGGGTGCAGTGGCGCGATCTCGGGTCACTGCAAGCTCCGCCTTCCAGGTTCACGCCATTCTCCTGCCTCAGGCTCCCGAGTAACTGGGACTACAGGCACCCGCCACCACACCCAGCTGATGTTTTTTTGTATTTTTAGTAGAGACGGGGTTTCACAGTGTTAGCCAGGATGGTCTTGATCTCCTGACCACGTGATCCACCCGCCTTGGCCTCCCAAAGTGCTGGGATTACAGGCGTGAGCCACCATGCCTGGCCTAATTTTTGGATTTTTTTTTTTTTTTTTTTTTTAAGACGAAGTCTCGCTCTGTCGCCCAGGCTGGAGTACAGTGGCGCTGATCTCGGCTCACTGCAAGCTCTGCCTCCCGGGTTCACGCCATTCTCCTGCCTCAGCCTCTCCGAGTAGCTGGGACTACAGGCGCCCGCCACCACGCCCGGCTAATTTTTTTTGTATTTTTAGCAGAGACGGGGTTTCACCGTGTTAGCCAGGATGGTCTCGATCTCCTGACCTCGTGATCCGCCCGCCTCGGCCTCCCAAAGTGCTGGGATTACAAGCGTGAGCCACCGCGCCTGGCCTAATTTTTGGATTTTTAATAGAGACCATTGCCATGTTGTCCAGGCTGGTATTGAACTCCTGGGCTCAAGCAGTGCATCTACCTCAGCCTCCCAAAGTGCTGAGATTACAGGTGTGAGCCACCACACCTGGCCTCCAAGTGATCCTTCCACCTCAGCCTCCCAAGTACTGGGACCACAGGTATGTGCCACCATGCCCAGCTAATTAATTTTTTTTTTTTTTGTAGAGACAAGGTCTCCCTAAGTTGCCTAGGCAGGCCTTGAACTCCTGTACTCCAGCGACCCCTCTGCCTTGGCCTCCCAAAGTGCTGGGATAACAGGCATGAGCCAATGTGCCTGGCATCCCTGTCTTTAGCTTGCCTATTTTCCTAATGTCTTTTCGTCACAAGTATTTATGAGTTTTTTTCTTTTATAGCTAATGTTTCCCATTAGCTATAAAAGCTATAAAGATGTCCTAGGAAATCTTTGTCGACTCCCAAGCTACAAAGATGTTTTTCTCTAGAAGCTTTATAGTTTTTGCTTTTTCAGTTAGAATTTAGAATTATTTTCTATGTATAGTATGTGGGAAGGGGCAATTTTTTTTTAAGCCCACATGGAAATCCAGTTTCGCCAACACCATTAGTTGAAAAGACACTTCTTTTCCCTTGTTGTATTGCTTTGGCACTTTTATTGAAAACCAAATGACTGTATAAACATGGGTCTGTTTCTGGGTTTACTACTTGTTTCCACTGATCAATTTGATTGTTATGTCAGTATCATATTGTATTCATTTCCTTGAGCTGCTGTGACAAAGAACCACAAACCAGGTGGCTTAAAACAACAAAAATGTATTATCTCACAGTTCTGGAGTCTAGAAATCTGAAACCAGTTGTTGGTAATATCACACTCCCTATGAAGGCTCTAAGGCTCTTCCTGGCCTCTTCCTAGCTTCTGGTGGCTTCTAGCAATCCTTGGGGTTCCTTGGCATTCAGATACATCACTCCAATCTCTAACTCCATCATCATATAAGCGTTTTCCCTCAGTGTTTTTGTCTCTGTGTCCTTTCCTTCTCTCATAAGGACACCAGTCATTGATTTAGGGTACACCATAATCCAGTGTGGACTCATCTTAACTAGTAACATCTGCAAAGACTGTATTTCCAAATAAAGCCACATCCTGAGAGTCCAGGTGGACATTAATTTGGGGGAACACTATTCAACTCACCACACATACTGTCTTGTTTACTATAGTCTTATTCTAAGTATCCAAAGCAATTCACATAAGTCTGCAAACTCTGCCCTTCTTATTTACAATTTCTTTGTAAATAAGGGTCCTTTGTGTTTCCATATAAATTTTAGGAATCAGCTTTGCATTTTCTACAAAATACCTGCTTGGTATTATGATTGGAACTGCATATAGGGAGAACTGATATCTTTTTTTTTTTTGAGATGGAGTTTCACTCTTGTTGCCCAGGCTGGATTGCAATGGCATGATCTCGGCTCACTGCAACCTCCGCCTCCTGGGTTCGAGCAATTCTCCTGCCTCAGCTTCCTGACTAGCTGGGATTATAGGTGCCCGCCACCACGCCTGGCTAATTTTTTTGTGCTTTTAGTAGAGGTGGGGTTTCACCATGTTAGCCAGGCTGGTCTTGAACTCCTGTCCTCAAGTGATCCACCCACCTCGGCCTCCCAAAGTGCTGGGATTACAAGCGTGAGCCACCGCGCCTGGCCGAGAACTGACATCTTTTTTTTTTTTTTTTGAGACGGAGTCTCGCTGTGTCACCCAGGCTGGAGTGCAGTGGTGCAATCTCGGCTCACTGCAAGCTCCGCCTCCCGGGTTCACACCATTCTCCTGCCTCAGCCTCTCCGAGTAGCTGGGACTACAGGCGCCCACCACCACGCCCGGCTAATTTTTTTGTATTTTTAGTAGAGATGGGGTTTCACCATGGTCTCGATCTCCTGACTTCGTGATCCGCCCGCCTCGGCCTCCCAAAGTGCTGGGATTACAAGCGTGAGCCACCGCGCCCGGCGAGAACTGACATCTTAACCACACTGAGTCATCCGGTCCATGAGCATGGTAGATATTCTTTTATTCAGGTTTTCTTCAATTTCTCTCAGCAATGTTTTATGGTCTTCAAGATACTGGTCTTACACATTTTTTGTTAAATTTATTTCTAAGTATTTTATGGTTTTTTAATGCTATTTTTAATGAACTTTTTAAAATTTCATTTATGGCAAGTATATAAAAATATAATGATTTTTGTATACTGACCTTATGTCTTGCTAAATAAATTAGTTCTAATAGTTATTTTTTAGGTTCCTTGGGTTTTTCTGCATAAACAAACACCGTCAACTACAAATAGAAACAGTTTTACTTCTTCCTTTCTGACTTTCAAACATATTATTTCTTTTTCTTGCCTTACTGCATTAACTAGGATTTCTAGTACAATGTTAATAGGAATGAAGAGCGTGGGTATTCTTGCTTTTCCCCCAATCTTTGGGAAGAGTATTTCATATTTCACCATGAAGCATGATTTTAGTAGTAGGTTTTTCACAGATACTCTTTATCAGATTCAGGGCATGGTTGTTAATGGTTGTTTTTGTTTTTGTTTTTTTTCTGGAGACAGTCTTGCTTTGTCGCCTAGGCTGGAGTGCAGTGGTGCAATCTTGGCTCACTGCAACCTCTGCTTCCTGGGTTCAAGCAATTCTCCTGCCTCAGCCTCCCAAGTAGCTGGGACTACAGGTGCACGCTACCACACCCAGCTAACTTTTGTAGTTTTAGTAGAGATGGAGTTTTACTATGTTGGCCAGGCTGGTCTCGAACTCCTAACCTCAGGTGATCCACCCGCCTTGGCCTCCCAGAGTGTTAGGATTACAGGCATGAGCCATCACTCCCGGCCTGCTAACAGTTTTTTACTCTAAATGGTTACCAAATTTTGTCAAGTGCTTATTCTGCATCTATCACAATAATCATACAGCTTTTAAAATATAAATCCAATCCTGCATTTCTGAGATAAACTCTGCTTAGTAATCATGTATTATCCTTTTTACATATTTCTGGATTTCATTTGCTAATATTTTATAAAATCTTTGTCACATACTAGTATCAGAGGTATATATATATATATGGCTTTATAAATGAGTTGGAAAGTGCTCCCTCCTCCTCTCTTCTTTGAGTTTCTGTGAACTTAGTATTAAAGCTTCCTTAAATGTTTGAGAGAGCTGATCAGTGAAAACATCTTGGTCCACATAGTAACCAATGTTTAATTAGGCATATTTTACTAGGTATTAACCCTTTGTCTCTCATATATGTTAAAATAGTCTCTCCTGTCTGTCATGAAACCACTAGTTTTATTACTTTTATTTTTTAATATCTAGAATATAGCATACTTGAGCCCCTTTTTCAGTTTTATCTTTATCCTTTCTGTTGCTTGTTTGCTACTGTCCAGTGATACTTAATTATTTGCACCTCCCTAATGTACCATACTGACTTCATTACATACTGTGATCAAATCACAACCTTTTGAATCTATTTTCTTACTTATAAAATGAAAATATCTTGCAGAGATGTGGTCAGAATTATAAGCTTTTCAACAAATAACAGCTAGTATTGTGATGGTGATGATGCATTATTTTACCCTCTGCCTTGTTTAACATTTTACTACCATTAAACCACAAATTATGCTTCAGGACTCAGTTCCCATCTCCCTGGGAAGCCTTCACTGATTGCCTGACTGCCCCTTACTCTATGACTCTAGAGCCAAATGTACATACTTGTATTAGAACACTTACTGCGGTTATTACAATTATTTATCTGCATTTTCTGTCCTCTGATCTGTGAAACACAAAAAAAAATTTAAACATCTTGTGACCCCCCAGTACTAAGCACAGTATTTAGTGCTCATTATTTGCTGAATAAAGAGTTGATAAAACCAAAAACATTGCATTTTATCTTCAAAGTATCCTTGCAAGATAGAAAGGATAAGGGCATCTAGAGAGACTAAAGCTCCAAGAAATAAGCAATTTGCCCACATTCAAAAACTTAGTGGTGGTTGGGGGCAGTGGCTCACACCTATAATCCCAGTACTTTGGGAGGCCAAAGCAGGTGGATCACTTGAGGTCAAGAGTTCGAGACCAGCTTGGCCATCTCTACTAAAAATACAAAAATTAGCTGAGCATAGTGGCCCACACCTGTAGTCCCAGCTATTCAGGTGGCTAAGGCATGAGAATCGCTTGAGCTGGAGAGGCGGAGGTTGCAGTGAGCCGAGAGCATGCCACTGCACCTCCGGCCTGGGTGACAGAGCAAGGCTCTGTCTCCAAAAAAAAAAAAAAAAAAAAAAGACATTGGGACTAGATGCCAGAGCTCTTCTTCCCAGGTTCACATGGAAGGGTATAAAAGAAATACTGGCCAAGAAACTGGAAGACTAGTTATAGGCCTAGATCTGCATTTACTCTCATATTAACCACAGAAAAATCCCTAAATTCTTTATTTCCTCATCCATAGTAAAGATAATTCTACTATAACTTTAACTTACAGAGTTACGAAAACTTTCAGATATAGTAGTGTTTTATGAATTCTAAAGCTCCATATAAAAAGTATTAATATCTAATGTGCCAGTAATTCACAAACTTTCTGGAGCCTCCTTCTTCTTTTATCACCCCCATATCAATTAACTGCCAAGTCCTATATTGATTGATCCAGCAGGATCTCACATATTTATTATCTCATCTTAATCACTACTAAACTACCCTCAGCCCCTCATCCAGTCTCATCAAGATTACTACAATAATCTAATTGCTACCCTGCTGATAGCCCACCTTCGGTTTCTGCCCAAGTAGACTATGATGTGCTTCTGCTCCACTTCAAACCTTTCAGTGGCTTTCTGCTGCCTTTTCAATACAGAACAAATCCCTTGAACTAATAGCCAATCTCCCTTACCCTAGATTCTTTTTTTTTTTTTTTTTTTTGAGACGGAGTCTCGCTCTGTCGCCCAGGCTGGAGTGCAGTGGCGCAATCTTGGCTTACTGCAAGCTCCGCCTCCCGGGTTCACGCCATTCTCCCTCATTCAGCACATACATAACATACACACACACAAACTCTACCTTCTGTGCAGCCTACATACTAGAAACTCAGAAATTCATTTTTCTATAGCATCTGTTTGTGCTGCTACAGAAACGATCCTGGAATATCTTTCCTTCTGAACTCCAAAACTTATCCAACCTTCTGATCTTCCGCAAACAACAGTTTGCTTCAAGTCTATCCAAACTTACTCTCCAGCTAAAAAGTAATTCTCCCTCTTGTAATTTATTTGAACTTTTTTTCACAAGACACTTAAGACTTTCTGCTTTCTGTTGTTATTTATGAACGTGCCTTCTAGCCCTTACTAGAAGCTCCTTTAAGACAAGATTTATGATTGATTCACCATTCCTACAACAGTGGTGTTCATATGTAAAACTGTCAATAAAAATATGTTAAATTAACTGACACTTTCTATCTGAATTAGCTGGTTTTACAAAGCTCATCCTCCTCCTCTCCATTGCCTTTCAGAATCTCTATTACTTAGCAAAAATATTATAGTTTTGTTTGGGTAAGTTGATTAAACTGTCTATAGGCTAAGCCTTCTATACCGGAACTACCTCTAAGTTTTCCCAAGTCTAAAACACATCTCATATTTCAAAAATTAAAAGTACAAAAACATTAAATGTTAGAGGAAAAACAATCATACTACTAAATTATGCAAGGGTAAAAAAATCAACTGGAGAAGGTGAAAGTTTCTAACATTTGTCTGTGCACGACTCAGGCTGACACTTTGAAGAGAAGAATGTGACAGCTTACAAGAAAACAAACTCACTCATTCCCCTTAATTTCTGAAGGCTCATGAAAGTCTGACAGGCCAGCCACAGGGTGATCTCTCATGTGTATCACCCATGACAATTACGGCTTCAGTAAAAACGGTCTCCATTTTTAATAAACTCCAACTGGTTTTCAGGAAATAGCCAGGATAACATGCTCATATTTAAGAAGGCATATTTCACCAATTAGCAGCTAACTAGTTCATGGACCTAAATAAGACTGTGCATGGAGAGGTACAAAATCAGTGTGGTAGCAGAGGGCAAGGTGGTGTGAAAGGCTGAGTCCAGGGGTCAGCAGTGGTGACACATACAAATGGCTGTGCTGAGGATCACCTTGCCCCTCTACTTTCTTTTGGTTTGATTTGGTTTTCCTCTTCAAAAAGCTATTAAGAGTCTCCCTATGAATTTTCAGTGTTTATGACTCAAATCTGGGAAATGCTGATAAAAATCACAGCTCATTATAAGCATTTGAAATGATTTGCCCTAACGATAGATAAATGAAATATACTGAGTTTTTAAAGCACTCTGTAATTCACACTGGAAATAACCTGCAGTTGTCCTTACATTAATTTGACAGTTGCTTAATATGAAATAATCGGGGTGCTATACAGACACTTTGTTTCCTCCCCATCAAGGATTGCCAGCAGAAGGGGGAAAAGAGGAAAAGAAGCGCTAAGCAATGAAACCTCCTTTCATTCTTAGTCTCCACTCCTATGGCCCAGCTCTTATCAGCCAGTGCAGAACGAAGGAGGAGGAATGAAGGGAGAGAGTCCTCCTGCCAATTCTCACCACAACCCTACTTCCAATCTCTCCTAAGCACTGCTGTGTTTCTAGTGACAGGACTCTGCATTAGTTTTTCACTTCAGAAAACAAGCCATCAGAGGTTTAAAATTCACAGACTTTCTGGATGTGGTGGAAATTTCACCATCATGACTCCTAATTCCAAATAATTAACAACTAGTCTGGGAACACAATCAGTTTAGGAAGAAGATCTTCATCCAATTCTTGAAACAAAATATGCCTCTAATCAAAAACAGTCACACTATTTTCCTATACAAACTTCATTAAACATGAAGAATAGAATTGTGTAGGTTTATAAAACATGAAGGAAGTTCTTCTTTAAACAGTATTTAATGCACAATCACTATCTATTTTCATGCTAATAATAAACAGCAGAATTCTTACTTTAGAAAAGACAAAACATAATAATACACCCTCATTATCCTATGCCTCCAAAGAATTTACTTCTCAGTACTATTATGGTAAATGATTATTTCTTAGGAAATAAACCCACACTGGCACAAGACGCTCTGACAGGTCTTTCCTATTTCTCACTTCTATTACTGTACGACTACATGGCCATATCCATCAATCACTTTTGTAAACACCACCAAACCACATTGCTATTATGTCCAAGCCAATGGATACTTTCAATACCATACAGTCACATTATTATCCATCTTTATAGACAGGCAATCAAACTCAACATGACAAAATTTCAGAGAAACAGCTAATGGTGATATAAGTTTTCTAGCCCTAGAAGTAAAATGGATGTAATTTGTCTAAGAAATACAGGTGAGCAATAACTTCAATCTTTTATTATAGTTTATACTTTTAAATAATTAGCAAGTTTTTTCAACTCTAAGAAGTACCCTGAAAAATACTTATTTTTCAGTAATATATATTTTTAAGAGATGGGGGTCTCACTTTGTCACCCAGGCTGGAGTGCACTGGTGTGATCATAGCTCACTGCCGCCTTGAACTCTTGGGCTCAAGGGATCCTCCTGCCTCGGCCTCCCAAGTAGCTGGGACTACAGATGCATGCTACCACACCCAGCTAATGTTTAAAAAAATTTTTGTAGCGATGGGATCCCACCATCTTGCCCAGGCTGGTCTTGAACTCCTGGGCTCAAGCGATCATCCCACCTCAGCCTCCCAAAGTGCTAGAATTACAAGCATGAACCACCACGCCCAGACTTAAGTAATTTTTACGGTAGTTCAATGACAGCTTAGCACACTCACAGCGCTATCATAAAATGTGCCATGCAAATCAAGTGACGTGCATACATACATATTATAGTGCTTAATTCTTAATTTAATTATTAAATTATCCAGTATGAAATAATAATATTATAGTCTGAACTTCACTCTTATTAAGGATGAAACAAAACTAATTTTCCTAAGAGGCTTGAGGACACTCTGGAAGCGCACTCTTTGGAGAAAGAATAAAAATGCAAATACATTAGTAGTTAAAACAAATGCTATTACAATGAAAAGATCTTTATTAAAAATGGACAAGTTCTACTCAACAGCTCAATTATTTGAAGTAATACCCAATCTAAAAAAATTCAAAATGCAGTCAAACAATGTTGAGAAATCTCAGAAGTCCCTGTGAGCAGGTGTCAGATGCAGAAGGATCCTTAGGGATGACCTAGTACACTGCTATCCAGTCTAACTTTCTACAGTGATTGAAATGTTCTATATCTGTGCTGTCCAGGATGGCAGCCACCAGCCACATGTGGCATTTGAAATGTGGCTACTGTGACTGAAGAACTGAATTTTAAATTTTATTTCATTGTAATTAATTTCTATTTAAATAGCCATATGTGGATAGTAGCTAGTGTTTGGACTCCACAGATGTGGTCTTTCTTGCTACACCACTCCAATGAAATAGTCACCAGGGCAACCGAAAGAAGATTCAGGGGTTTTCAGACATACGTAGATACAACTACAGATGATTAAATCTGTAGCTTTTTGTTTAGAGGTTTTAAAATACACCTAATTTTATTCAACTGCATCAGGCTACTTTTGGTAACCCCAATTCATTTTAAAAGAAGGATGAAAATGGTCAAATATTCCTCTTGAAGTAATTTTGGTTTTATAGCCTATATAAAAATGAAGGCTTATGAGGACCGATGTGGCACGTAGTTATATCACATAAAACATTAAGAGGTCAGGTTCAATCTATCATCTAGGGCATTCATCCTCCTTTTGCATGGAGGGAATTAAAGAGGTAAATGGGCCCCTGAGGTATGAACTTACGGAACTCAGAAATCCAAGAAAGAGAAGAGCCTCTCCCTTCTACTGAATTCTAGTCATGTATTGCTACTTAGTCCAAATACGTATTGAACACCTACTCTGTCCAGGACATTAGATTGAGCACTGTGAAAAATAAACACCAAGACAAACAATACAAGGTGTCTGTCCTCTAGAAACTTACTACTTGTTAGGGTAAAAATACTACACAACAACTATAAAGCCTGGGCACAGTGTGGTTCATGCCTGTAATCTCAGCACTCTAGGAGGCCAAAGCGGGAGGATCGCTTAAGGGCAAGAGTTTAAGACCAGCTTGGGCAACGTAGTGAGACTCAGTCTCTACAAAAAAAAAAAAATTCTTTTTTGAGACGAAGTCTCACTCTGTCACCAGATTGGAGTGCAATGGCGCGATCTTGGCTCACTGCAACCTCCGCCTCCCAGGTTCAAGTGATTCTCCTGCCTCAGCCTCCAGAGAAGCTGCAACTTACATGCCACCACGCCCAGCTAATTTTTGTATTTTTAGTACAGACGGGGTTTCACCATGTTCGTCAGGATGGTCTCGATCTCTTGACCTCGTGATCTGCTTGCCTCAGCCTCCCGAAGTGCTGGGATTACAGGCGTGAGCCACCATGCCTGGCCAAAAAAAATTTTACTTAGGTGTGATGGTGTGGACCTGTAAGTCCCAGCTACTCTGGAAGCTGAGGTAAGAGGATCTTGGTTAAGCCTAGGAATTTGAAGTTACGATGAGCCATGATTATGGCACTGCACTCCAGCCTGGAGGACAGAGCAAAGCCCCGTCTCTGGAAAAAAAATAAACAAAAAAGACTATAGTAAAAGTTATGCATACTGGCCTTACCTTTTCTCTCTACCAATCACCAGTCGCAAATGGTCAACTATCCCCTTACACAAATAATTCCTAAATCTCTCAGCAAGTGATTGTGGTTCAAGGCCCACATTTTTGTGCTGGACTACTCTCCCTGAATATCCTGAACTCAGTTCAAGAAACATTAACTGTGCATTAGCCATGAGCTAGAAAATACTAAGATGCCCTGGAAAAATTGGGCCTCACGAATATTCAGACATTTCGTGGCTCTATGATGCCTAATGTAACAAGCATATGGAGGCGTGCACAGGTACTACTGTGAGCCCACAGAGGAGTTTTTAGTAGAGGCTGAGAGGACAAAAAAGGATACTCAGAGAAGATAAAAACTGAGCTGAGTCTTGAAGGCTGGATTAAGAAGCAAGCAAACACCATGACAGAGAACCACAAGTAATTTAGAGTCATTAGACCATCAGGTTTGGAGCAGGAAAAGTGGCATGAAATGATGCCGGAGAGGTGGGCAGAGGCAAGGTCATGGAATACCATAAATATCACCAATAGAGTTGAAAAGAGATGAAATGCCATGGAAGGTTTTCAGATCTATGCTTCAGACAGCTCACTGTGTGTAAGCAGCATGAAGGATGGATTTGAAGGGATCAACTGCACACAGGGGTCGGCTAGGTGACTGTTACAATATACTAGCTGAGTCACGACGATGGTATGGTGGAGACAAATGTAACAGAAATAAAGGCAAGACTCAAGAAGTATTTAGGAAGTAAAATTATGACATCATACTGTAAGATGAAGAAATGGCAGATCATCACAAAAAGGTGGCTGAGGCAGAATAGGGCAGTTAAAATGATTAACAAGTTCTGGCTTGAGTGAATGAATAGACAAATGGTGGAACCATTCACTGACAGAATTTGGAAGAGTGGCGACAAGGCTAGTTTTAGGTACTTGTGGAATATCCAGGTGAATAAATCCAATAGTCAATTAGACGATGGCAGAGAGAAAGAGCAGAAGAAAAAAGATTTGCATATAACCTGCATTAAGTGGTATTGAAAGTTCTCACTATGTTAAGTGCTAGGAACATAACAAAGAGCAAATCACAGCCTCATACGAGGAAGCTTATAGAAGATGACTATAAAACGTCAATTACAGAACTGTGAGTGGTAATGATGCGTCAAGGTAGGTTCATCAATTGTAGCAAATGCACCACTCTGGTGGGGGATGTTGATAACAGGGGAGGGTGTGCATGCCTGAGAGTGGGGGATATATGAGAAATCTGTGTATTTTGCTATGAATCAAAAACTGCTCTAAAAAAAGAAAGTCTAGGTCAGGCACGATAGCTCATGCCTGTAATCCCAGCACTTTGGGAGGCCCAATGTGGGCGGATCACCTAAGGTCAGGGATTTGAGACCAGCCTGGCCAACATGGTGAAACCCCATCTCTACTAAAAATACAAAAATTAGCCAGGCAAGGTGGTGCGCACCTGTAATCCCAGCTACGCAGGAGGTTGAGGCAGGAGAATCCCTTGAACCCAGGAGGCGGAGGTTGCAGTGAGCCAAGATCATGCCACTGTACTCCAACCTGGGCGACAGACCAAGACAACATCTCAAAAATAAACAAATAAATAAAGTCAATTGCAGAAGTGATAGTCATGCTGAACACTAAAAGTCAAGCAAGCACTCACCAGGCAGCAGGGAATGAGGGACAAGGCCAGAAAAGAAACAGTGACATATGTATCCTAAAGTATAATTGTTCTGGACATGCTGCCCTTGAGGAATGGAATAAGACTAGCTTTTCCTTTGAGATAACAAGAAAGAAGCATGACATATGTTGAAACCCTTAAAATGAAGAAACTGAAAGAATTTACCTTTTAGATGTCCTCAAATCTCTCCAAGAGGTATTAAGTAGGAGCACACTGATAGTGGAATGTCAGTAAATGTTAGAAAACAATGAAAAGGTTTGGAATCCTAGAGTAATGAGGAAATACATAAAAGATGGCAACAGGCAACTAAGGCCTAGTTAAGAATGAATAACATGAACTCTTAGCAAGGCCTATCAGTAAGATTTGTTATTCCCTCTCTCCCTCCTTCCCTGTCTCCTCTCGCCCTTTATTTCTTCCTCCTTCCCTTCCTTCCCCATTACAACTGTGCTCTGCAAAGTGTGCTCCATGGAATACTTGCTACAAAGGAAGTCAAAAGCTGTTACATGGAAGCTGTTTATAAATAAGTTTGAAAAAAAAAGGTTTAATTAAATCAAGCTAAGCGTGTTACTTTACTGTAAGACTCCTCAGAGCTATTCCCAGAAGGAGGATATAATATGCAGTACATTCCCCCACCTTAACCATTAACCCTTTACTTACGAAGTGTTAATATTTGCGTAATACAACCTGGGACACAGTGGACCAGAAGAAAAGGGATGAAAGCAGTGGAGACTCAAAAAACAGAAAGCACAGTAGGAATAAGGGAGTAGAAAACTAGGAGGCTGAGGTGGGAGAAGAATTCTGAGCTCATGACTTTAGAGAAGGAGCTGGCCCAGGGGATAATCAGGTCCAAGCTCTGGTCATTTGTGGTCACATGGGTTAATAAAGTAGAAGGTGTCACACACAGACTTGGGTTTGACTAGTAAATGGTTCATCAACATGAATATTAACTGAATCGAAGTTGCCTGAGGTGATGCCAAGTAACAGGAGAGAGGAAAAGAGGTGTCAAAGATGGGCAGATAACAAGAACGGGAAGAGGGAATATAACCAGATGGCAAAGGATTCAAAGGAACGAAGACTGTTGGAAGCTGGTAGGTGCTTTCCCTGAGGCTGTGATGCTGCTGCTTCTTTTTTTTTTTTTTTTTTTTTTTTCCCAGTAGAAACAGGGTTTCACCATGTTGGTCAGGCTGGTCTCAAACTCCTGACCTCAAGTGATCTGTCCGCCTCAGCCTCCCAAAGTATTGGGATTACAGGCGTGAGCCACATGCCCAGCCATGTGGTTCTAAATGATGCCAGATCTAAGGCTATGGGCCATTAAGGCCACCTTTTGCTAGAGGGTTTTCTTCTTCTTTCTACCTTGAATTCAAATCTTTGAACTTATTGGGCCTCCCTAGCTTTACTCAATTAGTTTTTATGACGAATCTTCCCCTTTCCCTGGCCACTTTCAATTAACCTAATGTTTGGGTAGTATGTTTAATCTGATTCAGCTTCTTTCCTAGGTGCTATGTCAAAGACCAACTCTGATGGCATGTGCCACAGTCCATAGATAAAGATGAGATGTCACTTAGTTACTTAAACTCCCTAAACCTTGGTTTTCCATTCTTCATTTGTAAAACAGAAATATTAATAGCATCTAACTCATGAGGTGGTTGTTAGAATTAAATCAGATAAAGCATACTGCTGACACTATAGTTGGTACATAGAAAACTCTCAGTAATAAGCACTACCACCTCCATCGCCAAAGATAACCAAATAAGATGATCCAGCAAACACAAGGGAGATATTTACAGGGAGGATCTTGTAGAAGGGGTGAGTCTGGGATGAGACAGGCCTATGCCTGCAACAGATAGAAGTGTCCAAGAGAAGTGACGCTGGAATAGTCTGCAACTTAAGCAGCAGGCATGGAAGAAGGAAAGGATTACAAAGGGAGACAGTAGTCAACTATCAGGAAAGAGGCTATGCATATGGTTACTTAAGGCAGTGAGCAGTTCCAACATTGCACTCCCAGTGGAAGATGCCCTTTGTTTATCTTAGAGCTAGGCTTCTCAGGACTGAGGCAGATTAGACCAAGAGCAAGACCTCAACACATATCACTTTGGAGTTCATTTGAAAATATTCCATATTTCATTATGCTGGAAATGGCCCTTGCTGCAGAAAATGTCTTTTTATAACACTTTTCATGTAATCAAAGAGCATTTGCAGTGACAAGGCACTATGTCACTCAGCTTACTAAAACTTCATTAACACACTATGAAGAAAAATTATTTAGCCAGCTTAGAATCTGACAGACTCCTGTAGTTAATCATTACCTGTCATTATCATTACAATAAATCGAGGATGAGTATTTTTCTCTACTAGTACTAATAGTAAAATAAGGAGAAAGACCATTGGCTCAGTCTTTGGTAAACCATAGCAATAACAGCACCCCCTCATATAAAAGGACCAATGGACCTATTTAGTCTTTGATGAGCAAGTTTACCGCTTGCTTAAATAGGCTACACACTGAAACAGTACATAAATTTGAAAAACAGATCTAACGTTCTGTTTTTATTTACTCATTATTTTTACCTTCAGATAAAAATACTACGATAGTCCTTCCAGGGTTAAATATGAAATGTTACATGTAGATAAAAGTGTTCAAAGCATACTCAAAAGGACTACAGAATTTATTTTGATGAGTAGGAACATAAGAAGAATAAATGCAAATTAACAGGAATTATAAATCAAGGCATCATGTTTAACTGTGTTAATAAAATATAAACAAAACAAAACAAAACCCAAAACACTTCACAGCTAGCTGATAAAGAGAGATATAAATCATGGGCAAGATTAAAACACAGAATTATTTTCACTCCTCTAACAGTAGATTTTTGGATAATGAAATCAACACCGCAGCAACATTTAAAAGGAATAACTTCTACTGCTATTTGATTCAAATGAAGGGTTAGAGTTATAGGACAAACTAAGTACTAGCTTAATTTCATTATTACAATATAGGAGAAAGTCTACTGAATGAATTTTCACTTTTGAGTATCTATAACTTCTAACCTCTTTGTCCACCACATAAATAAATACAATCCAGATAGTGTTTTGCAAACACAAAATAACAACTCTAACTTCATCAGTGATCTAATGCATAGAGGGCTCAATTAAGACTGATATTCCATGGTAACTCATCAAGTTTATAGAAGCAAAGTGCCTAGTTCCAATTGGAGTAATCTGTCCTTTGGGATATGCACTATTTAGAAATCATAAATATGAGACCCTCAACATATGTCCCAATTCAAAAGCACTCATTAACCAAACCAGGGAGAGAAATTCCACATATTCCATACAAATCTAAAAGTCACAATTGATCTGTTTCAATATTTTAATGACTCTGATTAGCTCCCTTTTGGCTCCTATAGTTCTCATGAATTACATTGAGCTGTAAAGTAATGCAGACCTTATGATTCCAGAGACTGAGTCACCAAGGGAAGAGGTCCGAAAAGGTTAAATTTCCACTGAACTCCAAATCAGAGGTTCGAAAGCTAGAGAGATAAAGACATTAGCTGTAGTCTTATGAAACATTCAAGGCTGCTTTCATTTGATTAGGAGTTTGGTACAGGCTCTTTGTGACAAATACAACAAAGACACTTGATATTTTTTAAGCTTTGAAGAAAATCCCAGAAAACAGATTATCTATGAAGAATGTTAAATCAAGCTAAGTAATAATGTGTTTATATACATTCATAAACTTACTTCAGTGTTATCAAAAAACCAAACCAAAACAAAACAAAAAATGACCACCAAAAGGCTATCATGGAAGGAGGCCACATTCCTTCAGTTACCGAATAACGAAATCTGTTGTGATTTAAAACGGTAGTTATAACAATTTACTGCCTTAGGTCAGGTTTTCCCAAACTATTCTAAAAAGCACTAATCCTCCATGAAATGTTTATAGACAGTCTGGGGATAAAGGGGTGGGGATAGGAGGAATGAAGAGAGAAGAAAGAAAAATCCTCTAACAATATTTTTGTTCTAAAATTTTTAATACACAAAAATACTGAGTATATTTGATACAGTTAAAATTACCATGAGATAAGCTACTCATAATAGCATGCCACACCTCAGAAAGCTAGGATGTCCACAGTATACCACATATGCATGAATGCATTGATGCTCAAGTGATGCATAAACATACAACTATTGTGTTTTACGTTATTGAATCATAGCTGATTTGTGCTATGATTTTTGCCTAATAATTTCAACATATATTTTAACTTTTTATTACATAATAAAGACATAAATCAAAACTCAATTTCTTCCAGCCATTACTTTGCATATGCGAAATAACTTTTTGTAATCTATTTTAATACAAGTTTATGTTCTTTTTTTCTGAGTTTCTACTGATGCTCTGCCAATACATTATCATTTTTAAAGTTTTCCATAATCACAAGTTCAAAAGCTGTTATTTTAGCTAAACACGGGTATAATAATACATGCCTCAATTTTGGAGACAATGAATTATGTTGTAACTGTTTTTAAAATTTTAAGTGGCCTTTCTCTTTCTGCCAACTTGGAGCCTGTGGAGGCCTGCTGGGAACAGGAATACTAAAAGGCAGTATGTCTGGAAGGCTGTGGTCCAAGGCCATTTTTGCTGAGTATAAGTGGGGTCTCCAGAACCAAAGACAGCACACAGCTCTTTTTAAAACTGAAGGTGTTTATGCCCAAAATGAAACAGAATTCTATTCGGGCATAAGATGTGCTTATATACACAAAACAAAGAACAACAAAGTGACTCCTGGTGGCAAAACAAACAAAACCAGAGTAATCTAGGGAAAGGTAACTTGGTCCCAGGGAAACAGTGGCATAGTTCACGCCAAATTCTGAAGCAATCTTCCTGCTAAGGCCACTGGACACAGAATCTGTGTGATGCTGTACCCCTGAAGCATTTAAATTAATGAAAAGTAAATAAATAAAAGTGGATTTGTGCTCTTGGAAAAAAAAAAAAGTAAAAAAAATTTAAATGACAGAGTTCTGAAGAAAAAGATAGCTTAGATATAATAACATGATCAACTTAATTTGCATCATTCAAAACTCAATATGATGTCCCATTTACCTTTTAAATTAAGTAGCACATAAATAAAAATGCAAGTTCAATACTAACAGAATTACACACTCTTATTTACAGTGATAGAGGCTTTAAACAGTCTTTCTCTGACAAGTCATAGGATAAGAGCTGATAGGAGAATGTGTAGTCAATATTTTAATAACTACAGCGAAGACAAAAGATGCACAATTTCTAAGTTGCAATAATCTATTTTGTATGCATGATTTGAAGTAAAGACTTTATGCTATAGATGTATATTTAAATTGTGGCTTACAAAGAGAAATATATTACCGGCCTCATCACAGCAACAAAATCATTCTAAAGTCTAGGTTTTTCATTTTTTACTTTTAAATGTCCTCTCATTTCTGTACTCCTATCTCTCACTCTCTACCGTTACCAGCCACAGATGCAAAAAACAAAAGCAAAACCAAAACCACTTCATTTTGTTATTTATGACAGCCTTCATGGAAAAACCAACGGAAGGATGAAACAAAAGGCGTATACATTTCTATCTTTTCAATTCCAGACATAAAACTCAACATGGAAAGGAAGATGAAATAGTCACTAAAATCCTTAGGCTTCCTTTCAACAATTAGTCCATTTTCTTAAGAAGTTTGCTACATAAATCAATTGCAGATTTAAAGCTCTTTATATTAACATTTTATACTTATTGTGAATATTCAAAAAGTACATAAAAATATATATGTATAGTCTAATGAATAAATATAAAACAAACATCCAAGTCCACAAATAGAAGCCAACATTGCAGAAACAGAAGAAACCCCCTTAAAAATACGTCCCCCATGCCCTTCTTCAGTTACTACAGCTTTAATGTAAATTTCACAAGTTAACACACTACAAGTGAAATGAAACAGTGCCACAGGTGTTGTAAAACAGGAGTATTTGGCTGGGCACGGTGGCTCATGCCTGTAATCCCAGCACTTTGGGAGGCCAAGGTGGGTGGATCACCTGAGGTCAGGAGTTCGAGACCAGCCTGACCAATATGGTGAAACCCTGTCTCTACTAAAAATACAAAAATTAGCCTGGTGTGGTGGCGGGTGCCTGTAATTCCAGCTACTCGGGAGGCTGAGGCGGGAAAATTGCTTGAACCTGGGAGGCAGAGGTTGCAGTGGGCCGAGATCATGCCACTCCACTCCAGCCTGAGTGACAGAGGGAGACTCTGTCTCAAAAAAAAAAAAAGTGAGAAGTATTTAAAAATTCCTCCAAGATGCATTGATAGGGGCCTTTTATAACATATAGAACATTTTGTTCAACTTTCCAGTGAAAAATGCCAGGAGTAAGTATATTGATTCATTTAGAATATAAATTACAGAAGTGTTTGAATTTAATTTTGTGAAACACCACACAGGAGGGCCATAAAACACAGATTCTGTTTGTAGCACTTCCAGCAGCTGGCAGTGAGGAAGACCAATATTAGCCCTGAAGTTGCAGAAAACACTAAATAACAGCCATTTCAACTCAGTAACACCTAAATATATAATTATAAATAACAAATTAACAGATTGGTCTCTGTGATCTTTGCTGGTTTCTGAAAAAATAATAAAAGCTTAGGTAATACTCCTTACTTCTATTCCAGTAGAGGTGCTCACACACCAGGATGGGCTTCTGGGCACCTTACCTCTCGTGCTAGAGACCAGAATGTAGGTAATTACAGTACCATGGATTCACAATGACTGTTGACATGAACTCCTCTTGTTGTAAGGTAGTTTGGGTTACAAAATCCTTTACTTACAGAATTAATCAAAGAAAGGTTTTAAGGAGATAAATATCAACAGCCTCAAAATAAACGTAACTTCAAAATATTAATCTTAATACGATGTCAAATTTAACTCTTTCCTTAATAAAACAAGCCACTCAGAGTTCAATGTGACATTTAAGTAAAGAATTTCCAAATTCTGGCTGGGAGCAGCCACTCACACCTGTAATCTCAACACTTTGGAAGGCCGAGGTGTGCAGATCACTTGAGATCAGGAGTTCGAGACCAGCCTGGCCAATATAGTGAAACCCTGTCTCTACCAAAAATCCAAAAATTAGCTGGGTGTGGTGGTGCATGCCTGTAGTCCCAGCTACTCAGGAGGGTGAGGCACGAGAATTGCTTGAACCTGGGAGGTGGAGGTTACAGTGAGTCGAGATCATGCCACTGCACTCCAGCCTAGGCAATAGAGTGAGACAACTGTCTCAAAACAACAAAAAATTAGAAAATAAAAATTGAAAATATTGCCAAACCCTGCTAATAAACAATGTTTAAGAACTCTTAGTTTAAGGCCGAGCGCGGTGGCTCATGCCTGTGATCCCAGCACTTTGGGAGGCTGAGGCGGGCGGATCACGTGGTCAAGAGATGGAGACCATCATGGCCAACATGGTGAAACCCCGTCTCTAATAAAAAATACAAAAATTAGCTGGGTGTGGTGGCGCACATCTGTAGTCCCAGCTACTCGGGAGGCTGAGGCAGGCAAATGGCTTAAACCCGGGAGGTGGAGGTTGCAGTGAGCCGCTGCATTCCAGTCTGGTGACAGAGCTAGAACCCACCTCGAAAAAAAAAGAACGCTTTATAGGCCAGGCACAGTGGCTCAAGCCTATAATCCCAGCACTTTGGGAGGCTGAGGAGCGAAGACTGCTTGAGCCCAAGAGTTCAAGACCAGCCTGGGTAACAATGGTGAAACCCTGTCTCTGCAAAAAAATAGAAAAAACTAGCCAGGTGTGGTAGCACATGCCTATAGTCCCAGCTAAACGGGAGGCTAAAGTGGGAGGATGTATATAGCCCAGGAGGTTGAGGCTGCAGTGAGCTGTGACAGCACCACTGCACTATAGCCTGGCTTTAAATTTAAAAAAAAGAACCCTTTATAAACAAGCATTCCTAGTCCAGAACATAAGACACTGAAAATGCAAACCAAATATAATTTATTTTCAACTTAAAACCAAACCAAACAATTGTTTCCCTTGCACTAAAAATCTTTTCTTCCACCAATCCCACCTACATATATGTCTGACATTTACTTCTCACTAACCACTGCAAGCGTGGGCAATGTTGTCCCTGTGGGTCATGACTTGCTAAAGTTCTAGAATAATATCTGGAGATTTGATGGATAGAAAAATACACAAGTGTATTAAACATCCAAGGTATTTTGTTAAGTACACTGATAATGACAGAATAGCAAACAATCACAGGGAGAACCACCTTCAAATCTCTAGATAGGCTTTACACAAATTTCCTCAAATCTCTAACAAACACAGGAATGGATGAGCAGACAATTTATCAATTTGATGGAATATTATTGCAACCATTAAGGCTAAACATTATAAAGTTATATAACACAGAAGATTTTATAATACAGCATAAATTTTAAACATACATTTGTATCTAGCTATAAGACATCATATATATGGGCAAAGACTTAAAGAATACAATAAGAAATGAATACTTAGTGTAGTTGTGGGGACTTCTCCAACCCTCTGTATGTTTACAAAGTAAATACAAATCAGAAGGTCTGGTTGGGCGCAGTGGCTCACACCTGTAATCCCAGCACTTTGGGAGGCCGAGGTGGGTGGATCACTTAAGGTCAGGAATTTGGGACCAGCCTGGCCAACATGGCAAAACCCCATCTGTACTGAAAATGCAAAAATTAGCCGGGCAACGTGGCAGGCACCTGTAATCCCAGCTACTTGGGAGGCTGAGCCAAGAGAATTGCTTGAACCCGCAAGGCAGAAATTGCAGTGAGCTGAGATTGTGCCGCTGCACTCCAGTCTGGGTGACAGAGTGAGACTCCATTTCATAAATAAATAAATAAATATCAGAAGGTTGAAAACGCAAGGACTCTTCTCTCTAAAGAACTGTAAAACTATCATCAGCACCTGAGTAATCATCTCATATTTATGATCTACACTAAACACACCAAAACCTGCTATATATTACCCATTTCAGGCATGCTTCTGGGCAAGGTCACCAGATAAAGGGGAAACAAGGTCCTGTCTGAGTGTTCTGATTAAGAAGAGAGAAAAAAATGACTACTTCATAGCAAGGTGACAGAGGTATTGTAACCAATAGCATGTTTTACTGCCATCTCAAGGTATCAAATTATACATTACTTCTTACCCCAATTAACCACCATATCCAATTTAAGCCCAGAAAGTTACAATACAAATGTTATGTCCTGATAACTTAAGTGACAAGCGTAACGATTATATCATTCGGATCTACTTTTCATTGCATCAGATATTACATTGCTGTTACAGTGAAAGACATTTAGATTCAAGGATATCTGAGATATCCAACTTCCAGATACAAGGATAAGGCTTCCATTATTTATGCCTGCCTTGTAAAAGCCACATGGGTCAAAAGCTTAATAAGATACTCCTGAAATTACTGGCACTACGTCGAAATGCAGAATTGGTTTGGATTCTATTAAAGTGATGTAAGAATTGCCCTTAGCACCTAGGTTTTTTGCAGAAAGTAACAAATTAATCCTAAAATTCAGAGTGAAATGCAAAGAATCCAAAAATAGCCAAAACAAATTTGAAAAAGACCAAAGTTACAGGACACACACTTCCTGACTTGAAAACTTAACTACAAAGCTACGAAACCAAGACTGTGTGGTACTGGCACAAGGATAGACATATAGATCAGTGTCGTAGAACTGAGAGGCCAGAAACAATCCTTAAGTCAACTGGTTTTGAAAAGGTGCCAAGACAATTCAACAGGGGATAGAAGAGTCTTTTCAACAAATGGTGCTGGGACAACTTGTTATCCACATGCAAAATAATGAAGTTGAACTCCTACCTTACACCACATATGAAAATTAACTCAAAATGGATATTCACATGGAAAATAATAAAATTGGACATCTAATTTACGTCATATACAAAAATTAACACAAAATGGGTAATGGTCATAGTGTAAGAGCTAAAGCTATAAAATTCTTAGAAGAAACATAAATCTTCATGATCTTAGATTAGCTTCTTAAATATGATCCCGAAAACAGAAAAGAAAAAAAATGATAAACTGACTTCGTCAAAATCAAAAATTTTTGAGCTTCAAAGTGTACCATCAAGAAAAAGAAAAAAAACCCACAAAATGGGAGAAAATATTTGCAAGTCATATATCTGGTAAGGAACCTGCATCTAAAATATATAAAGAATGCCTAAAATTCAATAATAAAGACAAAAAAATTGAATAGATATTTCTCCAAAGAAGACACACAAATGGCCAATAGATAAATGAAAAGACTCTCTCTGCTAATGGTACTATGAAAGTGATATTCCTATCCACTACTGGCAGCATAGTAAATTGCTACGATTAATCTGTGGAAAAATGATTTTATGGCAAAAGTTTTTAAAAGATTTTTAAACAAATGTTTTGTGCCCTTTGACTTAGTCATCTAATTTCTGGAAATCACCTAAAGAAACAATATCAAATATGGGAACATATATATACATATATAATGATGTTGCCACAATGTAACTGAAGGTAAAACTGGATGCAACCTGTATGTTTGAGAATATAAGAACCATTATATTCTCAAAATCTAATCATGGACTATTATATATTCCTTGATAATGCTGATAATGGTATGAAAATACAACAGAAAATGTGTATTCTAAGAGACTAAAACAAAATTCAATATTAACTCCTAATTATATTTACCTAAAACATACATATAAAATAACAGCAAAGTTATAAAACTAAAAGAGGATAATTATCTTAGTGTGGCAGAATTATGGGTATTCTTCTCAAACCTTCTTATTGAGTTGTCAATAATATTTTCATAAAGAAATACTTTTACCTTATCCCAGAAATCGATCAAAGCTGTAAAGTCCCATTTCTTAGAATACGCCACATTGTATTTCAGAATAGCATCCTGTGGAAAATGCAGAAACAAAACGTCATGGTATGGCCAAGTGAATGACCTATGAAGAGCCTGTCTCTTATGAATTACCTCCAGTACATTTCATAATGTTAGACAAGCTTCCTACTACCTCCCCCTGCTACTGATAAGGACATCAGTAGCTACAGACAAACAGAATGACTAGTAATTTATTATTCACTTAAAAAAATGAGATTAGAAAGGTCAAGTAATAGCTGAAAAAACACAATTACACCCTAAAGCATGCATTCTAAATAGGGTGATATACTCCAAATAGACAAAAACTGGATCTTGAGGGATAAAAAATAAACTTAGATATCACAATTGTTGGTGGTCCTTGAAAGCGTCATATTATATATACACAGATACATAGTAGATTTGTAGTATGAAAATTTCATGGGTCAGTTAATAGGGTTGAGGTATAAATTTTTTTGTAAAAAATAAAAAATAAAAATTTCATGGGGACGAGGAGATTAGGAAAAAAGTATTTAAAAATTGTATTTTTAACAAGTATTTTTATACAATATATATAAATTATTATCTTCCTCCAGCAGTTCACATAAATTACACATTTATGTAGAAGAAAAAGTCAAAATACTATGCCATCTACTGGTGTAGCTTTTAACTGTTTGAATAGGCAATACTATACATGTGGTTTCCAGAGTCAGGTACTCATAAGACAATCCACTAGATGTGCAGAAACAACTATTTATTTATAATTGCCTTTTATCTCATCCTTTTAAATATCTACTTTGGTTTTATTTTATACTGTACATATTACATTAATAAAGTAACAGATACGTAGAATTTACAAATGACTATTTATATTGGTAATACACACTCAAAATTTTTTTTACTGAGGCACACAGGTCTGAAAACCACTGTTAGCTTATTACTATAAATCTTCCAAATTTCGTTATCATTGAATAAGTTTTTAAAAAATTAATACTCTGTCAAAGCTTCCTGAATAGTACTTCATGCCATACTAAGTATCTAGGTTAAATGACGAGCCAACAAAATGTGTCTTATTCACTTGGAATCAGGGGACATCCAAGTTCCTTAAGAAAAGAGAAGAGAAGATAAAAGAAAAAGAAAAATCATCCATAAAATAAGATAGCAAGAAAGAGTCTTTATTTTTCGCTCACAAGCGATACATAACATTTTCTATTAAGAATTGGCTGGGCGCGGTGGCTCACGCTTGTAATCCCAGCACTTTGGGAGGCCGAGGCGGGCGGATCACAAGGTCAGCAGATCGAGACCACAGTGAAACCCCGTCTCTACTAAAAATACAGAAAAAAATTAGCCGGGCGTGGTGGCGGGCGCCTGTAGTCCCAGCTATTCGGAGAGGCTGAGGCAGGAGAATGGCGGGAACCCGGGAGGCGGAGCTTGCAGTGAGCCGAGATCGCGCCACTGCACTCCAGCCTGGGAGACAGAGCGAGACTCCGTCTCAAAAAAAAAAAAAAAACAAAAAAACAAAAAAAAAAAGAATTAAGAGATTTTAGGCCGGGCGCGGTGGCTTGCGCCTATAATCCCAGCACTTTGGGAGGCTGAGGCGGGCGGATCACAATGTCAGGAGATCGAGACCATCCTGGCCAACATGGTGAAACCACGTCTCTACTAAAAATACAAAAATTAGCTGGGTGTGGTGGCATATGCTTGTAATCCCAGCTACTTGGGAGGCTGAAGCAGGAGACTCACTTGAACCAGGGAGTCAGATGTTGCAGTGAGCCGAGGTCGTGCCACTGCACTCCAGCCTGGGTGACAGAGCGAGATTCCATCTCAAAAAAAAAAAAAAGAAAAGAAAAAAGAATTAAGAGATTTTGGCCTGCACGGTGGCTCACGCCTGTAATCACAGCACACTCTGGGAGGCTGAGGCAGGTGGATCACTTGAGTCCAGGAGTTCGAGACTAGCCTGGGCAACATGACAAGACCCCTAGAAAAAAATACAAACATTAATCAGGCATGGTGGTGCGTGCCTGTAGTCTCAGCTACATGGGGGCGCTGAGATGGGAGGATCGCTTGAGCAAAGGAGGTTGAGGTTGCAGTGAGCCGAGATTGCACCACCGCACTCCAGTCTGGGTGACAGAGCAAGATCCTATCTCAGAAAGAAAAAAAAAAGAAAGAAAAAAAAAAAGATTTTAAGGATTTTTTTTTCCAATCGCTGGTATCTAATTTCAGAACTTCATAAAGTATTAAATAGAAACGTGTATCAATAGGTGAATGAATAAACAATGCACATACTGGAGCAAACTATCAATATATTGAACAATATGGATGAATCTCAAAATTATCTTCATTTTGAGTGAATGAAGCCAGACATACCCACCATGATTCAATTCATGCAGAATGTAAACTATAGTGAAAAAGAACAGATTAGTAGTTGTCTGGGGCCACAGCAGAAAGTGGAATGGACTGCAAAGTGGGGAGAGGAATCTTTGGGGATGACACAAACATTCTGTATCTTGATTATAATGGGAGCTTCATGGGTATGTGTAAATGTCAAAAATTATCAAATGACACACTTTAAAAGGATAAACTTTCTTATCCATACCTTATAATTCCTCAAAGTTGGTAAGGAAAAAAATTTTAAGTAGCAATTGCATTCTAATTCTTCACTGTAATTCTCTAATTATTTTAGTGTTTTATAATTAGCATTAAGCTCTAGCTCGTATTTATTTTTACTTCAGTCTTCAAGTCTCAAAAGTAGTCTACCATGAGGTCGCCTGTCATTAGAAAAACTGGATACTACTCTGTACTCTTGAGTTATCAACTACTGAGTAAGTTCTTTTTAGTTCATAATTCACAATAAGCACAAAAAATTCTTTCCATGCAAATTATCACACACATTATTTATATAAGTACTACTGTGTAAATCAACTTGTGAGGACACTATTACTTTTTTAAATTCTGAATGTCTCTAATCCCTCTAAATCCAAATCAAATGGTATATGAACAGCAAAAAGATCACTACATTCAATCAGAGGGATTTAATGTTTCCCTCTTCCTCTCTCAAAGCATTCTTTCAGCAAAGGAAACAATTACCATAAGCAGATAGAAAAATATCTCGATGGATTACTCTGTTCTAGTGAATCTACCATACGAGAAATGAAAAAAGGAAATTCAGCTTAAAGCAATTACGGCTTCCTGAAACAATCATGGTGCACTAAGGAACTGCCAGAGAGGTAAGCAGATTGTGTAAGTTAAAACACTATAGTTATTCTTTTATTTATTTATTTATTTTCAAAGATGGAGTTTCGCTCTTTGTTGCCCAGGCTGGAGTGCAGTGGCGTGATCTTGGCTCACTGCAACCTCCGCCTCCTGGGTTCAAGCAATTCTCCTGTCTCAGCCTCCTGAGTAGCGGGGATTACAGGCACCCACCACCATGCCCGGCTAATTTTTGTATTTTTAGTAGAGATGAGGTTTCACCATGTTGGCCAGGATAGTCTCAAACTCCTGACCTCTGGTGATCCGCCTGCCTCGACCTCCCAAAGTGCTGGGATTACAGGCGTGAGCCACCACGCCTGGCCTCACTATAATTATTCTATTTGCAGTTGAAGAAATATAAAAATTCTTAAAAACAGCCTCTGTTTAGAAGAATAAAAATAAAGAATCTAAGATAGTGTTCTTCAAATGGACTCCGGGTAGTATTCCTGGGTAGCCTGCTTCTATGTGAGTTTATAATTTTGTTTTTAGAAAATAACGGCCAAATAACAACACGCTGTAGGAATGAAGGCTGGTACTATTAATAGACAAAAATAATGAAAAGATTGAGCTGTCCTACTATACACCACAGTACAGGTATGTTAAATTCTAACGAACCTTTGTCCAGATGTGGTAATTACATGCCGTAATCCCAGTAATTTGGGAGGCCAAGGCAGGTGGATCACTTGAGCTCAGGAGTTTGAGACCAGCATGGGTAACATGGCAAGATTCGGTGTCTCAGCCAAAAAATATAGAAAATTAGCCCAGTGTGGTGGCATGCACTTGTGGCACATGCCTGTAACATTATACTAAAACTAAGTAAACTCTAGCAGAACTTGAGATTTTTTTCCAGCTACTCAGGAGGTTGAGGCACGAGAATCGCTTGAGCCAAGGAGGTGTAGGCTGCAGTGAGCTGAGATCGCACCACTGCGATCTGATGTTCTATATAAGGATCCCATCTTTGTATCCACCGACATCCATCAACTGTTCATGATTAGTAGGAAAAGTAATTAATTGCAAAATAATTTCTTCTTTATGTAGTATTTTAAAGAATTTCTCAGCATACTATTTTGGGGTTTGGATCAGCAGTTTGAAAATATCTGTGCAAAAAAAGGAATAATGACTACAAATTGTTTTCACTGTGATAATAAATACAAATCAAATGATGGTTCATTACACCTGAAATTAAAAAAAAAAATCAAACTGATACAGCTGTATAAGCACTACAGGTATGAGGAGTTAGCTGGGAGCAGTGACTCATGCCTATAATCCCAGCCAGCACCTTGGGAGGCCAGGCCAGGTGGATCACTTGAGCCCAGAGATTGGAGACCAGCCTAGGGAACACAGAGAAACCCTGTCTCTACAAAAAAATAAAATAAACAAAATTAGTCTGGGCATGGTGGCATACACCTGTAATCTCCTCTACTCAGGAGGCTGAGATGAGGATTGCTTGAGCCTGGGAAGCAGACGTCGCAGTGAGCTGTGACCACGCCACTGCACTCCACCCTAGGTGATGGAGCAAGACCCAGCCTCAAATTAAAAAAATATATATATATACACATACATATATGGAGTTTATATTTAGCTTTATGTTTGCATACACATAATTAACATTATACTAAAACAAAGCAAACTCTAGCAGAACTTGAGATTGCTTCCATTTAAAGAGTTTGCTTTTTGTAGTTGTGAGCCTGAGTAGTTAGTGTATTATTGGTATTGCTGAAGGCAGGGTTGATCCCTCGCTTGAAACTTGGGTTCAAGATAATCTAAATTGTGTTAGGGAAGGAACTGACTGTACTCATGGCTAACCTGAAATATTAAAATAAGGCTGCCCCTAAAACCTTCTTAGTCACACAGGATCCTTGTAGCCAAAACAGTGTATGTTCCAGCTGCAGAGAGCAGACTGCTCTCAGCTTGCACAGCACCTTAGGTGTGGGAAGAATATATGGATAGAGAATGGGGTAGATAAAGAAGGACGGAAATGTTGTCACCCAGGTGGCTTTAGGGTCCTAAGGAGTGGAAAAGGATGGCACTGGGGAGGTCTTCATGGATCTGTGTAGGAGTTCCCTGTAGATAAATTACTGATCCCCCATCTACTATCCCCAGTATGTAATGGCTGAATTAATACGTAATCAACTGCATTGTATCTAAAGCCTTAGAACTAGTCAGGTGCTCCCCCCACCTAATACCATTTCTTACCCCGTAATCCTACCTGATTTTTAACAAACCATTAATAATTCTAATGATAATCTCTATTTTGTTGTGTTTTTTTGTAACTGTTTTAAATAAATCAATTTGTACTGTAAAAAAAAAATAAAGAGTCCGCTTTTTTTTTCTTTTTTTAAAAAAAGAGCCCATTAGAAGATTGAGAAACACTGTCCCCAAGGAATAAAGTCTTCAAAATACATTATGGTATAACATATTAATGTTTTCCATGTAAAGAAAAAAAACAGGAGCTACAGAAAGGCATAGAAAGTTTAACAATAACTTGCAAGTATCAGTAGAAAATATTAAGAAAGCTGAGAAACTATACACAACAAATTAAGTCTCTGAAAGAAAATAAAACCCATTTTCACAGAAGTATAAAAAATTCTGTCACTGTTTATATTCATAAAAACATTAAAAGTTTTCATGGCTATAGTGCCCCCAAAATATAAATATATATATATACACGCACACACTCACACTCATATTTTAGATATTAGAAAAACAATCTAATGGTTACCCTTGCAATCATAAATGAAATATAAATATATCAAAAATAAATTATTGCCAAAATATAAGATTAATAAATTATTCAACTGCTAGGAGCTATATTAAGGGCAATAAAAACCAGAATGCTTAACATATACTTTAATCATTAGGAAACTCAGCTTCCCTTTGGGCAAATATTGCAGAAGTCATAATTCTTTCCTGATTTACTTTTAAAGATATTTCAGAAACATGACAATTTTAAAACAAAAAATAAAAGAGAAGCTTGAACTGAAGGAAATTGGATGGGGAATCAGGAAACAGAGGTATTATTCCTGGTTCTCCAAATTATTCTGTGTGGCTCCAGGCAAGTCATTTGCAACTCTCAGTTCTTCTCATTTCCTAGTAGAATGTCTCTAAGGAGCCTTCCTTAGTGCCAGGAAGCAAGTACTTTGCATCTAAAGAATGTTGCTACCTGAGTCTATTAAGACCACAAAGTCTTTGAAAGAGGAGACACAGGGCCCATAAAGAGGCAAGAATGGTAAAAACAACATACCTTCAAGTTTTGGGGTCGTGTAAATTTGTTGAGAAGTGCAGTCTGAATGAGCTCCCACCGGCTCCCTGCAGTTCGCTCACCATTCTTTTGGAAAAAAGAAAAACATATGAGGAAGCTATTCTAAGTTCTTTTGCATCACAGAATCAAAGGTCAAACAAGCAAATACCAAACCATTTTTCAGAGACTAAAAGAATCTCGGTTTTTGTTCTTACCTCATCTTCTACTGGGTACAAATTTTGTTCTGAACAAGGCATTTTAACATGCTTGTTATCCCACAAATCTTTATAATGTGTTGGAAAAGGTTTAGGAACTTCTCCTGCTCGCAAAAGATCTACCTGAAATTGAGGGTAAACAAAATTGTCAGTGCATAAAAACAAAATGTATCTTCTATAAAATAATCCAAAGTAACCAAAGCAAATGCTATAAAATAGAGACCAGCTCCCAGGCAAGAAATCACCAAAGAACCCTTCAGTTCTTCCCATTCCTCACCTCCATTCAACCAGGTTCCAAGTCACCAGATACAGTATATATTCTAGCTCCATATCCCCTAGGAATCCTTCCTTGCCTCAGCTTTTACTAAGTGTTTCCTATCCTTCTCCCTAACTCCAGCTGTTGCTAGACACATCCAGCCCCCATAAAACCCTTACCCTGACTTTGAGATAACATTATCTTTCTAAAGAACTCCCGGGCTTCTAATTCTATAATGCCTATACTCTGATTCTAAATGTCATCCTGATTTTCGTATACTTTCTTATCAAAACACCATTCATTCCAAACAAGTCTTAAACAACACTTAAAATTCCTTAAACATAGCAAATACATTTTCATATCTATATGCCTGTACACATACTACTGTGGCCTCTCTTTTTAATACCACTACTACCAATTGCCACCTCCCCCACTGTATCTGGTTAAATCTCTACTGTCACCTTCATAGCTCTGCCAACTTTTCATTATCTTTATGAAGTCTTTAGAAACTTCAAAGTAGGCAGCTATTTATCTTGTTTTGTTAGATTATTATCATGCTAGAGCACACTTGTTTTCCTCTCCTTCATTAGATCCCAAACTTCCTGAAAATAACCATATTAACTTTGTATTCTGAATATGTAAGATAGAACCTGGCATGTGTACATGTGTATGCATATATGCATACATGCAAATATATATATACACACATATGCTACTATAATAACTATTAAGTAAACGTTTGAGGAAGTGGTACAGTAGGTAGCCAGTCAGACATGAGCAGGGCAGGACAGGGCCCCTACCACTACCAGGAATGTCAGACAACCCTCAAGTGATGCACAGGCAGTTGTGAAACTGCCTCTCTAAAATAACTGGAAGCAGCCGGCACCAGGAAAAGGAGTCAGCCAATAAGATAGAAAAATCTGAAATTGGTGATCAGCAGCGTCCTGTTAAGATCTTAGGAGTTGGGCAAGTCGGCTCCAGCGTGTGTACTAGGAAGCAAAATGGCAGAGTTTAACTGGTATATGACCTTGTAAGAACACTCGACTGGTAAGGGGAGAATACCTCAAGGAAGCATGTGTACAACTCCAGTAATCACATTGCGCATGCAGACAGCCCATCTCAAGGGAAGAATCAGGAGAGAAGGGGACACAACCCCCTGGAAGCATGCCAACATATAAAACCTCAAGTCAAAGGTCAAACTATGTACTTGATCTCTCAAGTCGCCCACTTGGCCCTCTTCCAAGTGTACTTTACTTCCTTTCATTCCTGCTCTAAAGCTTTTTAATGAACTTTCACTCCTGCTCTAAAACTTGCCTTGGTCTCTCATTCTGCCTTATGCCCCTCAGTCAAATTCTTTCTTCTAAGGAGGAGTATTAACACTGCTGCAGACCCATATAGATTTGCCACTGGTAAGAGAAAGAGATTATGGTTTAAAGTTTAACATTATGCCTATTCTGGATATTTCATATAAAAGAAATCATTTAATATGTATCCTTTTGTGTCTGGCCTTTTTCACTTAGCATAATGTTTTCAAGATTAACCCATGTGGTAGTATGTATGAGTACTTCACTGCAGAGCATAATCACATAAATATATAATTTCACTTGTAATATGTTATGAATACGACGAACATTGTGTTATGAGACCAGCTCAGATTTAGTTTATCTGGTAAACTTAGGTAAGGCTTCCTTGAGGAAGTGGCAACTGAGCTTAACTCTAATGGCTAAAAAATTAACAAGGAAAAGAGTGAAACAAAAATAATATTCTAAGACCCCCAACCAACTGAATGGACCCTTCCCTCAGCCAAGGGCATTCTAAAGCAAACCCAAAACACTAGTTCAGGCCATGATGGGAACGGGTGGTTGGACATGCTTCATTATACCTTCCTCCCTTTGAAATTTAGACATGACTGACCAGCGTTAACATTAAAACAGGTACCTTAAAACTGACAAGGCAGACTCTTTATAGCAATTAAGATACCAACATGACACATACCAAGCTCTGAAAGAAACGGAAGTATTTTACCCCAAAATATATTTATTTGAAATATTTGGAAATGGCCCTGCTAAACTGTCTCTTGTGGGTAAAATCTACATTCTGTAGAGCAAGGGTCCCCAACACCCCGGAATGCAGACAGGCATGGACTAGGGGTCTATTGCCTGTTAGGAACCAGGCCGCATAGCAGGAGGTGAGCAAGGCTGAGCTCTGCCTCCTGTCAGGTCAGTGGCAACATCAGATTCTTATAAGAGCAAGAACCCTATTATGAACTGCGCATGTGAGGGATCTAAGTTGCACACTCCTTATGAGACTCTAACTAATGCCTGATGATCTGAGGTGGAACAGTTTCATTCTGAAACCATCCCCCAACCCATGAAAAAATGGTCTTCCATAAAACTGGTCGCCGGTGCCAAAAAGTTGGGGACTGCTGCTGTAGAGAATCCCCTTCCCTTTCCAGGTCTTCCTTGATCCAGTCCAGGAGAGAAGTAATGAAGCGTCTGATAAGAGCTCTGAAGCCTGTTACCTACAAGCATCATCTGCATGATAAAACCTTGGTCTTTAGAAACCCTTCTTAACCCAGACAATCCTTTCTACTGATCCCAGGTCTTTAGATAATAACTGTCTTAACCAATTGCCAAGCAGAGAATCTATGACCTGGAAGCCCCTTTCGAGTTGTCCTGCCTGCTGGACCAAATCTTACATGTATTGATTGATATCTTATACCTCTCTAATACATATAAAACCAACCTGTAGCCTGATCACCTTGGGCACATGTACTCAGGATCTCCTAGGGCTGTGTCACAGGCCATTGGTCACTCATATTTGGCTCAGAATAAATTTCTTTAAATATTTTACAGTTTGACTCTATTTACCAACATTCCTTAAAAACGGAACAACTATGGAAAGAAGACTGTCAAACAGGCAGCTTCATAAAAACATCTGCTGAGACAGAGCAGGGAGCCCTCTTAGGGGCCTGCCAGGAGTGCCCTCAAGCAAGGAAATAAAAGAAAATCTCGAATCCCTTTGTTAGGAATAATGCTCAAAATCCTAAGGAAATTGAACACTCGAACAAAGGATTCTTAGCAAAGCAATTTTACTTCTGCGCAGAGGAGTGCCTCCTTGGCCAGTCGCCATGAGAGCACACCTGAACAAAGGGGCACAAGAGCCTTTATTCCTGACGCAAGTCCTGCCCCTGTACCCTTTCCCCACTGGCTGGGGTCGGGTCATACAATCTAAACTAATTCCGGTTAGCTAAACATTTGATTTTTTTAGATAAGGTGGGCACGTGAAAGAAAGCAGAGAGGAAAGGGGAAGGCATGTCTGTAATGAGCTAGAAAGTTAGTTCTCTTTCCAAATAAGGAAAGGAATGTGAGCTGGTATTGATAACGCTTGGTACTGTGACGTGCCTGGGCATCTAACAAAGGCAAAAAGGAGAAAAGGAGAAAAAGGAAAAAGGAAGGGGGGCACCATGAACTAAAGAATAAAAGATTGATCAGGTTATTTGAAGAGAAACCTCATCATATCCGAAACCTTCAAGGGAAATTCCAGGCACCTAGCTAGCCTTGAGAAGTAAATGAGCCATCAGATAAGCAAGGAGGTAATAACAGCTTAAACCAATAGCCACTCATGGAAGTCAGAGCCACAAGATGTGTTGCTCCCTATAGAAAATAAAGATAACAACTTGACATAGGTCCCTGAGTTATTTTTCAGAAACTCAGACCCCCGCCAAATGGAAAATGCCAACCACCATCACATAAGGGGGAACTGAAGACTGAACTCTGACTGACGTTCTTTGTTCTAAATTTCTTCCTGAGGGGCTTGGAGACAGTGACACCCACATGCCAAACCTTAACATTCCTTTCTGCTGATCCCAAGTTTCTAGACAAAGCCTTGCTTCCTTAACCAATCGCAAATCAAAGAATCTCTGAATCCTGCAACCCCAGTTCAAGATATCCTGCCTTTTGGGACCAAACCAATGTATAACCCCCACATATTGATGTATGATTTTGCCAATAACTTCTGCTTTCCTAGAATATATCGCTACCTTTAATAAATCTTGCTTGTAAGCCATTGGGGAGGTCAGGTTTTTTTTTTGTTGTTTTTTTTTTAAATTTAATTTAATTTTTTTTTTGAAACGGAGTCTCGCTCTGTCGCCCAGGCTGGAGTGCAGTGGCGCAATCTCGGCTCACTGCAAGCTCCGCCTCCCGGGGTTCATGCCATTCTCCTGCCTCAGCCTCTCCGAGTAGCTGGGACTACAGGCGCCCGCCACCACGCCCGGCTAATTTTTTTTGTATTTTTAGTAGAGACGGGGTTTCACCGTGGTCTCGATCTCCTGACTTCCTGATCTGCCCGCCTCGGCCTCCCAAAGTGCTGGGATTACAAGCGTGAGCCACCGCGTCCGGCCGGGAGGTCAGGTTTTAAGCAATAGCTATCCTATTCTACTTGCTTGGTACCCTGCAAACAAACACCCCTACTTCTCTTGCTACAGATGTCAGTGTCAGTGTTTGGCTTTACTGCACCGGGTGAGTGTACCCAGGTTCAGTTTAGTAACACTGCAGCTCAAGAAAAATAAACCTGGGCCGGGGGTGGTGCCTCACGCCTGTAATCCCAGCACTTTGGGAGGTTGAGGAGGGCGGATCACAGGGTTAAGAGATTGAGACCATCCTGGCCAACATGGTGAAACCCCATCTCTACTAAAAATACAAAAATTAGTTAGGCATCGTGGTCCGCATCAGTAGTCCCAGCTACTCGGGAGGCTGAGGGAGGCGAATCGCTTGAATCCGGGAGGCGGAGGTTGCAGTAAGCTGAGATCACGCCACTGCACTCCAGCCTGACGACAGAGCAAGACTCTGTCTCAAAAAATAAATAAATAAATAAATAAATAAATAAATAAATAAATACAAACCTGTGAGTCATCTATATAGGTGATCATTAAAACCACAAGCGTGGGTGAGACCAACCAGAGAGAGAGAGAAGAAAAAAGGACCTATGAAAAAGGCTTGAGGAACTCCAACAATACTTACTTGTCACATACAGAAGAACAGCCTAAAAGGAAAATAAGAATTGGCTAAGAAGGAAGAAAGAAATTTAGGATTATATTGTGTCATGGAGCCAAAGGATGGGTATATTCCAAGGAGAAAAGAAATGTCTATAGAGTCAAATGTGGCCAGGCACAGTTGCTCACGCCTGCAATCTCAACACTTTGGGAGGTTGAGGCTGGAGGATCACTTGAGGCCTGGAGTTCAAAATCAGCCTGGGCCAACATAGCTACAAATTTAGAAAATTAGCAGGTGTGGTAGCACATGCCTGTAACCTCAGCTACTCAGGAGGCTGAGGTGGGAGGATTGCTTGAACCTAAGAGTTGGAGGCTGCAGTGAGCCAAGATCACACACCACTGCTACTGCAATCCAGCCTGGGTGACAGAGTGAGATCCTGTCTCTTTAAAAAAAAAAAAAAAAAAAAGGCCAGGAACGGTGGCTCCCACCTGTAATCCCAGCACATTGGGAGGCCCAGGCGGGTGATCACCTGAGGTCAGGAGTTTAAGACCAGCCTAGCCAACATGGCGAAACCCCGTCTCTATTAAAAATACAAACATCAGCCAAGGTTGGTGGTATGCACCTGTAGTCCCAGCTACTTGGGAGGGTGAGGTAGGAGGATCGCTTGAACCCGGGAGGCAGAGGTTGCAGTGAGCCGAGATCACACCACTGCACTCCAGCCTGGGTGACAGAGCAAGACTCTATCTCAAAAAAAAAAAAAAAAAAAAAGTCAAATGTGACAGAATCAGCAGTTATGCTCAAAGTATTTTCACCCTCATAAGAACGTCCCAAAGGTAATTTTATAAGGATGTGCCATATTATCTGATAAAACAGCGTAGGTACCAGTTGAGCTTCACACAAAGGGGAACATACATGTAATATGCTTTGTGTGTGGCTCTGTGTTTGCATGCATGCACGTATGCATGTATTTGTTGGAAATCGACCACTAAGTGCAATTTCAGATTGCCTTACATTTCTAAAGCTAAATGTTGGTTTCATTTTATTTTTAAGAAACAGGGTCTTTACTCTGTCATCCAGGCTAAACTGCAGGGCTCAAGTAATCCTCCCGCCTTAGCCTCATGAGTAGCTAGGACTACAGGCATACGCCACCATGCCTGGCTAATTTTTTAACTTTTTATACAGATGGGCTCTCCCTATGTTGCCCAGGCTCGTCTTGAACTCCCGGCCTCAAGCAATCCTCCTGCCTTGGCGTCCTAAAGTGCTGGGATTATAGGTGTGAGCTATTGTGCCCAACTTTCATTTTACTATTTCAAATTCTATAACTATTAACATCTGGAATCTTAGTAATGTAACTAAACATTGCTATTAAGTAACTGTTAATTACATTTATATCTTATTATCATATTCAGGAATAAGAATCTAGAAGAAAATACAACAAATTGTTAAACTCTGGGAATAAGACTGAGAGATGGGTTTTCTGAGTTACATGCTTTCATATAATAGTTGCGTATTTTTTACAATAGTCTTGCATTGCTGTTGTAACAAAATAGAAGATTTTAAAAACTCAAGGGTCCTGGGTATCTAAGAAAGAAACGTTAACTATAGAGATTAAATAATGATGGTGTAGGATGGTTTGGGTTTTCTTTGTGGGAGGGTGGGAGAGAGAAGGAGGAGAAAAAGCTAAAATATCACTTAACACCCTCTGTCCATCTTTTCTCCAGTTCCTCACCATTAACACCATCTCAGTAATCCAGACTAAGAACCTTAATTTTACATGCATTATCAACAACTCCTTTTTATTTGTCACCCATATTTAGGAATTCACCATATTCTATCACTTTTACCTCATAATAACGCAACCTTCTATTTTCTTTTTTATCCCCATGATTATTATCTCAGTGATTTTCAAGCTTTTTAAATAGCAGAATCCCTTTTCTCCCCTAAGAAATTTGACATAAAGTCATTTAAAGTCCGCTGGGCGCGGTGGCTCACGCCTGTAATCCCAGCACTTTGGGAGGCCGAGGCAGGCGGATCACGAGGTAGGAGATTGAGACCATCCTGGCTAACACAGTGAAACCCCGTCTCTACTAAAAATCCAAAAATAAATTAGCCAGGCGTGGTGGCGGGCGCCTGTTGTCCCAGCTACTCGGGAGGCTGAGGCAGGAGAATGGCGTGAACCCGGGAGGCGGAGCTTGTAGTGAGCCGAGATGGCACCACTGCACTCCAGCCTGGGCGACAGAGCGACACTCCATCTCAAAAAAAAAAAAAAAAAGTAATTTAAAGTCACAGCAAAGCTATTTTTAGAAATACAGTTTTTGGCCGGGCACGGTGGCTCACGTCTGTAATCCCAGCACTTTGGGAGGACAAGGTGGGCAGATCACCTGAGGTCGGGAGTTTGAGATCAGCCTGGACAACATGGAGAAACCCCGCCTGTAATCCCAGCTACTCGGGAGGCTGAGGCAGGAGAACTGCTTGAACCCGGGAGGTGGAGGTTGCCGTGAGCCAAGATCGTGCTATTGCACTCCAGCCTGGGCAGCAAGAGCAAAAAACTCCATCAAAAAAAAAAGAAATACAGTTTTTATAGTAACTTTTACTTACTTACTCTAATATCAGTAAGTGATGATGAGACAGTTTTAAATACAAAATTTGAAATTAGGAGTTAGGGATGAGAGTTAAGGCTTACATTAATCTACCATTTAGTTTACATTTATCTCTCTTACACATTATTAAGAAAATCCTGATTCACTCATCTATACAGTTGCAAATGGTAACATTTTACAAACTGTTTATTTTGATATTAAGCTAACTCTTCAGATAAATGGTAGCAAGGGAACCTTGGCTCTATGGTCTGCACAAAAATGGGTTATCTTGGCAAAAACAGCTGGTTCAAATGTGGAATTAAGCATCTTCAAATTTGATTGTGCAGTTCTTTTTTAACAAGTTTTTCACTGTTAAAAATATAATTTAGAAATGAAATTTGCATCAAACTTCAAAAGAACCCCTGAAGCACCTCTATGTGGCACAATTCGGTACATACTGTTGCCTTACTTAACTCTTATCTGGGCTCTTACATTACCTATCCCGGCTCCCAGTGTATCCTCACTTCTGTTTTCCTTACATGCAGCTGTCTGATTAATCTTGCTACAGCACAGATACTGTCTGCACAGACATGACTTAAGTCTGGTTCCTGGCACTTGAAGCCCTCTGTGATATGAACCCAATCCAATTTTCAAGTCTCTTCCTCATTCCCCACCCAAATTCCACACTCCAGCAAAGGCACTGTTTTCCATTTCTAAAACAGATAGTTTTCAACCACACAGGCTTTTCTTATAAATCTTATATATCTGTCTGGAAGTCTCCGGTCTTACTAACTGCACCTCAGAAATTTATGCTTATCTTTTAGAGCTCAGCTCAAACCCCATAACTCTGCTGAATGTTACTCTCACCTCTAAATATGCTAAAGAATTCTGAATTTCAAAATAGTTAATCACATCTACACTAAATTGTATGTTAAAAGGGATCATGTCAATTTTTTTTAGTACTGTGTGTGAAATCTATCTAAAACCTGACTAATAAATGAGATGAATGTTTAAAACTACCCAGCGAGTGATGGAAATCTAAAACTGGATTATGGTGATGGTCACATAGCTCAATAAATGGACTCAATATCACCAAATTGAGCGCTTAAAATGGGTGAATTTTTATATACCTCAATGAAGTTTTTTAAAAGCAAGAACACACAGAAAGTACAAAAGAGGTTACTAAGAACTAGAGGAAGCAGGGAAGGAGGTTTAATTATTTAATATGTACAGTTTCTGTTAGTGTAGTGTTATGATATTCACATTGGTTTTTGTCCAGGTTCTTGGCTTGTAACTCCCATAGCCCTTGTTATAGTCTTTTGTTATAATGTTATAATGTTAGTCTTTTGTTATGTTTTGTTACGATGTTGTTATAATGTTATAATATAATGTTAAAACAAAGAGGGTAACAGCCCTTTCCCGAAAGAAACCCCCTTCTTGCCTGGGGACTAGACTGCCATGGTAGGACTAACAAAATAGGCACAAGATTAGAAATTATGGTTTAGGAGTCATGCAGCTGGAGGCTACAAGATTCTGACCCTCCCTAAACTGCTAAGATCAGTGCTTGGGATATTTTGCAGACCCTGCACTTGATGGATCAGCTGGCACCACCCAGATGGATAAACTGGCTCATCTGATCTTATGGTCCTCACCCAGGAACTGACTCAGCACAAGAACACAGCTTCAGCTTCCCATTATTTCTTCTTCTGACCCAACCAATCAGCACTCTTGACACACTGGCCTTCCCCAACCCACCAAATTATCCTTAAAAACTCTGATCCCCGAATGCTCGAGGAGACTGATTTGAGTAATAAGAAAACTCTGGTCTCCTGCAAAAAAAAAAAAAAAAAAGGCACAATTGGATAATGATTTAAGGACACTAACACTAAACCATATGTAACTTTGAAATTTAGGGACGAATGCAGGATTGTGCAGTGAGTACACAATACTACCAATCGAGTAAAAAGAAAAAAAAGAATCCAATGAGGTTTCTTAAAAATACTGAAAAAAAAATCTTCACCATCAGCTGACAATGATTGCTAATTTGTTAAGTTCTATATTAAGTAAGTTATCATTATATTGCTCCATTCTGTAGAATTCTCAGTATTTTATATATGCAGAAAACAGAAGAACTTTCTAAGCCTTGGGCTGTTTCTCACTTAATAAATATCACAATAAATGAGGACTTCCAGTCTTCTCTCATCATAGATAAGAGGTCCTACCTACCCGAATAGTTACTGTGTGATTGGCAGATGGTCTCAAGAGAGGCAGCCGGATCCCACACCGAGGCATTCTTCTCATCTCCTCAATGGGAGTTCCAAGCCACTTCTTATCTGGAGAAACGTGAGGCGGAACGTATTTAGGGATCTTCCTTTCTGTTCTTTGATGTTTGGTTTCGCATTGTTCTTTCCTAAGGTCAAGACAAATGTATTTAGTCACAAATTATTTACTGTTTTAATTCCCTTAGATATACAAGCACAAAACTTACCTAGACGTTATTGTTTAAAGTATGCCATACTTGGTCACTCACTTCGTTATGTTTTATATTTACAATCAAAATAAAAACTTATAAAGCTTATAAAACTCAAGAGCTTATTTTCAACAGCCTGTGGAAGAAAGTTCCAAACACATGTAAATCACCTTCTCAAAACAGAAATGAGTCATGGTTCACAGTATCATCTACACAGTAATTTTCAGTGAAGTGAACTCACTATTGCATGCTGATTGCACTATCTCAGGAAACTCAAATCACAGAAATCATGGATGGGATTTAAGATTCCGTATGGGGTAATGGCAAAATATAAGCTTTGTAATATGACACACCTGGATTTAAATCCCCGTATTACCACTCAGAAGGTACATGATTCCAGTGAATTCTCTTACCCAAATCTCAGTTATCTCATTTAGTGAGTATAATACCATCTGTCTGCCTGTCACGGCATTAAAGTGTAAAAAAAAAAAAAAGTGTAATATACAATGGTCTAGAAGAATGTCTGGCTGAAGAAACAGTAGCTACTATCAACCTAGTATTTTCATGTTCTAGTAATTCCCATAAATACCAAAAGGAAACTCACGAAACTAAAAATCTGATTTCTAATATTTATTTCTTGTTTCCTGTTTCTAGCTTTTTTAGAGTTTAAACTTTGGAGTCTAGGTTTAAATTTATCGTAAGTAGTTAACAAGAAACAAAACCATTTCTTTGCTTTACTAGAAATCATAGCTTCATTAAACTCCCTTACAAAACTATAAAGCATATTATGCTGTTGGAGAGATACTCCTGACAGAAAATTACCTTCTATCCTCTGCTTTGGGCAGTCTCATGAAATGATCTGTGATTTTAGAATCCTTTTTTCCATGTTGCTTAGAATTTCTGCATTCTACATTCAGGCTAGAAATATTTCCAGGTAGTTTAGCATTTAAATCATTCATTCCAGTGCGACTCTCTCCTCCTTCAAATTGGAAATGTAATCTAACTTCACCTCCCTTAGTAGAGTACCGTTTCCTAAATTCAATGTCAGCGTCTCTTGCTTGGAACCTTGAAGGTTTATTTGCTGTTTGGGAGGAACTACCATCTTCTTGTTCATCAAAACCTGGACTTGTCTCCTCATCTGCTTCTGAGTCTTGACAACTATTTTTAGAATTATCCACATCCATCGGTGACTCGGGTTCACTTTCCTTCTCAAATGGAGGAGAATTTCCTAGGCAATTTTCTTGTCTAGTCAATTTGTTGTCATTTTTTGGTCCAGTACCAACATCCTCAGAGCCAACATCTGACAATGGACTCTCTGGCACCACGTCTATCTCCTCTTGCTGACAACTCGCACAGTCTTCCCCAGGATGGCAAGACTTGCTGCACTTCTGGTGGCTTTTGGCTTCTCTGGCCTGTTCATCTTCTGTAGTCGGCTTTGCATTTGCAAACTTTATAGTTCTGAGAAACTGTTGATTGTCTCTATTCTCTTCACTATCTGTGTCACTGTGATCATCATTTTGAGGTGACCGATCAATGTTAGCATTACTAAACTGCTCTGGTACCAGGGTTACTGTTTGAGGTTCACTTTCCAAAGGCTGCTCCGTGTGTTTCCCTTCATTTTGCCACTTACACTTTGCTGCAGTCTGATGCTGGTTCAGATACTGTGTACTTTTTACAGTGGGTGATTTATCAAGATTTAGCTGAGAAACATTTTCTAATTTTTCTACATTATGTTGGTAAAAGTTATCTTTTTGTACAGAACTCATCATGGATTCTATTCTTGTATTGTTGTTTTCTTTACTATCCAAACTACAAGAGAACAGAAAGAACTAAAAATAACTTATAATACAAAAAAGTCACTTATCCAATCACACCCCCAGTGTCACAGCAGTAATTAAACTCCCTGTGGTTACCTGAGCACACAGCATGTCTTTCATGACTCCATGTCTTTGTTTGTGCCCCCTAATGCCCTCCCTACAGCTGTGTGTCTGGCAAACACCTGCCTTTCCTTCAAGCCATAAATGTCACTCACCTCTCTGTGCAGTCTTCCTTTAGGGACCAAAGGTAAAGTTGAACATTTGTTTCTTCTACACACTAACCACCACTGTGCCCTGCTCATACCTTTACTATTGCATCTATCACACTAGGCAGTAATTATGTGTTTTTATGTCTGTGGCCACTGCTACACTGTAAGTATCTTAAAGACACGGACTAGGCCGGGTGCGGTGGCTCACGCCTGTAATCCCACCACTTTGGGAGGCCGAGACGGGTGGATCACGAGGTCAGGAGATCGAGACTATCCTGGTTAACACGGTGAAACCCCGTCTCTACTAAAAATACAAAAAAAAATTAGCCGGGCATGGTGGCGGGCGCCTGTAGTCCCAGCTACTAGGGAGGCTGAGGCAGGAGAATGGCGTGAACCCGGGAGGCGGAGCTTGCAGTGAGCCGAGATCGCGCCACTGCACTCCAGCCTGGGCGAAACAGCAAGACTCCGTCTCAAAAAAAAAAAAAAAAAAAAGACACGGACTGGCCGGGCGCGGTGGCTCACACCTGTAATCCCAGCACTTTGGGAGGTCGAGGCAGGCAGATCACGAGGTCAGGAGATCAAGACCATCCTGGCTAACCCAGTGAAACCCCATCTCTACTAAAAATACAAAAAATTAGCCAGGTGTGGCCCATCTCTACTAAAAATACAAAAACTTAGCCAGGCGTGGTGGTGGGCACCTGTACTCCCAGCTACTTGGGAGGCTGAGGCAGGAGAATGGCGTGAACCCAGGAGGCAGAGCTTGCAGTTAGCCGAGATCACGCCACTGCACTCCAGCATGGGAAACAGAGTGGACAACTCCATCTCAAAAAAAAAAAAAAAAGACACGGACTATTCCTCTCTCATCTCGGTATCTCAAGTATACAGGACAGTCCCTGGCACACAGGACTCTATAAAAAATTACTTATAAGTTGATTTTGAATTAACATAGATAAAGGAGAATAGAAAAGCATGAACAAAGAGAAAATATTAAAGCAACAAGATAAAACATCCATGTATTATTATTCATTTCTCTATATAGGAATGTTTCTATACCTTTCTGATTCCGCTGTCTTGATTCCTTTAGTGTCCATCCAACTGGTAATAGTCTTTTGTTTGAAAACTATAAAAAAAAATGTATATTCATACATTCCTTCAAATAGAAAACATATACAGCATATTATACATGCAAGGAACTATGCTAGGTTCTACGGGTTAAACAAAAGATTAATAACTCAAGTATTTGCCCTCAAGTAATATGGGTAAGACAGGAACATAAATGTTAATATATATGACACAGGGTAGAAAATGACTGATGCCTAAAAGGGTTGGTATGGCCTAATGGACAAGAGCATAGGCTATGGAATCAGAACACCTGCATTCAAATTCTGATTCTCCCATTAGCTTCCTATGTTACTCTGTGAGGGGTCATTTCTCTGTATCTCAGACACCTCATTTGTAAACATGCAAAATAACTATCTCTCATGAGATAAGGCTTAATTTAAGTAAAAATAGTTCATGTAAAGCGTTTAAGGCATTCTCTGGTTTATGCTTAGTAAATGTTGATTCTTAATTATCATGATTATTAAAAGAGGTCCTGATAAAGGAATTAAGGTTATTTCTGAGGAAGACACTACTTCGGTGAACAGGAGAACGTGAGCATAATCGGTAAGATTTCTTTGGAAAGGTAAGGCTTGACTTATGCCTTGAAAAGTACACATGCAGTCACATAAAGAGAAAATTATAAGCAAAGGCACCAATATCAGGGAAATATAAACAACTTAAAAAGAAAGCAAAAGAAAATATGGTTGAAAAGTCAGCCAGGATCATACCATGCAATAGGATCTTGAATAACCCACAAAGAGAAGTACAAAAAACGTGTTGAAAGACATGATTCCTGCCGGGCGCGGTGGCTCACGCTTGTAATCCCAGCACTTTGGGAGGCCGAGGCGGGC
>NW_026652278.1:83757661-83901701 GCF_009828535.3 Hylobates moloch
GGGTTAAACAAAAGATTAATAACTCAAGTATTTGCCCTCAAGTAATATGGGTAAGACAGGAACATAAATGTTAATATATATGACACAGGGTAGAAAATGACTGGTGCCTAAAAGGGTTGGTATGGCCTAATGGATAAGAGCATAGGCTATGGAATCAGAACACCTGCATTCAAATTCTGATTCTCCCATTAGCTTCCTATGTTACTCTGTGAGGGGTCATTTCTCTGTATCTCAGACACCTCATTTGTAAACATGCAAAATAACTCTCTCTCATGAGATAAGGCTTAATTTAAGTAAAAATAGTTCATGTAAAGCGTTTAAGGCATTCTCTGGTTTATGCTTAGTAAATGTTGATTCTTAATTATCATGATTATTAAAAGAGGTCCTGATAAAGGAATTAAGGTTATTTTTGAGGAAGACACTACTTCGGTGAACAGGAGAACGTGAGCATAATCGGTAAGATTTCTTTGGAAAGGTAAGGCTTGACTTATGCCTTGAAAAGTAAACATGCAGTCACATAAAGAGAAAATTATAAGCAAAGGCACCAATATCAGGGAAATATAAACAACTTAAAAAGAAAGCAAAAGAAAATATGGTTGAAAAGTCAGCCAGGATCATACCATGCAATAGGATCTTGAATAACCCACAAAGAGAAGTACAAAAAACGTGTTGAAAGACATGATTCCTGCCGGGCGCGGTGGCTCACGCTTGTAATCCCAGCACTTTGGGAGGCCGAGGCGGGCGGATCACGAGGTCAGGAGATCGAGACCACGGTGAAACCCCGTCTCTACTAAAAAAATACAAAAAATTAGCTGGGCGCAGTGGCGGGCGCCTGTAGTCCCAGCTATTCGGAGGCTGAGGCAGGAGAATGGCGTGAACCCGGGAGGCGGAGCTTGCAGTGAGCCGAGATTGCGCCACTGCACTCCAGCAAAAAAAAAAAAAAAAAAAAGACATGATTCCTCTCATCTAGGAGGCTCACAGTCATGCATGACAGCCTGGAGGATAAATCTGAGGGGTAAGAGGGAAGAGCTTATTGCCAGAAACTAGGGAGGAAGCTACTAGTTCAGGTCAGTGGTTCCCAAACTATCTGGATCATCAGGAAGCCAGCCACACCCCAGTCCTACTGAATCAGAATCTATATGTGAGTAGGATGAAGGCATGAGGGGAGCTGGAATCTATTTTTTTTTTTCCAAAAGTGATTTTGATGATCCACTAGATTGAACAGTTACTGGCCAAGAACATAAACTAGTCCTTGTGAGAGTAGTAAAAGTGAGGAGAGTCATTACAGACTTCACAATAATAGGGGAATTTAAAAGTGACTTTAAGCTTTGAGCTTGAGAGACTTGAAAAATGATGACAGCCTTAAGTAGAAATATGGAATACAAGAGAATTGTGTTTAGGGAAGAAATATGATTAGGTCGATTCTGCCTATACTAAATTTGAGATGCCAAAGAAGTAACTAGATAGAAAACCATATCACTACTTCTGGCTTCCTAAGGTTTCCTTCCCAACACACCAGCAGACAGTAGCAAAAGTAGAACTGATAGCTCAGGAGAGAGAGATGCAATATAAATAAATACAAGCCACATTTTATATAATCATTAGAAGTATGCTGTCAAAATTTAATATACTGAATAGGGATTAAATGTACATCATATTTTAGTATCAGAAATAAAATCTTAAACATTCACAAATGTTTAAGATTTGAGATACTCACTAAATTGCAATGTAGGAATCTTAGCATCCTAAGTCACAGGATCTTTCTTATTTACCTGCCTCTCCTCAAACACCATATGGAGCAAAACAGATGCAGGCTCAAATATACGAAAATCAATGGTTTATTTTTCACTGAAATAATGGCGTAATCGAAATACATTTCAGATGGGGAGAATTTTATACCAGAAAAATATTCAATTGCTATATAATCTTTACCTTCCACAAAATACTTATAATCCAGCTAGTAAAAATCTTTGATTAGTGTTTTAAAAATAGTTTCTATCACAGAAAAGTAATCATGCATAGTGATTTCTTATTGTTAAACACCATTACTTCCAAGATTTTATTCAGCATTTCTGCAGCAGATCAGGCTTCAGAGAAAAAATGAGCTTCAGTCAGAGGGAGTAAGAGGATAAACCATTTGATTCTAAAACTTTTTCTATAGTTCTGTATTCTCTATTTATTTTCTTTCTATCAAATACAGCAAGCATAGTTTAGAAAAATCCTCAAATTGGGCCAGGTGCAGTGGCTTGGTGCAGTGGCTTACGCCTGTAATTCCAACACTTTGGGAGGCCAAGGCAGGCAGATCACAAGGTCAGGAGACCGAGACCATCCTGGCTAACACGGTGAAACCCCGTCTCTACTAAAAATACAAAAAATTAGCCAGACATGGTGGCGGGCGCCTGTAGTCCCAGCTACTCGGGAGGCTGAGGCAGGAGAATGGCGTGAACCCGGGAGGCGGAGCTTACAGTGAGCAGAGATCGCACCACTGCACTCCAGTCTGGGCGACAGTGTGAGACTCTGTCTCGAAAAAAAAAAAAAAAATCGTCAAATTACAAACCAGTAATATGCCAAAACATTCATTTTTTGAGTTGGTTTAGAAGTTAAAACATCTTTTTTCCATAAATGTAAGGATTAATGTTACGATACAATGACTATGTTGCTATAACACACACGAAGCATGTACTCCCGTGATAAGTCTACAGAACCTAAAGACTGCACATATCATTTCATGAAAAACCAGGAGTGTTCCAGTGATGGTAAAGAAGAAGAGAGCTTTCTCCTGCAGCCCTGACCCTAAGAATGTGTTCTCTCTCCAGTTTCAGGCTTCCTGAAGCCTGAGGAAGGGATGAAGGAGGAAAAGCAAGAGGTAAGGAACCAGTATCTTCTGCTAATAAAACATTGATCAGTCCTTCTTAGGGCCTCAGAGAAAGGACTGCTTACTGCTCTTTGCAATATCACGGCTTCTGGCTTCCTAAGGTTTCCTTCCCAGCACACCACAGGACTGTGTCAGAGCTTTATCCCTCTCACTCCTGAAGTAAGCATAAAATGATGCTTTCCAGGTTTCCTAGGAATTTTAACTAGAAATAGTCACAGCAAGGCAAAAAGAGTGGCAATAAGAAGTGACAAAAAGATACAAGATCTAGAGTCAGATAGTCTTGGATTGAGATCTTTGTTCAGTCACTTACTAGTACCATCTTGGTCAAGTTGCTTCACTTCGTTAAGCCTTTATTTCCTCGCCCAGAAAATGAAGCTAACAACACCTACTTCTAAGGGTTATGTGGATCAATTACGATTCAAAAATTACAGAAAATATTGTGTTCAGCCTCACAAAGCACTCAATATGTTATTTCCCGACATTTCCACCCAGTCTTTTTTTTTTCCACTGAGATCAGTAATTCTCCAACTTTGACTTCACACCATTTACATTTATTCTCATCAGCAACATTATTCAGTAACCAGTATATTTTAATCAGCAGGTCATTCAATTAATAGCTATAGATACAGCCAAAAGGCACAAAATGCAATAAAATTCACCTGCATGTCAAAGGAACACTCCACTTTCACAAAAAGTCTATAGCAACACATCTGGATAAACCCTGCGTCATCACAATGTGAATAACATGCTGAGTTCTGCCAATATGCAGGTTTGCAGATTTCTTTTTTTTTTTCTTTTTTCAGAAGTAGGGTCTCGCTATGTTGCTCAGGCTGGACCGGAACTCCTGGGCTCAAGTGATCCTCTTGCCTTAGCCTCCCAAGTAGCTGGGACTACAGGTGCATGTCACCATGCCCAGCAAAATTAGCAATTTCAGTCAGTACAAGAAATATGCCCAGGAAGATAAATAATATAAAATTTAAAGATACTGAATAAATATCCATTTCGCTACCCCGCCTACTTGTCCTAAGATAATTATATATAAAAATTTAAATACCAAGTTCCTAAAGGAATCCCAAAAATTCAAACAATGGGCTTTTGATACAAATATAGTCTTTGAACATTCTGTTAATTGGTGTCCTGTGCCAGGTATACAGAAAACATTTAAACATGTGAAATACAGCCCCAAGTATTCATTTGGTACCTCTTCTGCAGAAATCTTAATTAAGATCCAACCAGTGAGGACTGACTGCCCTCACCCCTATTTGCAACTAACTCCTCCTCCTTTACATGCAAATAAGGTTAATGAAACCACAAATTATCCAGTCACAGAAGCTGAAGTACACCTGAACATATATCTGAAGTTCACCTTCAGTTCCCTCTCCCCTATACCAAGTTCCCTGAAATCTACATCCTAAATTTTAAATCCATCCCTTCCTTATACCCTTTAAACACATCACTTACTAGACAACTGCCATTTGTTTCTTGCAACTCGTCTCCCTGTCTACAGTCTTGACTATCCAGTGTTCTACAAACTACAAATGACGAGTCATTTTTCAATGAAATAACACAGACAATATAAGAATGCTTCGCACATAGTAAGGTTAAGTATTATTTCATGAAACATTTATTTCAGTTATAAATATGGCTTCAGTTATAAATATGGCCAGGTTACATATATTTCTTACTCTGTGTACTGGATAAAATTTATGCTATGGGTTGCAGTTAGAAAAGTCCAGGCCGGACGCGGTGGCTCACGCCTGTAATCCCAGCACTTTGGGAGGCTGAGGCGGGCGGATCACGAGGTCAGGAGATCGAGACCACGGTGAAACCCCGTCTCTACTAAAAATACAAAAAATGAGCCCGGCGCGGTGGCGGGCGCCTGTAGTCCCAGCTACTCCGGAGGTTGAGGCAGGAGAATGGCGGGAACCCGAGAGGCGGAGCTTGCAGTGAGCCGAGATTGTGCCACTGCTCTCCTGCCTGGGCGACAGAGCGAGACTTCGTCTCAAAAAAAAAAAAAAAAGAAAAGTCCAAAAGCCACTGCTTAAGCCATATTTTCTAAAATAATAACCAAATGGTATTCCCACGCTTAAAAGCTTTTTAGTGGTTTCTCCATTAACCACAGAATAAGGTTGAAATTCCTTAAAAAATGGAATTTGAGTTTCTTCATAAGCTCCTGTCTGCCACCCAGCCTCATCGGACACTCCTCTGTCATCTTATGCTCCAGTCTTACCGACTTTTGCATGTCTTATTCCACCTGCGTGTGTAATTCTTTCTCCTCTTGATTTATACAGCAAATCTTCCTCATCCTTCAAGGCCTACTGCAAGTCTACTTGGTACTGCCCCTAAGTTTGAAGACATCTAAGTGTACACTCTTCACCAGAGAACTGCCCGAGCTCTGCCCAGCCTCTTACACTGTTAACGAATGCATCCTTTTTGAAATGCTCTCCTTGTCTGACACAACACGAGCCAGGCTTTCCTCCCACCTCTGCAGCTGCTTCTCTTCAGTCTACTCTTAAACTTTGGTGTTCCTAAGGCTTCTTCTGCCCTAGGTCACCTTTACTTTCTCTACATGTTTATGTTATCTATGCCCATAGCATCCATTATAATGTTTATGCCACGAACTCCCCAATCTACTTCTCCAGCACAGAAATATTTCTTCTCGAGTATCCCATTCTTTCATGAATCCATCCCCTTCCCTATTGCCAGCATCCAGGCCTAAGCTACAATTATTTCCAACCTAGATTAACTCCTTAACTGAATCTTGAGGCTCCACTTGAGTTCCTTTTCAATCCATTCTTTATTTTCCACACACCAGCCACACAGACTTTTCAACAAATAAGTCTAATCAAGTCACTCCCCTACTAAAAACCCTTGAGTAGCTTATCAATGCCCTTAGAGTTCAAAATCCTTAGCAATGTCTACATATCCAACTTGGTCTGACTTTTTTGTACCACCCTGCAGCCTCATCTCTCACTACTCTCTTGCGTTCACTCTATACATCAATTGCACTTCTGTTTTTGGTCTGTTTTGTTTTTTTGAGGCGGAGTTTCGCTCTTGTTGCCCAGGCTGGAGTGCAATGGTGCCCTCTCGGCTCACAGCAACCTCCGCCTCCCGGATGCCAGCGATTCTCCTGCCTTACCTGCCTCAGCCTCCCGAGTAGCTGGGATTAGTTGCCCGCCACCACGCTCGGCTAATTTTTTGTATTTTTAGTAGAGATGGGGTTTCACCATATTGGTCAGGCTGGTCTTGAGCTCCTGACCTCAGGTGATCCACCCGCCCCGGCCTCCCAAAGTACAGGGATTACAGGCGTAAACCACCGCGCCCCGCCTCGATTGCACTCCTGAAACACTTCTTACTTCCTCTTCATCTAATTCCTACTCATTCTAAAGTCCTCAGAATAAGCATCTCCTTCTGGAGGACTATTTTCGATCCCATAAATTAAGTTGGGTAGAACAATCTGTCCTTCATCTATCAGAACATCCATTACCTTTTATTATATTAACTTTTGCTATCGTCTGTCTCTCCAGATAGATTTTAAGGTATGAAGGCAAGGCCAAGTTTCTCTTGCTCAACACTGTATACCAGGGACAGGTACAATGCCAGCTTAGACTAATAGCTCTGCACCCTGGGACCCAGAATCTGAACAAGTGAAGTTGTTTTCTTCCTATCTAGAGGCTGAAGCGCCCTACTGTTTCACATACACCATTAGATCTCCCTGACGACTAAGGCAATTTCTCAATCAAACCTGAAGAAGCAAACAGGTGGTGGAGTCTCCTGCCATTTTCCGCCCTGTGAGTAACTGCTCATCAAAGTTTCTCGCATCAATCGCACTGGGAAAAATGCGGCCCCATTCACCCACTAGTGGCTTTGGTAGCTCAGCAAGTGGACCTGAGAGTGATGATGCACACAAGACCAGAAAGGAGTGACTGGAGCCCCCGGGACCTCAGACTGAGACCAGAAGGTTCGGGCCGAGGCGAAGGACAAAGATTTTTATTTTCCCACGTACCAAGCGAGGTGGCGCTGCCTCTGTGCTGTCCCGCCCGCCCTGGGACGCAGGCTGGCGAGGACGGTGGGACCCTGAACTGGACGTGAGCGTCCTTGGGGTCGAGGACGCGCCTCTGCCTGCTGGGAAAGCTCCGGGCGTCCGAAGCAGCCGGCGAAGTTGTAGCGGCGCCCCAGCGGGGTCGCTTGGTGCAGGGTTCACAGCCGGGGCCCGCATTCATGCTGGGACCCGCAGCGCACTGTCCCCGGGCCGGCCCGGGCGGAGAGCCTCATTCACTAACCCTGAGAGGGATGGACTGTGCCTCCTTCTCAGCGCCTGCCTGCACCATTCCCTCTCTGCCGCTGCCTGCTTCTGCAATTGCTGATCCGCCGGCCTCCCAAGTCAGGCCGTAAACAGTCGCCTGCCTTCCCTCTTCCACTGGCACCCCACCTGCCTCAGAATGCGCCGCTTTGATTCGGGATTCGTTCACTTTCCCACCACCGGAAAGCTGCCGTCAAGCGCTTCCGGCTTCCGGGGCGCACACTGACGCAAAGCGGAAGTGTGGCGCTTAGCGGGAACCGGCGCCCGGAAGGTCAGCGTGTGAAGTAGGCGCTGGCGACGCGGGGTTACCCGCTGTTATTGAGGAGTAACGGCCTAGCGGACCACCCAGGCTTAAGGCAGCGGCGGGAACTTCTCGGTTTGCTGCGATACCATGGAAGGAGGCGGGGGAAGCGGCAACAAAACCACAGGGGGATTGGCCGGCTTTTTCGGAGCCGGCGGAGCAGGTTACTCGCACGCGGATTTGGCTGGCGTCCCGCGTAAGTATGGGGCCTAGCTTGCGATTATTTCTGACTGATTCTTGCGCCTACACTAAAGTTGCGCGTCCCATGTTTTATGTTTTTTTTTTTTTTCCTTGCTGGCGTTTACAAGCTTAAATACCAGTGGTGGGGTTAGTGTGTCTGCATGGCCACTTTTTCAAGATCGAAAAGCCTAAAAAAGGGTCACGGATCTCCCGGGGAAGCTGTCCGTGATTGACCTGGACTCGCGAGATGATGCATGTTTTCTTAGGTTTATATCCAAGCCTCCTATGTTTTGTGTGTGGTGGGCCGTGGAATTGGCCCTTGGTTAAGAGTAGAGCCCAGCTTTGGGAGTAAATGTATTCCAAATAGCAAGCCCGTAGTTAATTTTTTAGTACACAGCTACATATTCTGAGCCTCCAAGTAGCCGTCAGGGCAGAACATTCAGTAATACTGCATATAAGTGAGAAATAAATATGACTTGGAACAGGCTGGGAAACCATCTTTAGGAGCTAGGGAGTAAGCTGAACTTTAAAGGTGATATGTAGACATGAAGAAAGAAGCCAGGTAAGAATTACAGGAAAGGAAATAGGCAACATCAAGGTATACAGAGGCATAAATATCTTGCCTTTGCCTCTCCTCAGTCTTGCGAATATGTTTTCCAGAACTTTGGTACTTTGTAACTGTGGTTATTCAACTAGATAAATAGAACTTGGACCTAAAGATAGGCAGTTGGTCGTGGATAAAGCCTTTACGAAAGTACTTTTTTTTTAGAGAATCCTTGTAATATTTCTCTAAATGTTTCATACTAAACAACAACAACAACGAAATATGTTCAGACTGACTCTAGTGCAAAAAAATATAAAAGAAAAGACGTTTCATATCCCTGGTGTCACCTTTGTCAGAAAACTGAATCTACAACACAAGATGTTTTGTTTTGTTTTGTTTTGTTTGTTTTTAGAGTCAGGACCTCGTTCTGCCACCCATGTTGGGGTGCGGTGGCATGATTATAGTTCACTGAAGATTCGCACTCCTGAGCTCAAACAATCCTCCGCTCTAAGCCTCCTAAGTAGCTGGAACTCTAGGCACGTGCCACCACGCCTGGCTAATTTTTTTTTTTTTTTAACTTATTGTGGAGATGGGGTCTCCCTGTGTTGCCCAAGCAGGTCTCAAACTCTCGAACTCAAGCCATCGTCCTGTCTCAGCCTCCCAAAATGCTGGGATTCCTAGGCCTGAGCTACTACTTTACCTGTTTAGAACACAGTTTCATATTAATCTTAGTATCTCTGAGTTTCAGAGCACAAGGGGCGTACACTTCCTTAATGTGACAATATTGTTACATTAATTTGATTAAGATTTGAAGGTAAATTGAGGGACCAGGGAATAAACACCATTTACTGAGCTTTTACAGTGTGGTAGCTACTTTTCTGGGGGCAGGACTATAGTGGTTTTTGTGGGGGGTTTTTTTTTTTTGAAAAGACTCGCGCTCACAGAGCTTACATAATACTGAGGTAAGCCAACAAACATAAATTAAAACTTTGCAGTTAGTGGTAAGTGCTGTAAAGGGAATAAAGCAGAGTCATGAGATTGTGATGGAAGCCGGATGCCATTTTAGAGCGGGTTAGGGAAAACATCTCAACGGAGTTGACATTTGAGCTGTGACCCAAATACAGTACAAATGCTTGGGAGGCAAGTATCCAGGAAAATAGCTAGTGCAAATGTCCTGAAACAAAACAAATTTGGCATGTTTAAGGAACAACTCTTAGGCCAGTCTGTCTTCGTAGTTACAAGGGAGTTGGATCAATTGAAGCTTGTGAAATCAGAGAGGTAGGGAATGACAGCTAATGTAGGGTTTTGTAAGTTATGGTAAGGCGTTTGGATTTTCTTAAGAAAAATCACTGTAGTTGCTATGTAGACAGTAAATTGAAGGGGTAAGAGAAAGCAAGGAGTTAGGTAGGAAATTGTTGCTGTGAGATATGATGGTTGGACTAGGATGGTAGCAATAGAGATGATAACACAATTCAAAATAGGTGTTAAAATAGAACAAGCAGGACTCCTAACTGATGAAAAGATCAGAGGCATGGGTGATGCATAGATTTGTGAATAACTGCTGAGATACAGAAGGATCCAAAGATGATAGGTTTTACTGTTTTCAATGTTAGTGAATTCAGGTCTGGCCCTCTCAAAGTTTGTATTTTCTTTTGCACAGACCCACATACCTGTGGTAATGACCCAAGGATTCTCAACCTTGCCACAGTAAATCAATCGTTAATAGTAATATGTGAAGGAACTGCCTTGAAATACTTAGATACAACATGTACACAGTCAGAAAACACAACCCAACCACTGTTTTTCCCATGGAATTGATTAGTCTTTTCTCAGTCTTATTTTGCAATTTACATAGTCACCAAGCATTCTTGTAGTAAAGTGAAAGAAATTAGCTTTATAAATGGCCTGGGCTACACTTCCTGTAAGTTCAATAATCGGATCTATGACACTGCGAATATCTTATTGGTGTAAAAGCCTGAGCCACCAGTGGAAGACCTGGTTTGGGATTGAGGGTCTCAGGATGAGTCAGCCCCCAAACTGACAGATGGGGAGGATAAAATGGGAAAAAATTTTCTGCCTTCAGTGAGCCTATAAAAATTGCAAACACATGTGACAATCAGGAGCTGGATTAACTCTAACTGAATTAAAGAATTTTGTTGCAATGTGACATTTTGTTTTCTCTCTAGTAACTGGTATGAACCCTCTGTCTCCTTATTTAAATGTGGATCCACGATACCTCGTGCAGGTAAGATTAAGATTTTACTAGTTTGGCACATTATTTTACCATTTTAAAAAAAACGCCAAGTGCTACGCTGACTTGAACTATGACATACACTTCTGGAGGCAGTAAGTCTCTGGTCTCCATTCACCCTTTTTTCCTCACAGACACTAGGAGCTTGGCCTGCATCTCTCTGAAACCAGTTAACTCCCTTCAAAAGCTTATTTTTTAAAACCAGAGCAGAATTAATTTTTGAAAGCACCCCAGTAAAAGTATTGGGATGCCTAGGTACAAAGTGTGTGGGGTTTTTTTGTTGTTTGTTTGTTTTTGTGGGTTTTTTTTTGAGATAGTTTTGCTTTTGTCCTCCAGGCTGGAGTGCAGTAGTGCGATCTCTGCTCACTGCAACTTCAGCCTCCCAAATTCAGGCCATCCTTCTGCCTCAGCCTCCTGAGTAGCTGGGACTACAGGTGCCCACCACCACGCCTGGCTAATTTTCGTATTTTCAATAGAAACAGGGTTTCACCATGTTGGCCAGGCTCCCAAAGTGCTGGGATTACAGGCAAAGTGTGTTTCAAAGCTCAGTTTACAATATCGGGTTTTTTTGACTAAGCATCAGAAGTTTCAAAGAATATCTTTTTGAATCCAAGATATATTAGGAAATATATGTTGTATATATTAGAAAAGCAAGGTTGATTTAACATCTGAAAATTAATGTATTGTGCCATATCAATTTATAATAAAACAATCAAGGAAAGAATATAGTACAAAGACCACATGCTTATCTAAATAGATTCACAAAAATCATTTGACAACATCCAACACCCCCTTTAATGGTTATAAAAACAAACTAGGCTAGGCACAGTGATTCACACCTGTAATCCCAGCACTCTGGGAAGCTGAGGTGGGCAGATCACTTGAGGTCAGGAGTTTGAGACCAGCCTGGCCAACATAGCGAAACACTGTTTCTACTAAAAATACAAAAATTAGCCAGGCATGGTGGTGCCTACCTGTAATCCCAGCTGCTTGAGAGGCTGAGGCACAAGAATCGCTTGAACCCTGGAGACAAAAGTTGCAGTGAGCTGAGAACACCCCACTACACTGCAGCCTGGGCAACAGAGTAAGACCCTATCTCTAAATAAATAAATAAAACTAGACGTAAAAGGGACTTCAGCCTGATAAATGGCATCTACAGAATATCCAAAGCCAACATAATTTAATGGTGAAAGACTGAATACCTTCTCCCTAAGATCAGGAGCAAAATAAGTATATTTACTCTCATTTATATTCAGCATTGTCTGGCCAGGGCAATTAGTCAAGTACATTAAATGGCATTCAAGTTGGAAAAGAAAAACTATCTGTTTACAAATGACGTGATCTTATCTATAGAAAATCACAAGGGAAATCACAAAAATCTATTTAATGATTGAGTTCAGCAAGTTGCAGAATACAAGTTCAATATACATAAATCAAATATATTTCCAGACAGTTGCAATGAACACTACAAAAATGAAATTACAAAAAACAATTCATTATCAATAACATCAAAAAGCAAATACTTAGAAATAAATGGACCAGGCCGGGCTCAATGGCTCACGCTTATAATCCCAGCACTTCGGGAGGCTGAGGCGGGCGGATCACGAGGTCAGGAGATCGAGACCACGATGAAACCCCGTCTCTACTAAAAATACAAAAAATTAGCCAGGCGTGGTGGCGGGCGCCTGTAGTCCCAGCTACTCAGAGAGGCTGAGGCAGGAGAATGGCGTGAACCCGGGAGGCGGAGCTTGCAGTGAGCCGAGATTGCGCCACTGCACTCCAGCCTGGGCGACAGAGCGAGACTCCGTCTCAAAAAAAAAAAAAAAGAAAGAAAGAAATGGACCAGATGCAAAACATATTCTGAAAACTATAAAACATTATTGAAATTAAGTGGAAAGACACATGCTATGATCCTGAAAATTTTAATATTAAAATAGCAGTGCTCTCCAAATTAACCAACAGATTTAGTGTAGTGCCTGTCAAAATCCCAGCTGGCTTTTTTGCAGAAATTGACAAGCTTTTATCCTGAAATTCTTATGGAAATTCAGGGGACATAGAATGGCCAATGACCTTGAGAAAATAGATTGGAGGACTTGAACTTGCCAATTTCAAAACTTTCTACAGAGCCACATAATGATAGTAACATAAGAATAAATCCATAGTTAATGAAATACAGAGTCCAGAAGAAAGACCTTACAATATATGCAGTCACGTGCTTTTCAACAAGGATGCCAAGATAGTTAAGTCAGGGGAGACGTTAGGACAACTGGAATCCATATGCATAAGAATGAAGTTGAACCCTAACCCTACACCATATACAAAATGTTACCACCAAATGGATTAAAGACTTAAATGTAAACCAAAGCAGTCAAACTCTTAGAAGAAATCATAGGCACAAGTAGTTGTGACTTTGGATTAGACAGTGATTTCTTGGATGTGACATCAAAAGCACAAGTGATAAAAAGAAAGTTGATAAATTGTATTTAATCAAAATTTTAAAATTTTGTGGTTTAGACAGTACCAACAAGAATGGAGGCCAGGTGCAGTGGCTTGCACCTGTAATCCCAGCACTTTGGGAGGCCAAGGCAGATCGATCACCTGAGGTCAGGAGTTCGAGACCAGCCTGGCCAACATGGTGAAACCCTGTCTCTACTAAAAAATACAAAAATTAGCCAGGCGTGGTGCTGGGCACCTGTAATCCCAGCTACTTGGGAGGCTGAGGCAGGAGAATCACTTGAACCTGGGAGGCAGAGGTTGTGGTGCGCCGAGATCACGCCACCCACACTTCAGCCTGGGCAACAGAGTAAGACTCGGTCTCAAAAAAAAAAAAAAAAAAAAAGAATGGAAAAAGTCCTGGTGCAGTGGCTCATGCCTATAATCCCAATACTTTTAAGAGGCTGAGGCAGGAGGATCATTTGAGCCCAGGAGTTTGAGACCTGCCTGGGCAACATAAGAAGATCCCATCTCTGCAAAAAAATCAAAAATTAGCGGGGTGTGGTGGTGTGCACCTGTAGTCCCAGCTGCTGGGGAGGCTGAGGTGGGAGGATCACTTGAGTCCAGCAGGTCAAGTCTCAGTGAGTGTAATCAAGCCACTTAACTCCAGCCTGGGTGACAGAGAGAGACTTTGTCTCAAAAGGAAAAAAATTGGGAAAAGACAGTCCACAGACTGAGAGAAAATATTTGCATATTATGTATCTGATAAGGAATTTATATCTAGAATATTTAATTTTTTTAACTCTTAAAAATAATACAACATGGGCAAAGGATTTGAGTAGACATTTCTCTATGAAGATATACAGATGTCTAATAATGACATGAAACCTGGTCAGTAACATTAATTAGAGAAATAAAACCACAATGAGATACCTCTTTACACCCACGGGGATCACTATAATCAAAAAGAAAATAATAATTGTTGAGAATGTAGAGAAATTGGACCTCTGTACATTGCTGGTGGGAATGTAAAATGATACAGCTGCTTTTAGAAACAGTCTGGCAGTTTCTCAAAGTGTTAAAAATAGAGTTACCTTATGACTGGCAATTTCACTTACGTATACTCCATACTCAAGAGAATTGAAAACCTCTATGCACATAAGTTGTAAATGAATGTTCCTAGTAGCATTATTCATAATAACCAAAACATGGAAACAAACCGAATGTTTATCCACTGATGAATGGATAAAAAAATGTGACATATCCATACAATGGAATATTATTTGGTAATAAAAAAAGAATTATTAAATTATGCTGCAATATAAATGAACCTTTAAAACTTCCTAAATGAAAGAAACCAGTCACAAGAGACCACATATTGTGTGGTTCCGTTTATATGGAATGTCCAGAATAGGCAAATATATGGACAAGAAAGGAGATTAGTAGCTGCCAAGGGTTGGGAGTAAATGGGCAGTGACTGCTAATGGGTATGTGATTTTTTTGGGCGGGGGGTGATGAAGACGCTTTAAAATTTATTGTAGTCTTGGTTGCACGACTCTGAATATACTAAAAACCACTGAATTGTACACTCTAAGTAAGTGAATTATATGGTACATGAGATACATATCAGTAACTCTGTTTTCTCTCTCTCTTTTTTTTCTAAGAGACAAAGTCTCACTCTGTCTCCCAGACTGGAGTTGCAGTAGCCGCATCATAGCTCACTGTAACCTCAAGCATAGCTCATTGTAACCTCAAACTCCTAGGCTCAAGCGGTCCTTCCGCCTCATGCTCCCGGATAGCTAAGGCTGCAGGTGAACACCACCATGCCTGGCTAATTCTTTTTTTTTATATTCTTTGTAGAGATGTGATCTGACTTGGTTGCCCAGGCTGTTCTCTTAACTCCTGGCCTCAAGTGGTCCTTCTGTCTTGGCCTCCCAAAGTGCTGGAATTACAGGCATGAGCCACCATGCCTGGCCTTTTTTTTTTTTTTTTTTTGAGTTATGGTTGGAACCTTTTATTTCAGAGTTGAATCACTAACAGCATCTGACAGCTGCTGCTGCATTTCTTGTGTGTTAAGTGTTCAAATTGAAGCAAGTTGATGATTCGGACCTTGCCAATTTAAAGCTTCATTATTTTTGAAATGTGTTTCAAATGTTGTATTTTAACATTGGGCGTTCATTGATTTTTTTATTTTAAAAGTACCCCTTTATCAGTTTACTCAAAATTTCAAAACTAGTTGCATGTATTTTGCTTTAATGTTGAATCTACACTTAGAGGTTGTACTCTAGATCTAGTTACAAATTCAATATCATTGTGGCCCTGCATTGCTAAGTGGGGCTTATTAAGGTTAGACATAAAATATTTCATATCCCCCCAAAAACTTGTGAATTCATTCTTCATCATGAACATTTAATCTTCCATTGGAATTCTAGAGGGACTTCAGACTTTAAAAAGTGTTTTATAAACCTCATCTGTTATTGGAAATAATTATGGAAACCTTAAATTTAAAGATACCTTAATAGAAATTACATTTTGTAAAACTTTTATTTATACTTTTGAAGGTTAGAGACATCTTAAATAAAATAGTGCCTGTCAACTCACCATGTCCTGACTTTGGCAACAACCTTTTTTTTTCTTGTTTAATAGTAGAACAGGGTCTCACTATGTTGTCCAGGCTGGTCTTGAACTCCTGGATTCAAGCAGTCCTCCCACCTTGTCCTCCCAAAGTGCTGGGATTACAAGCATGAGCTGCTGTGCCTAGCCAACTTTTATCTGATACACTATTGTAGTTTCTCTTACTAATGCTTTTGTATCGTCACTACTCTTACATCCTCGTTGAAATTTTTTTTTAAATTTTATCAAGTAATAAATTTTTTTGTTAGCCCAGGTGAACATCTGGTACAAAAATAAGGAAAATTTAAATATTTTTAACATCCATAGTGTTGAACACACAAAATTATAAGTTAAAAAAGTTTTTTCTTTTTTTTTTTTTTTCCCAGCAAGTACATTGATATCTATTCTTGGATTTATCTTCCATGTCAGCAAACTCTGGTACTTGGGATTTTAGTAACACTAGTGTCCTGGAGTGTCAGCAGGATAGGTTTAACAAGAGCTTTTTAGTAAATCTTCTATACATTCAACATATTAACATACTCTGATAACAACCTTGTTTGCGTGTGAATTAATGGACATTTGCTTGCAACCCTTGTTATGTTTTTATTTTTCGGTTGATACTGACAGGAGAATGAGTTGGTGCTAACGTGCACTTTTGCTTGCTTGATAATGTTCATCACAGCCATTTTTTTTTTTTAAGTTTTCTTTTCTTTTCTTTTCTTTTCTTTTTTCTTTTTTTTTTTTTTGGAGATGGAGTCTCGCTCTGTCACCCAGGCTGGAGTGCAATTGCGTGATCTTGGCTCACTGCAACCTCAGCCCCCCGGGTTCAAGCAATTCTCCTGCCTCAGCCTCCCAAGTAGCTAGAACTACAGGCGCACACTGCCACGCCCAGCTAATTTTTTGTATTTTAGTAGAGACGGGGTTTCACCATGTTGCCCAGGGTGGCCTCGAACTCCTGAGCTCCAGCAGTCCACCCACCTCGGCTTCCCAAAGTGCTGAGATTACAGGCGGGAGGCACCGTGCCTGGCCAAGTTTTCTATTCTTAATTAGTGATCTGTTTCTGGATTGAAGGATAATTCTTTTTTTCTTCTCAGCAACCATGGCCTGAGAATGAAGAATAATTATTTACCTTACCACATTGAAGCTAGCATTTCTAAAAACTCAAACAAAAAGCAGTTTAATACTAAGTCATTATTTAAAAGTTGAAGTACCCAAAATTTATAAAACTCTATACAATTATATTATGACATGGGATTTATTCAGATTTTATTATTGCCCAACAGACCATTCTTATGTTATGAGAGTAGATGTGCTTGTTTACTTTTGCAATTTTTGGTAAGGATGTGTGCACATGCCAGAAAGAAAAAACCAAGGCAGAACCACAGTTTTCTGATCAGGAATACAGTTTTCTGAGTCAACGTTCAGTATTTGCCATAAGGATGTAGGAGAATGTTAATTGTCAGTGGTCTTTACTATGTTAAATGTAACACAGTATGTGTCTTTTTGCCAAGGGTGTGACCTAGCAATTAGAGGCTTATTTTAACCATCTTTGCATGGAAAGCTTGCCAAAAATGAGCGTGATTTTTTTTTTTTAATCCAACATGGTGATAGAATTTTGTTTGTTTGTTTTTTTGAGTGTGTTTTTCATAAAGGTGTATTGACTCTTTAAAATTTGGTAACCATATTTTGCTCTTAAGAGTGTCATTTCTCAATGTTAGTATTTTGGATGACCTTCCAGGGGTTCATGCCACATTTTGTGTATGCAATTACTAGAAAGAGGATCTATAGCTTTCTGAGAGTATCAAAGGAATATATACTCCTTGAACAGATAAGAATTATTAAAGGGGTTCATTTGCCCTTGCATAATTGATCCAAACTGTTGTACTTTATTAGTTATTGCTCATTTTTGTGAACATTTGGCTTTATACATAGAAAAATGCACAATAAATAGCTGCTACAGAATGAAAGTTATTTGCTTCTTCCAGATTGATTGTCTGTTCTGTTCTTCTCATAGCTTTCAGTGTTCTTTCTCTAGAGCTGTTTTTTCTAAACACTTTTGCCCAAATCTATCAGATTTACATTTTGAAGGAAACAAAGTCTTTAATGAGACTCCATTCTAAGAACTGTGTTTCGTATTTCATTTCACTTTAATTTAGGTGTTACTGTTGCAGAAAGTTTTATTTTTGTATAAGTATAGGTTTAAGGTTTATTTTCTGTTAAAAACTACTTTGAAATGTTAAAAAGGCAACTTTACAAGATTTGTATCTTGAGGGACACTCAGCTTGGTTTTCATTATTATCCTTTTAGGATACAGATGAGTTTATTTTACCTACCGGAGCTAATAAAACCCGGGGCAGATTTGAGCTGGCCTTCTTTACGATTGGAGGATGTTGCATGACAGGTGAGTGTTACATACTTTTTTCTCAAGTGTACTTAGTTCAAGTAGTTGAGGGTATGTAAAATCAAAAGCAATGAGAATGTTGGTTTCAGGGTTTTTTTTTTTTTAATATTTACATGTCTTTTTCTATTAAATAAAAATGAAAAAGAATCAGAAGTGTAGTTACGCAGTTGTGAGTTTTTTTTTTTTTTTTTTAATATAAAGCTGTCTTATCTGGGTGAATTGTTGTGATTTACCAGGGGCTGCGTTTGGGGCAATGAATGGTCTTCGGCTAGGATTGAAGGAAACCCAGAACATGGCCTGGTCCAAACCAAGAAATGTACAGTAAGTCTCTTGTGACCATCTAATGTAGTGATACCTGAATATTAAGCTCTGTTTTGTTGGTTTGATGACTACAACCTTGAGATTACAGATGGTTAGCATAGTTATGTGCTTTTTTGTCTTTGTTTTTTAATCTTACTCAAAATAAAAGCAACTAAGGAATCAGATTACTGACTCTAAGCTTTTAAAATTTTTTTAAATTTAAAAAAATTTTTTGAATCAGTGTCCCTCAGTCAGCTAGTGCTGTGCCAGCCTGACTTCTCAGCTGCACCTGTTAATTCTCCAACCCTATGTGACATGCTTTTCAAATTGTTGAGTTGCTAATGGGAATTTTGGATTGTTTGGGGGTATGCAGATCCATAGGAAATGGTAATGAAGAATAAGCAGCTCATGAGAGTGATGGCTGAAGCTGCCATCATTTAATTTGAACTTCTTACTGTCTTGACTTTATGTTTCCGAAATGAGCCGGATAAATTTTAAATAAAATTTTTAGAATTAGAGTTAATTCCAAAAGGATAAGACACAGTTTTCTGTTAGAACTTGAAGTTGCAGAGAAGGGAAAGTACAGTTAAAAGGATCGGAAAGTATGTTTTCACCCAACTTAAGAAGTAAACAGGGCCAGTCCCTCTTGATATTCCTTGAACAATATGTGTAGTTTTGCCCATTTTTATTCTTCATGTAAGTGGAATCATGAGTATGTATTCTTCAATGGCTACTGTTTTGTTTTAGGACACTTTAAACTCCATCTTCCTTTCATATTGTTCAGCCAGCAGATGGCACCAGATGTGCTAGAATCAGACCATGGGAAACTGGAAGGCCTGTTAAATTGTGGGGTTTTTTGAGAGACAGGGCCTTGCTGTGTTGCCCAGGTTAGAGTGCAGTGGCGCCATCACAGCTCACTGTAGCCTTGACCTCCTGGGTTCAAGTGATCCTCCCACCTCAGCCTCCCAAGTAGCTGGGACTACAGGCACATGCCACCGTGCCCAGTTAATTTTTTAATTTTTTGTAGAGACGAGGTCTCACTGTATTGCTCAGGCTGTTCTCAAACTCCTGAGCTCAGGTGATCCTCTTGCCTCAGCCTTCCAAAGTGCTGGTATTACAGACGTGAGCCACTGCACCTAGCCCTGTTAAGTTTTTTATATTTCTGTTACTGTGTCCATGCTTTACCAGCCTAGATCCTTCAATATTTTTATTACTTGTCCCTTGCTTCAATAATGTTTTTAAGTTTTTGTATTATGGGGAATTTTGAATATATAAAAGTAGACAAAATACATAGCATAGTGAACACATGAACCATAACCCATCCTCAACAACCATCAACCATGGCCAGTTCTATCCCATCTCCTTCTCCTCTCCCATCTTATTTTGAGAAAAAAAAACCCAATATCATATTAAATATAAATTTGGAAGTAGATTTCCTAGAAAAGACAACTTGCTTCCTTTCTTAAAACAAGTTATTAGCCGGGCGCGGTGGCTCACGCCTGTGATCCCAGCACTTTGGGAGGCCGAGGCGGGTGGATCACGAGGTCAGGAGATCGAGACCATCCTGGCTAACACGGTGAAACCCCGTCTCTACTAAAAATACAAAAATTAGCCGGGCGAGGTGGCAGGCGCCTGTAGTCCCAGCTACGCGGGAGGCTGAGGCAGGAGAATGGCGTGAACCCCGGGGGGCGGAGCCTGCAGTGAGCCGAGATCGCGCCACTGCACTCCAGCCTGGGTGAAAGAGCGAGTTAGATGGCGGATTCCTTCTCTTTAATTCTACTTTATATTCTGTACTTTGATATTCTTTACTTTATATTCTGTACTTTGATATTCTTTACTTTGATTATCTTTAACATTCTAAGCATATGTTCCCCTCCCAAAAAGAACCTTTTAGAAGCTAGCTCGCCATAGTTAACAGTGGCATTTTTTACATGGATTAGTTTCTGTAAACCTCTGTAAGATACATTCCAGGCTGTCGTTCAAAGCCTTATATATGTTTAATGTATATTCATTATATTATACATTTAATAATAAGAGTTTTCCTCAGTTTTTGCCTAAAATCTTGAAAGTTTTAACCTAATTTTCACTTACATAGAGTAAAAACCATCCTTATTGAAATCGGAGATATTAAGATGTATTTTAGAATTTAAAAAACTTCGAGCCTTGGGTCTAGACATGTTAAATAGCTATTATTGTTTTTAAAGGTTACTAGAGAAATAATGATTCTAAATACAGATTCTTTCTCTTTCTGCCCTGATAGGATTTTGAATATGGTGACTAGGCAAGGGGCACTTTGGGCTAATACTCTAGGTTCTCTGGGTAAGTAGAGATCTCGTTTGATAATAAATTGTTAACTTAAAGAAAGAATGCACAAATATCATGAACAATTTGATCAACTGATATTCTGGTCCTAGGATATGAGACAATTATGTTTAAATCCATTTCAATGCATAATGTAGATACTACTTAGGGAAAGTAGTATCTCAGGTGCTAATACCATTCTGAATACCATTTCTGAATTTTTAAAATCTTTTGAACACTGCACACTCTCTAAGCACAACACCCAATAAAATGTTTAAATGAAATCCAGATAATTTAGGTCCAAAGTAAAGAGCTTTGTATGTTAGGCAAGGTTCAAGGTCCTGTAGTGATACATGATAAATTAATCCAGCCCTCTTGCTATGTTTTCTTAATAGCCTGTTCATTAGTCTGTTTACCTGAGTAGATTTCAGGCACCTAATTGCCACAATCGGAATAGGTTCTTTGTAGATAATGAAAACGTTTACAGTTCTAGGCAAAAGTTAATTTAGTAGTGCTTAGTCAGAGCCTAATGCTTTCATACCATATTTTTTATGAATGATTGATTACTTACAATAGATCTCTTATGGCTTATGTCCTGACATCCAAAATTTTCCTACTTTGAACTTAGTTGAAAATCTCAATTTAAATTGTGGCAGATTAAGGAAGGGAAGACATAGAAAACTCATTGAAAACATAGAAAAAGCGTTTGTTATGGCAGAGTAAGGTCCTGCCTTGTCACAGAATTTGGAAGCAGTATATCTTCATACTTAAAGCCAGTTTTCACATTTTGGATCCTAAGAGTTGGCTGCTTTCATATGTTGCTGATGTCTGCATTCCTCCCACCCTCCTACAGAGTCACCCCCCTCTGTTTCTTTTAATTGCTTGTATACCTAGAGTAGTCAGCTGTCCTTGTCTGCCTAGGACTTTCAAAGAAAAGTCCAAGAAACTATGTTCCAATAATCGCCACCCCCCGCCCACCCCGCCCACAGTCCTGGACAAACTAGAATGGCTAGTCACCCTCTCTACCCATTGTGGTATGATCGAGAACGGTGTTCTGCTTGTGATCAGTTTGAGTTAAATAAAGAGGAAGATGAGCTTTCATAGAAGTATAAAAATACTGCAGTAGAGGAGTTGTAAGGCTGAGCGTGGTGTATTGTTGCAAGGGTCAAGTGTAGCTATAATTTTGAGAAAGAGTTTAAAAGTTTAACATTCATTCCGGATAGGAATCTGCAAGAGCATAGAAGGATGGCTTGGGGGAAGATACTTTAAAATGAAATGGTGCTAGTGTTATAATACATGAGAATCAAACCTCACTTTTTTTAATCTATTTTTTCTTATACTAGAAATACGTGTACGTGTGTGTGTGTATATATGTATATGTGTCTGTCTGTCTGTCTTTAATCCAAAGTACAGCAGTTATGGGTAACATACAAATGAAAATTTTAAATATTCTTCCTGAGACTTCCTAGCGGTACTTTCTAGAAATAGCTACTACTGATGTTTCTTCTGAATTCTTCCAGGCGTTTCTCTGCATAGCCAGTCAGTCGTGTACCATGTGCACATGTCCCTGCTTTACTTATTAGTGAAAATGATTCTTCTGGTTTTTAAGTGACTGTATAGTATTCCATTATATGAAAAGTCCCTCTTTGGATCAATTCAGATGGTACAAATGCTCTTGATGGGCATTTTGTTTGTTGCCAGGTGTTTGCTATTAGAAACTGTTCTAGTGATCATTCCATGTGTATCTTTGGATAACTTTATCTAAATATAATTGCCATACTGACTTTTGTGTTGGGAAAAAAAAAAACAGTTTTTCCTCTGCTCTCACACTACAACAGTCAACATAGGATAGTTCTGTGACCAGTTATGTGGGAATATTTCCCCACATACCAAGTAATCTCTTTTGCAGTGGACACCAGTTGGGTGTCCTCCCATTTCATTTCTGCCTGGAGATAGAATTAGATCAGCAGGTTGAGCACTCTGTCCCACAAAACTGAGCCCCACTTTGGATACTTCTGATGCTGATCGCAAGCTCCAGGTTATTTTACCTGTGCTTCTGACCAACCAGCTTTGGCAGGGGTTCCCACAACGCCTTCTTTGGGTTCGATTAATTTATTAGATTGGCTCACAGAACTCGAGGGAACACATACTTAACATTTGCGTATTTATTATAAAGATTTTTTTTTTTTTTTGAGACAGGGTCTTGCTCTGTCACCCATGCTAGAGTGCAGTGGAGCTCACTGCAACCTAGACTTCTGGGCTTAAGCAAGCCTCCCACCTCAGCCTTTCAAGGAGCTGGGACTATAGGCAACATGCACCACCATGCCAACTAATTTTTTTAAAAATTTTTTTTAGAGAGAGGGGTATCCCTATGTTGTTGCCTAGACTGGTCTCAGACTCCTGGGCTCATGTGATCTTCCCACCTCGGCCTCCCAAAGTGCTGGGATTACAGAAACTTTGTGAGCCACCACACCTGGCTGGATATTTTTAAAGGATACAAATAAACAGCCCAGTCAAGGAATACATAAGGTGAAGCCTGGATGGGCCCTGAGTGCAGGAGCTTTCATTTCACTGGAGTTGGGGTGCACTAGCCTCCTGACACGTGGGTGAGTTCTTTCTCACTTTCCTGCAAGCCCCACGAGTTCAGCTGTCCAAAAAGTCCTCCGACCCCATCCACTTGGGCCTCATATGGAAAATTGATTGGATAGGCATGACTGAGGCATGGACAACCTTGTAGAACTGTGATTGGACAAAAAAGGCATGCTCTACTACTAATAGACTGGGCACAGAAACCCAGCAAGGCCTGCCTGCCCAGATTCTCCTTGGCCTTTCTGTGCAGCATGTCTTCTTCCTGGGTATGGGGTACGATCTCTTCTGAAATGGGGGTCTTACGGCCTGCAATCAGACAAAGTAGGTCATAGAATTTCTTTATGGCCAGTTCTAAGACAGAAAGGTGGGGAAAGATTAGAGTCCTGCTGTAGGGAGAAAAGGGAGCAGTTGAAAGGAGGGCAGGAGAAGGTCAGAGAGAGAGATTCTGTTTTCTGAGGCTGCTTTTGAGGCCTGAAGTGCCCCAATAATACAACAAAAGACCTTCACCTTTGTTCCTCTGAAGCTGTTCCAAAGCTGCTTCCAGAACCAAGGACAAATACCTTAACAAGTGATTGTTTTAGCCACTTAGGAAGGGCTATGGGAGTTATGAGCTAGGAACCATGGATGAAAACCAATATATGTATATCATAATATCACACTTTATCACTATTTTGTCACTGAGCACTTCCATTTCCTCTTTAGCTTTGCTCTATAGTGCGTTTGGTGTCATCATTGAGAAAACACGAGGTGCAGAAGATGACCTTAACACCGTAGCAGCTGGAACCATGACAGGCATGTTGTATAAATGTACAGGTGAGTACTGTTGAATGGAGAGCCATCTCTTAATACACTTGAAGTGCGCTTTTTAAAATTCATGGTTTTTAAGGAAATTACACTCTGTTGCAGTATAATCTAGTGTTCTAACTTTATGGTTATTTTGGTTTGGTTTGGTTTTTAATTGTGGTAAAATAAACATAAGATTTACCATCTTAACCATTTTTAAGTGTACGGTACATTAGTTTTATAGTCACGATTGTATAACCAATCTCTGGAACTTTTTCATCTTGCAAAACTGATAACTCTGTACCTATTAAGCCTCCTCCCAATTTACCACTCTCCTTAGCTCCTGATAATGTTACACTTTCTGTCTCTGAATTGGCTGTTTTAGGCACCTCATATAAGTAGAATCATACAATATTTGTCCTTTTTTGATTGGCTTATTTTACATAGCATAATATCCTCAAGGTTCATCCATGTTGTTGCATGTGCCAGAATTCCTTTCCTTTTTAAAGCTAAATAATATTCATTCTGTGTTTGTATACCACATTTTGCATGTGCATTCTTTTATCAAGGGATATTTGGGTTGCTTCTACCTTTTGGCTATTGTGAATAATGCTGCTACGAATATGGATGTACAAGTATCTCTTCAAGATCCTTCTTTCTTTTTTTGGATATACACGCAGAAGTGGGATTCTTGGATCATATGGTTTATGGTGGTTTTTTGACATTAAGAATATAAGATTCTTTTCTGTATTTTTTATTCATTTTAGTTTAGTTTTTTTAATCTTGGACAGACTAAGCAATGGAATATTCAGAATTATTGGTTTTGTTTTAAACAATAGTTTGGCCAGTGACATCAGCATATTAAACTATCACAAGACACACACAAGGTCAAAGCCCAGAAATGACTTTCCTGTAAGTCAATTTAGAGCATCTTATTCCTATGATCATCTTACTCTACTGGGAGATCAACATGTTGCTGTCAAGGGTCAGATAATTCTCTTCTGTGGTAAGTTTTACTAGTTTAGAAGCATACATTCAAGTAATGCCTAATTTAGCTTTTTTATTGTGTTGATACATCTTTGGCTACTTAATTTTTATTTTTATCAAAATAATCCACACATGATTTTTTAAGTCAAGGTTTTTATCTGTTTAACATCTAAAAGATTTTAATGATGTGCAACAGTGTTCTCTATGTCTCACCTTAATTCCCTTTTCCCAAAGGCAACTTTTAATTTTTTTTTTTTTTTTCTTTTTTGAGACGGAGTCTTGCTGTCACCCAGGCTGGAGTGCAATGGCATGATCTCAGCTCGCTGCACCTCCACCTCTCGGGATCAAGCAGTTCTCCCATCTCAGCCTCCTGAGTAGCTGGGACTATAGGCACACACCACCACATCTGGCTAATTCTTGTGTTTTTAGTAGAGACGGGGTTTCACCATATTGGTCAGGCTAGTCTCAAACTCCTGACCTCAGGTGATCCACCCTCCTCAGCCTTCCAAGTGCTAGGATTACAGGCGTGAGCCACCACTCCCAGCTTATTTTAATTTTTTTTTTAAGACAGAGTCTCACTCTGTCATCCAGGCTGGAGTGCAGTGGCACAATCAAGGCTCACTGTAGCGTTGACCTCCTGGGCTCAGGTGATCCTCCCATCTCAGCCTCCTGGGACTACAGGCACATGCCTCCACACCCAGTTAATTTTTTTTTTTTCCAGAGATGGGGTCTCACTATGTTGCCCAGGCTGGTCTTGAACTCCTGGGCTCAAGCAGTCATCCTGCCTCAGCCTTCCAAAGTGCTAGGATTGCAGGTGTGAGCTACCATGCCCAGGCTGCTTTAATTCATTATTTTTTATTTTCATGTTTTTAAATAATATTATTATCTTGATTTTTCTTGACAGTCTTACATATTGTCTGTTGACTTCCAAGAGGAAAGCTGTGTTAACACAGCTTTAACACTTAAAGTAGAAAGGAGGTCACATCCTTTATATAGGTCAGCTCATTTACCATTCTCTGAAGGTAGTAGACTGGTACTCCCTTGTTTTATAGACAAAGAAACTAAAATTCGGACAAGTTAAATTACCTCCACATGCTCACACAGCTCTGTCATGGTCTAGTGCATCAAACTCTAGTCTGAGTCTAAAGCCCATTGTCTTTCTCAGCAAACCAAATTACCTCCAGGATAGAGAAATCAGGAAAATTTCTAGAAAAGGGAAAGAGGTAATAAATAACAGTTGAGCCAGACCTTAAGGATGGACTGAATTTTCTGATGTATCTGTTTGATTATATGATACATATAAGGAAGGTGTGGGAGAAAACTCTGGGAAGATAGTCTAGGCTTATGGCATGGAAGGCTGAGGTAAGAAGCTTAAAATTACATAGAAAGGCAGCATGTCATCAAAGGTTTTTGGACAGAGTATTAGAATTATCTCTGAGGAAGATTAAGCTAGAAGTAGTGGGTAGATAAAATAGATTGGAGGTAGAAGCCTAAAGTCAAAATGGTCCAGGAAAAGTATTAGTTGAAGAGACGGTGAGGGAAAGGTTGAAATGAAAGAAGATTGGGTCAGCTGGGCGCAGTGGCTCACGCCTGTAATCCCAGCACTTTGGGAGGCTGAGGCGAGTGAATCCCCTGAGGTCAGGAGTTCGAGACCAGCCTGACCAACATAGAGAAATCCCGTCTCCACTAAAAATACAAAATTAGCCAGGTTTGGTGGTACATGCCTGAAATCCCAGCTACTCGGGAGGCTGAGGCAGGAGAATTGCTTGAACCCGGGAAGTGGAGGTTGCGGTGAGGCAAGATCGCGCCACTGCACTCTAGCCTGGGCGATAAGAGTGAAACTCTGTCTCAAAAAAAAAAAAAAAAAATGATTGGATCGATCACTAGAAAACTGTTTCCTGTTTGGTGGTTTCTTCTTTCTCTGTTTTGTTATATTGTGAAAGCAATATATGTGACTTTGAATAGCAGAGCAGCTAGCTGTCCTGGGCTCCCTCACCACTGCCCCATCTGTCCCTTGTCTCTTCCAGGCAAGACTAAACTCACTAAAATGTTTCCCTTTTTTTTTTGAGTTAGGGTCCTGCTCTGTCACCCAGGCTAAAGTGCGATGGTGCCATCATGGCTCACTACAGCGTTGAACTCCTAGGCTCAAGGGATCCTCTCACCTCAGCGGTTCAGACTACAGATTTATGCCACCACACCCAGCTAATTTTTTTCATTGTTTCTTTTTTTGTTTAGCAGTGGGGTCTTGCAGTGTTACCCAGGCTGGCCTCAAGCAATCCTCCCACCTTAGCCTCCTGAGTTGCTGGATTACAGGCGTGAGCTACTGTGCCTAGCTGTCTGAATTGTTTTTGACTCCCCATAGTACTATGTCCTTTTAGGACAGTTTTTTTGCCACTGGTTCTCAGTTGTTTGGGTGATTGCTTTTCTGTGGGTGGGAGGAATTGTCCTAGATCTCTTTGAGGGTCTTATGAAAGTTTTTGACAGTTTCTAAACCCTGCATTAACATCTCAGTATATGTAGACTCTCCTTAGGAGAATTGTGAAACTTAACTCTTTAGAAGTTTTATAAACACTTTGAGGCTTATGATTAAATGAAAGTGCTGATATTTAGAAGGTAGCAATCAAAATCCAATTAAGCTTTTTTTTTTTTTGAAACGGAGTTTTGTTCTGTCGCCAGGCCGCAGTGCAGTGGCACAATCTTGGCTCACTACAACCTCTGCCTCCTGGGTTCAAGCGATTCTCCTGCCTCAGCTTCCCAAGTAGCTGGGATTACAGATGCCCGCCACCACGCCTGGCTAATGTTTGTATTTTTAGTAGAGTTGGGGTTTCACCATGTTGGCCAGGATGGTCTCAATCCCCTGACCTCATGATCCACCCGCCTCAGCCTCCCAAAGTGCTGGAATTACAGGCATGAACCACCACGCCGGGCCAAGCCAGATTCTTTAAAGTGGCTCTATCTTCTCTGTAATTTGCTCCCTTGCCACTTTGATGACTCCACATTCTACTACTATTTCCATTGTCTTTTAACTCCCACTTCAGGGCCTTTATTCTCGCTGTTACCATTTCCTAGAACAATCCTTCCAGACACCTACCTCAAATGCTGCATCATCTGTCCATCTTTGTTCAGATACCACCTCTTCTTTGAGGCCTTCTCTTAAACACTGTAGTACATACAGTTTTGCACATACATTTTAGTTGTAGGATAAATTGCTAAAAATTATTTGGGCAAATTATCTGCATGCTTAAAACGTGAATGACTACTGCCAAATGACCCTTCTAGTACTTGCTAACGTTTGCCAGTGTTAGCATCTACCATCACTTTTTTTTTTTTTTTTTTTTTTTTTGAGACAGAATTTCGCTGTTGTTGCCCAGACTGGAGTGTAATGGCATGATCTCGGCTCACAGCAACCTCTGCCTCCTGAGTTCAAGTGATTCTCCTGCCTCAGCCTCCCGAGTAGCTGGAATTACAGGCATGCACCACGATGCCCAGCTAATTTTTTGTATTTTTAGTAGAGACGGGGTTTCTCCATGTTGGTCAGGCTGATCTCGAACTCCCGACCTCAGGATGCAGTGAGCAGAGATCGTGCCACTGAATTCCAGCCTGGGCGATAGAGCGAGTCTCTGTCTCAGAATGAAATGACGTGACATGACATGACATGATGAAATGAAGTAATGAAATGAATAATGAAATGCCGGGTGTGGTGGCACACTCCAGCCTGGGTGATAGAGCAGGTCTGTGTCTCGAAATGAAATGGAATGAAATGAAAAGAATAAGTGAAATAAATGAAATGAAATGATGAAATGAAATAATAAAATGAATAATGAAATGCCGGGTGAAATGAAATGAAATGATGAAATGAATAATGAAATGCCGGGTGCAGTGGTGCACTCCAGCCTGGGCAATACAGCAAGTCTCCGTCTCGAAATGAAATGAGATGACATGAGATGAAATGGGATGAAATGAAATGAAATAATGAAATGAATAATGAAATGCTGGGTGAAATGAAATGAAATGAAGAAATAAATGATGAAATGAATAATAAAATTCCAGGTGTGGTGATGCACTCCAGCTTGGGTGATAAGAGTGAGACTCCATCTTGAAATGAAATGATGAAATGAAATAATGAAACGAAATTAAATATGAAATGAAATGAAATATGAAATGCTGGGTGCAGTGGCTCACGCCTGTAATCCTAGCACTTTGGGAGGCCAAGGACGGTGGATCACCTAAGGTCAGGAGTTCAAGACCAGCCTGGCCAACATGGTGAAACCCCGTCTCTACTAAAATACAAAAACTAGCCGGGCATGATAGCGGGTGCCTGTAATCCCAGCTACTTGGGAGGCTGAGAGAGGAGAATCGCTTGGACCCAGGAGGCAGAGGTTGCAGTGAGCAGGGATCGCGCCACTGCACTCCAGCCTGGGCATTAGAATGAGTCTCCGGCTCAAAATGAAATGACATGACATGATGAAATGAAATAATGAAATTAATAATGAAATGTGGGTGGCGCACTCCAGCCTGGGTGATAGAGTGAGTCTCTGTCATGAAATGAAATGAGAAATGAGATATGAAATGAATAATGAAATGCTGGGTGCACTCCATCCTGGGCGATAGAGCGAGTCTGCATCATGAAATTGAAAAGTGAAATGAAGAAATGAAATAGATGAAATGAAAAAATGAAATAAAATGAATAATGAAATGCCGGGTGTGGTGGTGCACTCCAGACTGGGCGATGGAGCGAGTCTTCGTCTCGAAATGAAATGAAATGAAATGAAATGAAATGAAATGACAAATGAAATGAGAAATGAAATGATGAAATGAAATAACAAAATGCCGGGTGAAATGAAATGAAATGAATAATGAAATGCTGGGCGTGGTGGCGCACTCCAGCCTGGGTGATAGAGCGAGTCTCCATCTCGAAATGAAATGAAATGAGATGAAATATGAAATGAAATAAATGAAATGATAAAATGAAATAATGAAATGCCGGTTGTGGTGGCGCGCTCCAGCCTGGGCAATAGAGCAAGTCTTCGTCTCGAAATGAAACGAAACAAAATGAAATGATGAAATGAATAATGAAATGCTGAGTGAAATGAAATGAAATAAATGAAATGAATAATGAAATGCCAGATGCGGTGGCGCACTCCACCCTGGGTGATAGAGTGAGTCTCTGTCTGAAAATGAAATGACATGACATGACATGACATGATGTGATGAAATGAAATAATGAAATGCCAGGTGTGATGGTGCACTCCAGCTTGGGCGATAGAGTGAGTGTTCATCTCTAAATGAAATGAAATGAAATGATGAAATAAAATGAATAATGAAATGCCAGGTGCGGTGGCGCACTCCAGCTTGGGCGATTGAGCAAGTTTCCATCTCGAAATGAAATGAAACGAAATGAAGAAATGAAATAAACGAATAATGAAATGCTGGGTGCAATGAAATGAAATGATGAAATAATGAAATGAATAATGAAATGCCAGGTGCAGTGGCACACTCCAGCCTGGGTGATAGAGCGAGTCTCTGTCTCAGTGAAATGGGATGAAATGAAATGAAATAATGAATAATGAAATGCCAGGTGAAATGAAATGAAATGAGGAAATAATGAAATGAAATGAATAATGAAATGCTGGGTGTGGTGATGCACTCCAGCCTGGGTGATAGAGTGAGACTCCGTTTTGAAATGAAATGAAGGAGATGAAATGATGAAATAAATATTAAATGAAATATGAAATGCCAGGTGCAGTGGCTCACGCTTGTAATCCTAGCACTTTGGGAGGCCTAGGCGGGCGGATCACCTGAGGCCAGGAGTTCAAGATCAGCCTGGCCAACATGGTGAAATCCTGTCTCTACTAAAATGCAAAAATTAGCCAGGCATGATGGAGGGTGCCTGTAATCCCAGCTACTCAAGAGGCTGAGACAGGAGAATCACTTGTGCCCAGGAGGCAGAGGTTGCGGTGAGCAGAGATCACGCCACTGCACTCCAGCCTGGGCAATAGAACGAGTCTCCATCTCAGAATGAAATGACATGACATGATGAAATGAAATAATGAAATTAATAATGAAATGTGGGTGGCGCACTCCAGCCTGGGTGATAGAGCGAGTCTCTGTCATGAAATGAAATGAAATGGGAAATGAAATATGAAATGAATAATGAAATGCTGGGTGCACTCCAGCCTGGGCGATAGAGCGAGTCTGCGTCATGAAATTGAAAAATGAAGAAATGAAATAGATGAAATGAAAAAAATGAAATAATAAAATGAAATGCTGGGTGTGGTGGTGCAGTCCAGACTGGGCGATAGAGCGAGTCTCTGTCTCTAAATGAAATGAACAAATGAAATGAAGTGAGAAATGAAATGATGAAATACGAAATGCTGGGTGAAATGAAATGAATAATGAAATGCTGGGTGTGGTGGCACACTCCAGCCTGGGCGATAGAGCGAGTCTTCGTCTCGAAACGAAATGAAATGAAATGATTAAATGAATGATGAAATGCTGGGTGAAATGAAATGAAATGAATAATGAAATGCCAGATGCGGTAGTGCACTCCATCCTGGGTGATAGAGCGAGTCTCTGTCTCGAAATGAAATGACATGACATGACATGACGTGATGAAATGAAATAATGAATAATGAAATGCCAGGTGTGGTGGTGCACTCCAGCTTGGGCGATAGAGTGAGTCTTCATCTCTAAATGAAATGAATGAAATGATGAAATGAAATGAATAATGAAATGCCAGGTGTGGTGGCGCACTCCAGCTTGGGCAATAGAGTGAGTCTTCATCTCTAAATGAAATGAATAATGAAATGCCAGGTGCGGTGGCACATTCCAGCTTGGGCGATTGAGCGAGTTTCCATCTCGAAATGAAACGAAATGAAGAAATGAAATAATGAAATGCTGGGTGCAACGAAATGAAATGATGAAATGAAATAATGAAACGAATAATGAAATGCCGGGTGAAGTGAAATGAAATGAAAAAATGAAATAATGAAATGAATAATAAAATGCCAGGTGTAGTGGCACACGCCAGCCTGGGTGATAGAGCAAGTCTCCATCTCAAAGTGAAATGGGATGAAATGAAATAAAGAAATGAAATAATGAATAATGAAATGCTGGGTGAAATGAAATGAAATGAAGAAATAATGAAATGAAATGAATAATGAAATGCTGGGTGTGGTGATGCACTCCAGCCTGGGTGATAGAGTGAGACTCCGTTTTGAAATGAAATGAAGGAGATGAAATGATGAAATAAATATGAAATGAAATATGAAATGCCGGGTGCAGTGGCTCACGCTTGTAATCCTAGCACTTTGGGAGGCCTAGGCGGGCAGATCACCTGAGGTCAGGAGTTCAAGATCAGCCTGGCCAACACGGTGAAACCCTGTCTCTACTAAAATGCAAAAATTAGCCAGGCATGATGGAGGGTTCCTGTAATCCCAGCTATTCGGGAGGCTGAGAGAGGAGAATCGCTTGTACCCAGCAGGCAGAGGTTGCAGTGAGCAGAGATCACGCCACTGCACTCCAGCCTGGGCAACAGAAGGAGTCTCCATCTCAGAATGAAATGACATGACATGATGAAATGAAATAATGAAATTAATAATGAAATGTGGGTGGCGCACTCCAGCCTGGGTGATAGAGCGAGTCTCTGTCATGAATGAAATGAAATGGGAAATGAAATATGAAATGAATAATGAAATGCTGGGTGCACTCCAGCCTGGGCGATAGAGCGAGTCTGCGTCATGAAATTGAAAAATGAAATGAAGAAATGAAATAGATGAAATGAAAAAATGAAATAATAAAATGAATAATGAAATGCTGGGTGTGGTGGTGCAGTCCAGACTGGGCGATAGAGCGAGTCTGTGTCTCTAAATGAAATGAAATGAAATGAAGTGAGAAATGAAATGATGAAATGAAATACGAAATGCCGGGTGAAATGAAATGAAATGAATAATGAAATGCTGGGTGTGGTGGCACACTCCAGCCTGGGTGATAGAGCGAGTCTCCATCTCGAAATGAAATGAAATGAAATATGAAATGAAATAAATGAAACGAAATGATAAAATGAAATAATGAAATGTCGGGTGTGGTGGTGCACTCCAGCCTGGGCGATAGGGCGAGTCTTCGTCTCGAAATGAAATGAAATGAAATGAATGATGAAATGCTGGGTGAAATGAAATGAAATAAATGAAATGAATAATGAAATGCCAGATGCGGTGGCGCACTCCACCCTGGGTGATAGAGCGAGTCTCTGTCTCGAAATGAAATGACATGACATGACATGACGTGATGAAATGAAATAATGAAATGAATAATGAAATGCCAGGTGTGGTGGTGCACTCCAGCTTGGGCAATAGAGTGAGTCTTCATCTCTAAATGAAATGAAATGAAATGAATAATGAAATGCCAGGTGCAGTGGTGCACTCCAGCTTGGGCAATAGAGCAAGTCTCTGTCTCGAAATGAAATGAAATAAATGAATAATGAAATGCCAGGTGAAATGAAATAATGAATAATGAAATGCCAGGTGTGGTGGTGCACTCCAGCCTGGGCGATTGAATGAGTTTCCATCTCGAAATGAAATGAAATGAAGAAATGAAATAATGAAATGAATAATGAAATGCTGGGTGCAATGAAATGAAATGAAGAAATGAAATAATGAAAAATGAAATGTCAGGTGGAGTGGCATACTCCAGCCTGGCTGATAGAGTGATTTTCCATCTTGAAATGAAATGAAAGAAATGAAATAATGAATGAAATATGAAATGCTGGGTGTGGTGGCTCACACCTGTAATCCTAGCACTTTGGGAGGCCAAAGCGGATGGATTACCTGAGGTTAGGAGTTCAAGACCAGCCTGGCCAACATGATGAAACCCCATCTCTACTAAAATACAAAAACTAGCTGGGCGTGATAGCAGGTGCCTGTAATCCCAGCTACTTCAGAAGCTGAGAGAAGAGAATCACTTGAACCCAGGAGATGGTGGTTGCCATGAGGCAAGATCGTACCACTGCACTCCAGCCTGGGCAGCTGAGTGAGACTCTGTCTCAAAAAATAAAAATAAAAATAAATAAATGAATAAAATAAATAAATTACCCTGTTTGATCTGACAGCTGCTAGTTTTTCCCTCATGATCTTTCTTTTAAAATAGCTCTGTACCTACTATGTTGAGCCTTCCTTTTTTTTTTTTGACACGGTCTCAGACTAGAGTACAGTGGTGTGATCGTGGCTCACTGCCACCTCTGCCTCCTGGGTTCAAGTGATGCTCCCATCTCAGCCTCCCAAGATGCTAGGACTACAGGCACATGCCACCATGCCTGGCTAATTTTTTTGTTTTTTATAGAGACAGGGTTTCACCATGGTGCCCAGGCTAGTCTCAAACTCCTGAGCTCAAGCGATCCACCCTGCCTTGGCCTCCCAAGTATTGGGATTACAGGTGTGAACCACCGTGCCCAGCCCCCTGTTTTTTTAAATTTCTATATTTAAAGAGTACATTGGGGGTTGGAAATAGTTTAGATCAGCAGGGATTAGCCATTCCCTAAATGTAAACTACTTCACTGGTGCTATACTTAAGAGTGCCTAAGGTCATTTCCAAATCCATGAATCTGGAAGTTGAAGTTATATTTGTATTCCCACCACACAAAATTTATGTCTGTGCCCTGTCTTCTTGGGTCTATTTTTAACCAGAAATTAATAAGACATTGATTTGCCTTTGTTAGAGTGATTTCAGTGTTTCGAGTTATTAAGACAGGAAGTGTGAGTTCATGTTGGAATTCTGGGTCAGCAGATTATTTACCTCTTCTACAATTGCAATGGAAATTTAAATCTATTTGTCCTGTGACATAGAAGTTAATGAGTATTCTTTTTTGCTTTTTCTCTTCTGAGCCAAGAGCTTTCTTTTCATAATTTATGTTGGAGGTGTTCCAGACTATGTTGTGTTACTACTGCAAGAAGGTCCTTGCCACAGAAAGTTAGACTCTCATTTCTTTTGATAATACCAAATATTCAGCCTTTTCCTCTGTTTTAAGAATACATATAATATGCCTTAAGTTAGATGCTATACCATAGTGGCTTCCCTTGTGTAAGAAAATGGAGTGCAGGGGGCTGAGCTGGAGCTTCCATGTCCATGCCTATCTGTTGGGCTAGAAACACCTCCCACTCAACTCCAGCCATTTGCCACTCTGCATAATTAGTGTACCTCATTTATTCAGAAGAAGCTGGAATCCCAGATTTTTATGTGAAATCTCCTGTTTTTAAAATATTTGATCTTTTTCAATGTAATTTGGCCCAACAAAACTCTTGCTGGCTTGAGTGCTGCCCTTGTACTGCCAATTGAAGTTTAACATTTGTCTAACCCTAAAGACTTTCAAAGTGAAATTATTTTTAGGTTCTTAATAAGGCTTTTCTATGCCAAGGTAAAATTTTCAAGGGCATATGAGGTATTTACTGTCTCACTCAGAGTTCTGTTTAAGTGAGCACATGGGCTTGCATGTTGGAGAAAGTGTTGTGAGCTCTTAACAGATAAAGTTTGAAATGCAACCTATTTTCAATAGAAAAAAGCCTCGTACTCTCAGATATCTCAGAAAAACTTAGATTTTACAATCCTTTTAAGACTTAAGACTCTTAGGTCTGTGGAGTCAAAATGCTACGTGATATTTGTGGTGGACGAATTACTGAAAAACAGAATTCCTCAGCAAATCAGGTGTCTGATGCATAATAAACCAACCTAACAAAAAAAGCTGCCTTTCAGAGGGAAGAATATAGAACATGTGTAGTTAATTAAGCTATTTAAAACAGAAATGTTAGGCCTGGCACGGTGGCTCACTTCTGTAATCCCAGCACTTTGGGAGGCCAAGGCAGGAGGATCACGAGGTCAGGAGATTGAGATCATCCTGGCTAACACGGTGAAACCCCGTCTCTACTGAAAATACAAAAACATTATCCAGGCGTGGTGGTGGGCACCTGTAGTCCCAGCTACTAGGGAGGCTGAGGCAGGAGAATGGTGTGAACCCAGGAGGCAAGGCTTGCAGTGAGCAGAGATTGCGCCACTGCACTCCACCCTGGGCCACAGAGCAAGACTCCATCTCAAGAAAAAGAAACGTTAGGCCAGGCGCGGTGGCTCACGCTTGTAATCCCAGCACTTTGGGAGGCCGAGGCAGGGGGATCACGAGGTCAGGAGATCGAGACCACGGTGAAACCCCGTCTCTACTAAAAATACAAAAAATTAGCCAGGCGTGGTGGCGGGCGCCTGTAGTCCCAGCTACTCAGAGAGGCTGAGGCAGGAGAATGGCGTGAACCCGGGAGGCGGAGCTTGCAGTGAGCCGAGATCGCGCCACTGCACTCCAGCCTGGGCCACAGAGCAAGACTCCGTCTCAAGAAAAAAAAAGAAAAAAAAAATGTTATGAAAAATTTGGAAATATTTGTCACTAGCTGTATGACCTTTTGAAAAAGGTCCGCTTAATACCGTGCTCATCTATAAAATTGGGGTATGATGATTATCAATTTACAGGATTGTGATGCATTTTAAATGAAACAAGTTCCATTAAGTGCTTATTGCTGAAGGTATAATTCAGTGAATGTTCGTTCCTTTTCTTAGAGCAGAATTTGGTATTTTATTTTCACCTAAGCCATTTTGGTTCAGTTCTTAAGGCTTTGATTATTTTTTTAAGTTGAATGGTGTTTAGTGTGCCCATGTTCATAACAGCATATTATTCACAACAGCCATACAGGCTGGGTGTGGTGGCTCATGTCTATAATCCCAGCACTTTGGGAAGCCAGTGTGGGCAGATGTTTGAGTCCAGGAGTGCAAGGGCAATATGGTGAAACCCTGTCTATACAAAAAGTTAGCCGGGCTTGGTGGTGGGTACCTGTAGTCCCAATTACTGGGAAGGTTGCGATGGGAGAATCACCTGAGCCCAGGAGGTCAAGGCTGCAGTGTGCCTTGATTGTGCCACTGCACTCTAGCCTGTGTGACAGAGTGACACCCTGTGTCAAAAAAAAAAAAAAAAAAGATAGATTCTAAGAGGCCAAGGCAGGCAGATGGACAGATTGCTTGAGCCCAGGAGTTGGAGACTAGCCTGGACAACATAGCTACTAAAAATACAAAAAATGAGCTAAGCATGGTGGTACATGCTACTCCCGAGGCTGAGGTGGGAAGATCGCTTGAGCTTGGGGAGGTCAAGGCTGCAGTGAGCCGTGATCACGCCACTGCACTTCAGCCTGGGTGACCCTGTCTCAAAAAAAGAAAAATGTGGTATATACATAAAATAGAATATTATTCTGCCTTTAAAAAGGAAATTCTGACAGATGGTAAGACATGGATGAACACTAAGCACATTATGCTAAATAGGCCATCTATAAAAAAATATTGTGTGATTCTACTAATGTGAGGTACTTAGAATAGTCAGATTCATACAGAAAAAAAGTAGAATGGAAGATGGCCGGGATGGGGTGTAGTTATTGTTAAATGGGCAAAGAGTTTCAGTTTTGCAAGATGAAAAGAGTCCTCTGAAGATGTTGGCACACGGAGCACCATGGCTCACGCCCGTGGTCTCAACACTTTGGGAGGCTAAAGCAGGAGGATTGTTTGAGCCCAGGAGTTCAAGACCACCATAGGTAACATAGGGAGACCTCATCTCTACAAAAAATAAAAAATTTAGCCCGGTATGGTGGTGCATGATTGTAGTCCTACCTACTTAGGAGGTTGTTGTGGGAAGATCACTTGAGCTTAGAAGGTCGAGGCTGCAGTGAGCCTTTACCACACCACTGCACTCCAGCCTGGGCGACAGAGCAAGACCCTGTCTCAGAAGAAAAAATAAAGGAAAAGTAGATGTTGGTAATAGTAGCACAGCCGTGTGAATGTACTTAATGCCTCTGAAATGTACACTTAAAACTGGTTAAGGTGGTAAATTTTATGTTACATGTATTGTACCATAATTATTAAAAGAATAAAGTTTTTTTTAAATTTTAAGACAGCTAAACAGTCCCCAACAAGGGCATTTAGTAGTCATGTTAGTATGTAGGTAAGGCTGTTCCTATAGAGCAGGAGCCACCAACTCCTGCTGGCCAGCTGCCTGTTTATTTGCTGTGTGAAGGATAAGAATGTGTTTTACATTTTTTAGTTAAAATTTTAAATGGTTATATAAGTACCTACATAACAATAGCCTTTGACCCTCAAAGCCCAAAATGTTTACTATCTGGCCCTTTTAAAAAAGATATATGCTAATCTGTGCTTTAAAGTCATTGTCATTTGAATGCATTAGTTCTGCCACTAATCAGCCCCATATCCCACAAACAAGACACTTAAATATTCTGGGCCTCATTTTCTCATGTATAGAAGAGGTGGTGCTTGCCTATCACTTTGGAAGAACTACATAAGGATCCCAAAATACAGGAGGTAAAACTGAAACACAAGTCATATTTGCTCTGCTTTGTAGAGGTTGACCATTGGCCTTATTTGGTTACTCTGTTCAAAGCAAGTACCTTTGCTTATCAACTTCCTGTGCTTAGTTGTGTAGAGTCGTCTGAGTAAAGAAACCCTAGAGACCCTTAAACTTGCAAACAGATCAACCAATTGGGAAACCCTGGAATTAATGGAAACGGTTACAATTAGAACATGGCTGGTATGTGGTAAAAGGCCACCCTTGAGTAAAGATTAGCTATGTGATAAGTACAAACACCAATGTTTAGTGTCTTGTTGGAGTTGATATTTTTTCTCTCTGGCTTTTAAGAAGTAACTTCATTGATTTGAACTAAGTTTTTGATTCATTTGACAAGAAAATAGAAAGCTTTTGGGGGAGTAAATTATTTGATGTTACTGGTGTCCCAAATATCTTTTTTTTTGTTTTTTGAGACAGAGTCTTGCTGTATCGCCCAGGCTAGAGTGCAGTGATACAATCTTTGCTCACCGCAACCTCCACCCACCAGGTTCAAGCAATTCTTTTGCTTCAGCCTCCCACATAGCTGGGATTACAGGTGCCTGCCACCACACCTGGCTAATTTTTGTATATTTAATAGAGATGGGGTTTTACCATGTTGGCCAGGCTGGTCTTGAACTCCTGACCTCAAGTGATTCACCCACCTTGGCCTTCCAAAGTGCTGGGATTACAGGCCGTGAGCCACCATGCCAGGCCTTTTTAAATTTTTCTTTTTATTTTTTGAGACCAGGTCTGGCCTTGTTGCCCAGGCTGAAGTACAGTGGCACGATCTTGGCTCACTGCAACTTCCACCTTCTAGGCTCAAGCAATCCCCTCACCTCATCCTCCCAAATATCTGGGACTACAGATGCATGCCACCATGCCTAGCTAATTCTTTACTTTTTTTTGTAGAGATGGGTATCAGGGAACCTGCCCCAATAGTCACGTAGGTTCTTTACTATTTTCCTTAAGTGTCGACCGGCTTGAGAAATAAAGGGACAGGGTACAAAAGAGAGAAATTTTAAAGCTGGGTGTCCGGGGGAGACATCACATGTCGGTAGGTTCCATGATGCCCAAGCCACAAAAACCAGTAAGTTTTTATTAGGGATTTTCAAAAGGGGAGGGAGTATGCGAATAGGTGTGGTCAGAGACATCAAGTACTTCACAAGGTAATAGAATATCACAAGGCAAATGGAGGCAGGGCAAGATCACAGGACCGGGGCGAAATTAAAATTGCTAATGAAGTTTTGGGCACCACTGTCATTGATAACATCTTATCAGGAGACAGGGTTTGAGAGCAACCGGTCTGACCAAAATTTATTAGGCGGGAATTTCCTCTTCCTAATAAGCCTGGGAGCGCTATGGGAGACTGGGGTCTATTTCACCCCTGCAGTCTACAGACCATAAAAGACGGCCACACCGAGGGAGGCAGTCTATAGACCTATACCCCCAGGTGCGTATTCTCTTTCCCAGGAATGTTCCTTGCTGAGAAAAAGAATTCAGTGATATTTCTCCCATTTGCTTTTGAAAGAAGAGAAATATGGATCTGTTCCACCCGGCTCACTGGCGGTCAGAGTTTAAGGTTATCTCTGTTATTCCCTGAACAATTGCTGTTATCTTGTTCTTTTTTCAAGGTGCCCAGATTTCATATTTGTTCCAACACACATGCTCTACAGTTTGTGCAGTTAACTCAATTATTACATGTTCCTGAGGCAACATACATCTTCCTCAGCTGACAGGATTAAGAGATTAAAGACAGGCATAGGAAATCACAAGGGTATTGATTGGGGAAGTGATAAGTGTCCATGAAATCTTCACAATTTATGTTTAGAGATTGCAGTAAAGACAGGCATGAGAAATTAAAAGTATTTGGGGAACTAATAAATGTCCATGAAATCTTCACAATCCACGTTCTTCTGCCATGGCTTCAGCTGGTCCCTCCGTTTGGGGTCCCTGACTTCCCGCAACATATGGGGTTTCACTATGTTGCCCACGCTGGTCTTGAACTCCTGGGCTCAAGCAGTCCGCCCACCTTGGCCTTCCAAAGTGCTGGGATTACAAGTGTGAGCCACCACGTCCGGCCCCCAAGTATCTTAAAGCCTTATAGATTCCATTGTCACTATGTTACCCCTAGTGCATATGCCAAAGAGGATTCCCAGGGAAGCTTGTTATTTGATGGCTGAGAACTAATGTGAGAATCCTTCCACAAGGGCCAAGTAGATACCATGTTCTTAGAATGCACAAAGCAAAGAACCAGCTAGAAGCAGTGGTTTTGCAGCTCTTTGCAAAGCCCATGGACTGACTTCACAGTCCTGTGGATTATTGACTATAGGTTCAGGGGAGTTAATCTGAAGTTGAATGTGTGGTCATAGGAAATAGTGTCTGCAAAAGTATTGTGTTTTCAATTACCGGCCCGCCATCATTTTTCCACTGACAAACAGCAGTGAGGGCACCTTGGCTATTGCTTGGTTTTATGTTCAGAATGGGGTTTTGAGTTACTACATTTTGGCTACCTGCTTGGAAGAATCCTTATTACACTGAAAATCAGATCTAATAACTGAGCCATAGCAATGCTGTTGCAGATACCTGTAGCATTTATTCTCCTGTGCCTCATGGCTTATTTTTTCCACATTAGGAATTTGGTCTAGTTCACTTTCAGCTCTGCAGCTTTTTACTGATTTACTAGGCAGAGACATGAGGTTGATCCTTATTAAACTGAACAGATTATTTTGGGTATACACTATTTTCCAATTAGTACAATTTTTCAACCACATTGAATACAGTTGGAAGTTTAACTGCTATGCCTACAGTCTGAATATGGCAAGTTCAGAGAGATGATGTGAACTTCAAGGAGATACCTCATGTTATACTTTCAGTGGGGTTTTTTTGGGTTTCTTAAAAATGTTTTTGGTCCCCCTACACGTTTGACAGCTGTTTATAGATAATGTCTGCAGTTTCTGTTTGAGAGAGATAATTATGACACTTAGCATTGGAAAACTAAGAAGAACGTAAGCAGGTCAGATATCAGAAGTCTTCAGACTGGAGAGATTCCTGGAGGGGGAGTGGCCCTTTAATCCATCAGCTGAAGCCATCTGGTAGGACACTCATTGCAGAAATGGTTCTGAAATGTTCTAACTCAGCAACATCACTGAATGTCACAGAATTGACAGGCACGGAGCTAAAGGGCCTCTAGCCACCCCCACAACTCCGCTCTACCTTTGTCTCCCTAACACATGACTTGGAACAAATACACTCTACGTACAAAGATGGCTACCTGAAGTTTATGATCCCTACTCATGGAGCTGCATGAGGACTTCACATTTTTTAAAAAGCTGCTTTGGGCACCCCCATTCCTGAGGAGTTTTGTAGCTTGGTTTCTCTTTGCCACATAATGTTTGTAAGACTAACATTTTATAACCATAAGCAGTTGGGGCATTTTCTATTTTGAGAAATTTATTTGTAGCTTCCTTTTATTTACACTTGGGGACTTTTTTGTTTTGTTTTGTTTTGTTTTGAGATAGAGTCTCGCTCTGTTGCCCAGGCTGGAGTGCAGTGGCACAATCTCGGCTCACTGCAAGCTCCGCCTCCCGGGTTCACACCATTCTCCTGCCTCAGCCTCCCGAGTAGCTGGGACTACAGGCGCCCACCACCACGCCTGGCTAATTTTTTGTATTTTTAGTAGAGACGGCGTTTCACTGTGTTAGCCAGGATGGTCTCGATCTCCTGACCTCGTGATCCGCCCGCCTCTGCCTCCCAAAGTGCTGGGATTACAGGCGTGAGCCACCGCGCCCGGCCACTTCGGGACTATTTTTAAGTAACTGATTGAAATATTTTTGTTTCTCCATCGCAAGTGAAATCCTTGTTGCTAATCTTTTGCCACATGTAAAATTGTTCACTTGTTTTCAAGCAGGTAGTTCGATGTCTGTAATTCTTGAATTCTTTTCAACTAGCACGATGCTGGGTGTCCCTCACTGTTTTTTAATTGTGGGAGATTGATGCATCAGTGCATGAAGTGGGGGGTGGTCACCAGCACCTAACTCAAAGTATGATTATAGCTATCTTACCACTTTTTTTTTTTTCTTTCTCACTCTGTCACCCAGGCTGGAGTGCAGTGGTGTAGTATCAGCTCACTGCAGCCTCGACTTCCTGGGCTCAAGCGATCCTCCTACCTCAGCCTCCCAAATAGCTGGGACCACAGGTGCATGCCACCCCACTGAGCTAATTTTTCTATTTTTTGCAGAGACATGTTGCCTAGGTTGTTCTCAAACTCCTGAGCTCAAGCCTGCCTTAGCCTCCCAAAGTGCTGGGATACAGGTGTGAGCCACCATGCCTGGCCATCACTAATCTTCAAGGTTAATATTTGGAGGACCCATCCAGAGCCCAAAGGTTGTTAATACTCTTTCCAAATAGGGTGTCACCTTGTTTACATTACAGCCTTAAATCCATTGACAGTGCTAGTGGAGTTCCAAATCATATTACTAGCAGGAAATGACTGTTCTAGTTGGAACTCCAGTAATAAACTGCCATAGGAACAAATTGGAAAGTAGGGGAAAAAAATTATGAATATGAAAATATCATATGTATTACACAAGTGGTATTACTTTAAAAACTGTCTCCTTTTTGAGATAGAATATTGATTTATTTTTAAAATGGTCTCCATTTCAGTTTTGTGTGTGTGTGTGTGTTTTTGTTTTTTGTTTGTTTGTTTGTTTGTTTTTGATGGAGTCTCACTTGTCTCACCCTGTCACCCGGGCTGGAATGCAGTGGTATGATCTTAGCTCACTGCAACCTCAGCCTCCAAGTAGCTGGCACTATAAGCACACATCACCACACCCAGCCAATTTTTTTGAATTTTTAATAGGGTTTCACTATGTTGGCCAGGCTGGTTGAACTCCTGACCTCAAGCGATCCACCCACCTCGGCCTTCCGAAGTGCTGGGATTACCTGAGCCACCGTGCCCAGCCCATTTCACAGTACTTTTTATTTAACCCTATCATGCTAGGGCACTATGCAATATATGGCTATTTCATTTTCCTTTTGTCTCTTTCCCAGGTGGTCTTCGAGGGATAGCACGAGGTGGTCTGACGGGACTAACACTTACCAGCCTCTATGCACTATATAATAACTGGGAGCACATGAAAGGCTCCTTGCTCCAACAGTCACTCTGAAGATTTTGCCAACTCATGAATGGAGGACACTTCAGTAGTCATCTAGATCATTTTATAAGACAGTTTGGAGTTATTCTCTCTCTTCTACCTACAATTAGTTTGAAAAATTGGAGATTTTGATTTGCTGTGATGAAGATCCTGGATGGTTGACCAAGACTGGCACTTGTTCCAGCCGTTAGTGAGTTGAAGCCAAAACCCTTTGGTGACTCACTGAGTACCATGGTTCTCTTCTCTGGAGAAGATCTTGCACGTATCTGTTCTCCTCCCCTATGAACTAGAAAACCACTTACTCCCAGAATTCAGGTTGTGCTTGTCAGTACTATATCACCGAGTCTATTCATTTAATGATTCAAAACTGTAACATTGCACTGTATTCCAAATAAAGGGTAAAAACAGAACCAAAGTTATAACTCCAACACACAAACATAGTGGTTGTCTCAATTTAAAAGTATCTACCTGGGTATAAAGTGAAAGGTACCCTTGGCATTTTCTGTCCCAGTTGAGGCAAAACATCTTCATGTTTGTGTTAAAATGAGCTACTTGGTGGCCAGGTATGGTGGCTCACGCCTGTAATCCCAGTACTTTGGGAGGCCAAGGCAGGTGGATCACCTGAGGTCAGGAGTTTGAAAATCAGCCTGGCCAATATGGTGAAACCTTGTCTCTACTAAAAATACAAAAATCAGCTGGGTGTGGTGGGTGTGCACCTGCAACCCCAGCTACTCAGGAGGTTGAGGCTGGAGAATCGCTTGAACCTAGGAGGCGGAGGTTGCAGTGACCCCAGATGATGCCACTGCACTCCAGTCCAGGTGACAGAGTGAGACTCCATTTCAAAAAAAGAAATGAGCTACTGGTGGCATTCACCAATAGAGCTGATACTAAACCACCTCAAGGTATTTCAGGTCAGCCATTAGACTAGCATGCTAGAACAATCTTTCCAACAATCCTGCTTCATTCCATACATATTAACTCACTCCTTACTAGGAATAATTAAGAGCTAGGTTGTTTTTTTTTTTTTTTTTGAGACAGGGTCTCACTCTGTTGCCCAGGCTAGAGTGCAGTGGTGCGATCTCAGCTCACTGCACCCTCCACCTCCCAGGTTCAAGTAATTCTCCTGCCTGTCTCCCAAGTAGCTGGGATTACAGGCACTTGGCCACCACGCCCGGCTAATTTTTGTATTTTTAGTAATGGCGGGGTTTTACTATGTTGTTCAGGGTGGTCTCGAATTCCTGACCTCAGGTGATCCACCTGCCTTGGCCTCCCAGAGTGCTGGGATTACAGGCGCGAGCGACCGCGCCCGGCCAAGAGCTAGATGTTTTTCAAGGAAGCCTTGGGAAAACTAAAGGACATGAGGCCAAGTTGTCTAATTTCTGAGTTTGTGTTCTCATCCACCGTATGAAGTTAATCATGTATAACTGCACTACAGGTTATACACATAAATATTACTGTATTAAACAAACACCTGGTGGCTATGATTGGAGAAAGTAAACTAGGGCCTTTTCGGATGCAGCTAGTAAGAGGAATCCAGTAGAAAGGCACTGAGTCTTAGCTGAAGTCCCATAGGTTTTTTTTAAATAGATGTGAATAGTTTTTATAAAAGACTGAAAGTGGAGGTTAATACACCTGTTGTTTGCTAATTTCTCATAAAATACACTGATGTTATTTTTATGTTCAAGCTGTTTCTCAGCTGGATTCCTAACCAAAAGTTACCACGTTATACAACACCACACTTTGTCACAAATAGTTCTACAAATAACACGCAACAACTATGGCTGTTACGCTTTTAATGGAAGCAGATACAAAATTCATCAATGCAAAAGAATGTTTTACATACTCATTAACATAGTGATTAATGTAAATTAATTTTGACTTGTAAAATACAGTGTGTTTGGCCTCAAAAAAGAAACTACAGAGCTGCAACTCAAGATAATTGGAAAGACTCCTTACATTGTTTTTGCCCACCACCTTTATATAATACTCCTAAATGATATCTGGGGAGGGGATTAAAAAATAATACAAAGCTCTTTTCAGCTGTGGTTCAAAGAACTCTAGTGAAGCTGTATGGCAATGACATTGTGGGACCATGAAGTTTCCCCAGAAGTATTTCCAATAAGAGGCAGTTAAGCTTAATAGTTTCAAAGTCTGGAAAGCAGCAAAGATATCTTAGAGAAAACATTATAAACCCCACCTGTCTCCTACACAGACATTTTAAAGCATGGACGTAACTTTAAGGAGACTGAGGAAACATCAGTAGTTTTCACAAAGCTTCAATGAACACCCCAAGGCACAAGTGTTGAAAACGGCCTGTTCACTAAAACGTCACTTTTGGAGGTACAGGTATGCTGTGCTTGCAGTGAGAGAATGACTTTATCCCTACTTAAAAGCACCAGGTGTCAAGCTCAGCTTCCATTTACACAGGATGCACCAATAATCCCTAAGATAGTGAATGATTCAAGTACTATACTACATTTCCAACATGTCTTTTGCCTATTTGCTTAGTCGGTACTGGGGTTCTTTTAAACCCCGTAGGTCTGTAGAATATTTTAAAAGGCTAGAATTACCTCAAAAATAGTCTTGAAATAATACTGAGTCCTTCTAAAAGAGCTCACTGGATATTTTAATAACATTTACAGAAAGACAAAATTTGCAGTAGCTGAGTTTCTTTTAAGTGAAGACGAGTGTAGAACTAACGTGGGCTAAAATATTTCGTAATTAATGTCAAAGATTGCCAAGATTATTAATATATATTTTGGTCATCACTATTGACCAGGTTAATCTTTTGTGCAAAATACACTATATATTAATAGAACAGGAAAATCATTATTTCAGACCACTAACAGAAGAAAACCCACAGCAAGAGAAGCATCTATAGGGCAATTAAACGTTAGGGAAGTTTACTAGCTTTAGAATACATCGATATACTTCAATAAACAAGAGTGTTTTAATGTACTTTTAGTAACGACCCAATCTAAGGAGCCTTGGAGGCTTGTGAAAAAGACGTATCCACAAAGATGCTGCATTTTCTAGTGTGGGGTGAATTAAAATACTTCTGTAAGAAGGAGGGAACTGAATCACCTCAGCATGAATAAACAGCATTTTTCTTTTAAATAGTAACTCATAATCTGATGATTCACTTTGCTTTACTAGTTCAAAATGAGGCAGGAGAAGAACTAAGCTAACTGGTCAGACCCAGAAACACAAAGATTTGGCAAGCCGCAGTCACTCAGCTCATGATGTGTGATAATCAGCAGAAAGGCTGCTCAACTCGTCCATTCCTTCACATCTGTAAAGAGACACCCACAGATAAGTTACTTCACTGAAGAATAAAAGCAAATTCTCCCTGCCTTAAAGCTCTGACTCATTTTCCAGTACAGGTGTACCTTGTTATATTGTATTTTTACAAATTGAGCATTTGTGTTATGAACTGTGCCCATTAAATATGATAAACTTTTCATCGATAAATGTCCTGAATGCCCACCAAACAGCCTTTCTCCATTTCTCTTCTCTCTCCTCAGGCCTCCCTGTTCCCTGAGACAAAACAAGATTGAAATTAGACCAATTATTAACCCTACAATTGCATCTAAGTGTTCAGCTAAAAGAAAAAGTCCCCATCTCTCACTCTAAATCAAAAGCCAGAAATGATTAAACTTAGCGAGAAAGTCATGGTGAAGGCCAAGAGAGGCTGAAAGCTGGGCAGGCCTTTTGGACCAGCCAAGCTGTGAGCACAAAGGCAAAGTTTTTTGTTGTTGTTTTTTAGCTTCTCATTCTCTGGCTGAAAAGTTCTTGAAAAAAACTAGAAGTGCTACTCCAGTGAACAGATGAATGATTTAAAAAGTAAACAGCCTTATTTCTGATATGGAGAAAGTTTTAGTGGTGTCGATAGGGGATCAAACTAGCCACAACATTCCCTTAGTCCAAAGCCTAACCCCAGAGTAAGGCCCTAATTCTCTTCAATTTTATGAAGGCTGAGAGAGGTCAGGTACCAGAAGTCATGTTTGAAGCTAGCAGTGGTTGGTTCATGAGGTTTAAGGAAAGAAGCCATCTCCATAGCAAAAATGCAAGGTGAAGTAACAGGTTATCCAGAATATCTAGCCAAGTTCGTAAATGAAGTTGGCTACACTCAACATTTTTAGTGCAGACAAAACAACTTCCTATTGGAAGAAGTAGTCATCTAGAACTGATAGCTAGAGAGAGAAGTCAATGCCTGGCTTCAAAGGACAGATTGACTCTCTTGTTAGGGACTAACACAGCCAGTGACTGACTTTTTTTTTTTTTTTTTTTGAGACAGGATCTCCCTTTATCAACCAGGCAAGACTGCAGCAGAGCTATCATAGCACACTGCAGCCTTGACCTCCCAGATGCAAGATTCTCCCACCTCAGCCTCCTGAGTAGCTGGGACTATAGGCACGCTCCACCATACCCAGCTAATTTGTTAATTTTTGTACAGACAGGGTCTCTGTATGTTGCCCAGGCTGGTCTTGAACTCCTGGGCTCAAGCAATCTTCCTACCCCCACCTCCCAAAGTGCTGGAATTGCAGGCCTGAGCCACTGCACCTGGCCACTGGTGGCTAAGTTGAAGCCAGTGCTTCAATCCTAGGGCCCTTGAGAATTATGCTAAATTTACTCTGCCTGTGCTCTAGAAATGGAACAACAAAGCTTGGATGACAGCGCACCTGTTCACAGCATGGTTTACTGAATATTTTAAGCCCTCTGTTGAGAACTACTCAGAAAAAACATTCCTTTCAAAAAACTACACCCATTGACAGTGTACTTGGTCACCCAAAAGCTCTGATGGAGATGCAGAAGGAGATTAATTTAATGTTTTCATGTTTGCTAATAAAACATCCATTCTGCAGCCTATGGATCAAAGAGTAATTTCAACTTTCAAGTATTATTTAAGAAATATGGCCGGGCGCGGTGGCTCACGCTTGTAATCCCAGCACTTTGGGAGGCTGAGGCGGGCGGATCACGAGGTCAGGAGATCGAGACCATGGTGAAACCCCGTCTCTACTAAAAATACAAAAAAATTAGCCGGGCGTGGTGGCGGGCGCCTGTGGTCCCAGCTACTCGGAGAGGCTGAGGCAGGAGAATGGCGTGAACCCGGGAGGCGGAGCTTGCAGTGAGCCGAGATTAGGCCACTGCACTCCAGCCTGGGCGAGAGAGCGAGACTCCGTCTCAAAAAAAAAAAAAAAAAAAAAGAAATACATTTTTTAAGGCCCTAGCTGCCTACGTTCCTCTGATAGATCTGGACAAAGTAAACTGAAAACCTGGAAAGGATTCACCATTCTGGATGCCACTAAGACCATTCATGATTCATGAGAGGAAGTCAAAATATCAACATTAACAGGAGTTTGGAAGAAACGGATTCCCACCCTCATGGATGGCTTGGAGGAACTCAAGACTTCAGTGGAGGAAGTAACTGCAGATATGGTGGAAACAGCAAGAGAAGTAGAGTTAGAAGTGGAGGCTGAGTATGTGACGAATTGCTGAAATCTCCTGATCAAACTTAAATGGATGAGCAGTTGCTTCTTATGGATGAGCAAAGAAAGTGATTTCTTGAGATAGAATCTACTCCTGGAGAAGATGCTGTGTATTGTTGAAATGACAACAAAGGATTTAGAATATTAAATAAACTTAGTTGATAAAGCAGCAACATGGTTAGACTCCAGTTTTGAAAGTTCTACTGTGGATAAAATGCTATCACACAGCATCACGTTAGAAATATTTCGTGAAAGAAAAGGCAATCGATGCAGCAAACTTCATTATCTTAAAAAAACTGACACAGCCATCCCAACCTTCAAGCAGCTACCATCCTAATCAGTCAGCAGTAATCAACATCAAGGCAAGAAACTCCAACAGCAAAAAGATTATGTGTTAATGGCTCAGATGACCATTAGCATTTTGTAGTAATAAAATACTTTTTAATTGAGGTATGTACATTGTTTTCTTAAGACATAATGTTATTGCAGACTTAATTATAGTGCCTTATATACAACTTTTATATGCAATGGGAAACCAAAGTATTTGTGTAGCTCACTTTATTGGGATATTTGCTTTATTGCAGTGGCCTAGAACCAAACCCACCTTCGAGGTAGGTATATAAGCTACTAGAATCCACCTGGGATCTGAAAATTCCCAACGGTTACATCTTGAAAGTTCATTTTGAAGTATGCCTAGTTAGTTCATAAAGCAAATTCAATTAAAATACATCAACTTTTTATGAGCTCCCCGTCCCACCCTCACTTGCCTAATATACATACTATTACAAGGGATATGGTTCAGTGAGCCAAGTATGACTTCGTATGTAAGACAAAACATTTATTTTATAAATAGCTATAATCTAATTTTCATGCTGGTGGCATGTACCCACCTGTAGAGGAGTTCGATATAACCACTTCTCTTTATCAACTTTAAGCTGCATACAGGCAAAGAGATCACAAACTGCAGGGAGGCCATAATGGTCTGGGGGGAAGTTATGTTCCTCCTGTAGAGGTGAATTAAGTAATACTTCCTGCAATAAAAGAGTAGGTTGCTTCATGAAAACTAGGAGGCATGAGACCAACTTATCTTCCAAATAGGGTCTAGAGAGAATAATTTAAATGTTGGCCATTCTCTGTAACAACCAAAAACAAAGGTGACAATTGTTATTTCTACCCCAAATATTTTCCATAAATAGCAATAAAACAGGCTAGATTCTTCTTTCCTGAAGGATGGGGCCTAGGCCTGGAAAATGCACAAAAAGTTCATAAATCCTCCATTCCAAATTTAGTATTTAACATATTTAAGGATCTGGCTGGCCGGTTTGCAAGGTTTGGGATTATGAAATATAAAACTCTAGGCCGGGTGTTGTGGATCACGCCTGTAATCCCGGCAGTTTAGGAGGCCAAGAAGGGCAGATTGCTTGAGCTCAGGAGTTCAGGAGACCAGCCCAGGCTGAAACCCCATCTCTACCAAAAATACAAAAAATTAGCCAAGCATGGTGGTGCACGCCTATGGTCCCAGGTTCCCAGGTGCACGCCTATGGTCCCAGCTACTCAGGAGGCAGTAGCGCGGGCAGGGGGATGGCTGGAGCCTGGGAAGGGGAGGTTGCAATGAGCTGAGATAGCACCACTGCACTCCAGTCTGAGCGACAGAGACCCCATCTCAAAATAAATGAATAAATAAATAAAACTCAAACCAGTGCTATTTTGATGTTTATGCTCACCTGGGCCTTCTTTCGAAGCAGCCACTTGTCTTCTCCAGAGGATAACTGGCTGAGGTTGCCCATCTTCTTTCCTGGCAGGACCCAGTCAGCTGTGTTAAAGGAACACCAGGAAGTGTTCATGGGGCTTTTAAACTTTTGTTTGCCAGCTCTGTCTTCAGTACTAGGCACTTCCTTGGGACTTCCTTCTTTGTATGGGGGCCTGATAAGCCACTCCGACAAGGGGCTGTTCTTTATGACTTGGAAGGAATCAGCAATTCTAGAAGGAGTCATTGCCTTTGGTGCTTTAGTTTGTTCTATTACTTCTTTTCTAGAAGGACAGAGCCACATTTTCAGGGAATCTTTATGCTTCTCAGGCTCAGGTTTGGGTTCCACAGGCATACCATTTTTATCCTTTCCTTCTTTCTTCAGAAGCCACTTATACAGAGCCTCCTTCTCACAATTCTCATCACACACACAGTCTGCAAAGCTTGTGCAGGGCTCATTGGCTCTGCACACCTCCTCTACCTTACATGGGTCCTGATGGTTCTGGAAAAGCCAATCCTCTGTAACCATGCTGGGGGTGGACAATGGTTTCTTGGCCTCCAAGTGGTCATTCAGGCACTTCAGATTACCCAGGTTTTCAATCTCCACACCTTTGGGCTGGTTTCCCTGACAGTTGGTACAGGAGTCAGTCTTGACAAGCCAATCATTCACATTATAGGACTGGAACAAGAGCTTAAACTTCTCACTGGTTTCACGACTGCCATTCTCAGGCTTCCGCAGCTTGTGGGATTCCTGGGGAGTCACTAGCCAATCTGATAGGTCCATCTTATCTTGATCAGGAAGCTCTTGATCTCCAACTTTTTCCATTTCAATGGAGAAAGAACTAGTAGTGGAATGGCTGTTACACTTTTGATAACTTGGTTTTTCACTCTTGAGGAGCCAGTTTTCTAAGCCCTTTAGGTTTCCCCCGACATTATTGAAGAAATTGCGGGCTCTGGAAGAAGTCTACACAAAAAGCACACAGTATTAGTTTGCCAGAACAATTATGACTGCTTTGGAGATTCTGTCTGCACTTTTTTTTTTTTTTTTTGAGACGGAGTCTCGCTCTGTCGCCCAGGCTGGAATGCGGTGGCACAATCTCAGCTCACTGAAAGCTCTGCCTCCCAGGTTCACACCATTCTCCTGCCTCAGCCTCCCCAGTAGCTGAAACTACAGGCGCCCACCACCACACCCGGTTAATTTTTTTTTTTTTTTTGTATTTTTAGTAGAGACGGGGTTTCACCGTGTTAGCCAGGATGGTCTCGATCTCCTGACCTCGTGATCTGCCCACCTCAGCCTCCCAAAGTGCTGGGATTACAGCCATGAGCCACCACGCCCAGCCCTGTCTGCATATTTAGTGTCTTGCCCAGTGTTTTGAAATTTAAGTACACAAAGCCAAAAGGCAAGGGATTTCTCTGTTTAGATATTCTTACCTGATAGAAAAGGGTGTAATGTGCCTTTACAAATAAAGAACACAAAAAAATAAGCAAAGGATATGATCAGGCAAGTCATCAAAGAAGCCTAATAAACATGAAAATACTTGGCTGGGCGTGGTGGCTCACGCCTGTAATCCCAGCACTTTGGGAGGCCGAGGCGGGCGGATCACAAGGTCAGGAGATCGAGACCATCCTGGCTAACAAGGTGAAACCCTGTCTCTACTAAAAAAATACAAAAAATTAGCCAGGCGTGGTGGCAGGCGCCTGTAATCCCAGCTACTCGGGAGGCTGAGGCAGGAGAATGGCATGAACCCGGGGGACGGCGCTTGCAGTGAGCCAAGATCCCGCCACTGCACTCCAGCCTGGGAGACAGAGCAAGACCCGGTCTCAAAAAAAAAACAAAAAAAAAAAAAAAAAAACAAAAAAAGAAAATACTCAACCTCCTTACTAATGGAAGAAAAAACAAAAGGAAAATTGCTATTTTGTGTCAAATTCAGAGCAAAAAAACCTAAATGACTATTACTCTTAGGTTTCAGGGAAGCAGGTACCCTGAATATTCTGCTGGTGAGACTATAAACTGTTGGCAACTTCCTGGAAAGCCAAATTGGCAGTATGTATCCAAAGTCTTAAAGGGTAAGCAGAATTATAATCTAGGAATGCAATTTCTACAAATGTACTCCTAAGGAATTAATCAAGAATGCACACAAATAATTGGCTGCTGGATGTTTAGGGAATCCTTTTTTATATCCAGAAAAATTTGAATTTAAATTACAGCCAATCAATGATATACTATTAAATACTTTACAGAAGAAATTAAATGACAGAGAAATATGTTAATGCTATCCTGGTGAAAAAAAAAAATCTACTCACCAAAACAGGACTTACAGAATGATTCTTTTAAAATATGTATGTATAGAAAACTGAAGTATATAAATACTTCACTTTTATTGTTACAGTGTTTTTCTCTGTGTTGAGATTATGGGTCTGTGGGCTTTTTTAATATAAAATTCTTTATTTTTAAAATTTTCTATGATAAAGAGTTCCTTATTTTCTAAACTTTCTATGATGAAGAGACTATTAATAAATACGTTTCCAGACTGCAACCAAAAAGTTAACAATGACACATACTACTACTGATTAGTAACTAACTCCACCTACTGCTATGTCTACTGTAGAAACAATAAAAGCGGCCGGGCGCGGTGGCTCACGCTTGTAATCCCAGCACTTTGGGAGGCCGAGGCGGGCGGATCACAAGGTCAGGAGATCGAGACCACGGTGAAACCCCGTCTCTACTAAAAATACAAAAAAATTAGCCGGGTGTGGTGGCGGGCGCCTGTAGTCCCAGCTACTCGGAGAGGCTGAGGCAGGAGAATGGCGTGAACCCAGGAGGCGGAGCTTGCAGTGAGCCGAGACTGCGCCACTGCACTCCAGCCTGGGCGACAGAGCGAGACTCCGTCTCACAAAAAAAAAAAAAAAGAAACAATAAAAGCAGCAACAGACCTGACTCTTCTCCAAGGTCTGCTTTTGGGTGAGCCAGTCCTGGGGGTCAGTGCTGGGTATGTAAGGAGCCTGATGACCACTGGCAGGTTTGCTTCCAAGGAGCCATTCGCTGAGAGGGACAGCTACAATACCGGATGCTGACTTCTGTTAATCACAAAATAAGGAATGTCAAATGCAGTAGAAAGTTCACCAAAAAAAGAGAAGAGCCACTCTCTAATCTTGGCTTGCCACTGACCCTGGGCAAATCATGTGCCTTCCCAGAGCCTTCCCAGAGCCTCAATTTTCACAATTATAAAACAAGAGACATAGCTGATCTCTAGGGCTCTTCTCAACTAAAACATCTAGAAACCTTTATGCACATTGCCATTCTTTTAGAAATAAATCATCTCTATAAATTATAAAGAGGATCCCTCACACAGAACCAGTATCAGTAAGACAGCTAATGATAATTTCCTGTGAACTGATTGATAATTACTTTTTCTGTTAATCAGCCCCGACAAGACATCTAAATTTCTATTTGGCATTAGGTCTCAAGGGAAGCATTCAATTTCATAAACTAACTCATTGCCACTGGTGCCTTTTTACACATAGTAGCATTTTTTTAATGCTATATAAAACCCAAAGGAAGTATAAGCCAAGTAATGACTCAATTACCAAAAACAAGATGATATTTTACCTGCTCTGGCATTGAGATATAGCCTCTCTTCTCCAGGAAGGGCCCAATATTTGCTGAACTAGCATGAGCCATCAAGTGCTCAGGAATTTGCTACAAAATAGAGATAATTTAATCATGTTATTTATGCTATGCTGCCGAAAAAGTGAAACTATAATTCCACATTTCCAAAATGTTAAAGCATTACCATTTCATTAGAAATACTGTTCATACTAAATCCCATGACTTACAAAGTAGTTATCAAATTTGAGAATACTCTACCACATAACTATTATATAAAAAATCTTTACCAGAATTGGTTGTATTACCACTTTTAACAAGACCCAAACGATTGGTTCTTTATTAAAAACTATTCAAGCCATAAATTTTACAAAAAATATATCAAAAGTATTGAGAGAGATACATGAGGCATTCCAAAGAGTATCACTGAGTCTGTACTACATTCCAAGAACGACCAACCTAGGCAACTTAATCAAAATATGAATTTTTTTTTTTTTTTTTAGGTGGAGTCTCGCTCTGTCGCCCGGGTTGGAATGCAGTGGCACGATCTCAGCTCACTGCAACCTCCACCTCCCAGTTTCAAGCGATCCTCCTGCCTCAGCCTTCCAAGTAGCTGGGATTACAGGCGCCCAGCTAATTTTTTTGTATTTTGAATAGAGATGGATTTTCACCATGTTGGCCAGGCTGGTCTCGAACTTCTGACCTCAAGTGATCCGCCCTCCTCGACCTCCCAAAGTGCTAGGATTACAGGCGTGAGCAGCCACGCCCAGCTGAGAACATGAAATTTTTGAAGCTAATCAAATTCTCAAGAAAGTCACTATTCATAGTAATTATTTTAAGACCAGCTGTGAGGCCAGAGATATGAGAAGTGCCCAACGAAGCATATGAGATTACTCACAATGGTTTTGAGAGACCCAAATGTGGTGATGGTCTGGCGCAGAGTAGTTGTGTCAGCTTCAAAGAGCAGGACAGTTGAATCTTCAGGCTTAAGGGTCAAACTGCCCAGTCTGGGGGAAAAAAACAAAATTGGCTGTTTTTAAGGAATATCTGTTTCATCAACTTCATCTAAAACAAAAGCCAAATTGTGAGTAATTTTAAATGATGACACTTCTCTAAGAAACTCAACGAAAGGTAGATGGCTTATTCATGTATCAGCAAGTATAATATTAAATACATGAAGCAGAATGATCTTATCCTAGCAACACAGAAGTTAAATGTAACACATGCAATGAGTTACAAAATCGACTTTCTTTTAGTATACCAAAGTTAAAGAGTCAAAAGTTAAAATAAGCAAAAAAAGTCGTTACCTCTCCAGGCACACAGAGACTTGATTGGCTAGATCTTTGTTTTGGGTACACTCCATTTGATGAGTAAGACAATTGAACTGGCCCAGTAACTAGAAGAAAAATGAAACCAACTAGCCACAATGACACCAAAAGCACCAGATATACTCAAGTTACCAAACAGTACTTGAGATTAAACTTTTATCTGATCTATATTAACACTGCATTACAAGGAAGATACTTTCTGGCAACCAGAAGCCATGCTCAAACCAATTCTAGCCATGTAGACACCTTACCGAGTACAGCTGCTGAGCCTGCTGTTGAAGTGTCTCCTCTTTAAGCTGATAAATAAGGTCCACCTGTTCATATAGCCACACCTCACGGCTTCTAAGACATTCCAAGTGACGGCTTATGCAACTGTGAATCTGAGCTTTCACCTAGGAAACACATACATGTTAGCTTCCTAGTGTTATAATCCCAAAGAATGATGTTTCCCAAAGAATAGTGAGTTTCTTAAACTTTTTTTGGGGGGGGGTGGGGTTGGGGGGGTCACAAATCCTTTTTATTATCCAATGACATCTATGAAGTATCTCCCCAGAAAAAATGTGTATTTTCAAGATTTTGCTTATAATCTCAGGGTTTAGTGTTCCAAAGCCTACCCAAGGACCCACTAAAGCCCTATGGACCCCAATTTAAGAATCCTAGCCGGCCGGGCGCAGTGGCTCACGCTTGTAATCCCAGCACTTTGGGAGGCCGAGGGGGGCGATCACGAGGTCAGGAGATCGAGACCACGGTGAAACCCCGTCTCTACTAAAAATACAAAAAAATTAGCCAGGCGTGGTGGTGGGCGCCTGTAGTCCCAGCTACTCGGAGAGGCTGAAGCAGGAGAATGGCGTGAACCCAGGAGGCGGAGCTTGCAGTGAGCCGAGATCGCGCCACTGCACTCCAGCCTGGGCGACAGAATGAGACTCCGTCTCAAAAAAAAAAAAAAAAAAAAAAGAATCCTAGCCATAAAGGCATACCTAAACTCTTAAAATCCTCCTTCAATACCCAGCCTTCTAAGAGGATTACGTTTAATTTGGGTGTCCTAATCAAGAGAAAATACAAGAATGTACCAGGAAATACTGACCCCCTCAGTTTTCCACATAATTTAAAAACCTATGGTTTTACAAGTTTATCAGCAGAATAAAGATAGAGTATTAACTTAACAGCTAGCCCCTTATCTCTTTTCTCACCCCACAGAATGAGCGGTCCATTTACAGCAGGCCAATTTAGTAAAGAGATGTGCCACCACATGTCAACAGCTAGAAGACCATTAGGGTAGACAATTTAAGTAAAATTATAAACTAATGTTTCTGGAAGCATGAACAGTGATTCAAACAGGGCTAAATATAAAAATCCCAAGGGGAAAAAGTCAAAACAGGCCATAAATTATCCATGACAATATACATAAGAAACTATATTTTAAAACACATTTTTTTTCTGTTTAATAAAGTTGTGTTTCAAAGTCATGTAATACTTGGTCTGACACACACAACAACAAAATACTACTGGAACCAACAACAGATTTCACTCTGGCTTGCCCTAACAGATAGTCATTTACAGAACAATGCCATTAACCAGCTAAAAGATGATGGGGAGGATGCCCAAGTGCATCCTTCATGCAATCAAGAGGATGCAGCTGATAGGATACTGCTCACTCATTTCATATTTTTACTGGTTACAGTACCTGAGGAATCACACAGAGGAATAATCAAAAATGCATGCTGAACAGAATTTTCTAGAATGGCACAGGGTTTTCCAGACTCTTCTAGCATATGCCTTATTTCCCCTTGGGATGAAAGGCACCAGTATATCAGGCAACTGACTAGGACCAAGTAGACCACACAAGGCATGGGGTGAAATTTTTTGCTGGCACGGAGAGACCAAGTCCTTGGCCATGCTCTAACCAGCCCTGTGCCAAGAGTCCAGACAAGAGAAGAGAAAAGCACATGTCACACCTCTCGCAAGTTATCTTTAATTTGCTGTTCAGCCCGGAGAACTCCACCAATAGCAAGCTCCAAGTCCCTCCGTGCATCACTACACCTCAAAAGGGGTTCTCTATTACTGGAGCTGCCACTCTGGTCTTGGAAGGTATTCATTCTCCTCACTGCTCCTTTAAAAGAAAAAAATATATATAAATAGCACCATAATTACAACCAAAAACCACCTTTCAATCATCCCTCAAATGATCATTCCAACCAGCTCCCATTACTAACTACTTAGATTACTTTCCAACACCAAACCTAGCACATAAGATACTCTTAATAAATATTGTCTCCTCCCTTCCCTCTACCACTGTTCCTGCCATAAAACTCTGTAATCTACTTTAGTGACACTTTACATGTGAATAGCTATTTCTGGAAAAATACACTAATTGTCCTGAATCAAAGAGCATACAGTGTCCTGAAAAGTTAAAAGAACACTAGAATATCATTTTCTATTTATAACACACATATAGTCATATGAGGCATGTGTTCCTCTTTGTAGATTTAGAGATGAAGACTAAAAGGTACAGAAGGATCTTTGATTACTTTCAAAATAAGCTGCAAACAATCAAGTTTAGAACACTGTTTAGAAGATGGAATTTTTAATTTCCCCCTTTTAGGTAGAACTTTTTTTTTATTTAGGAAGAACTTAAGAATGACTTCACAGCTAGAAAGCTCTCAAAAATATAACATAGGGCCGGGCACGGTGGCTCACACCTGTAATTCTAGTACTTTGGGAGGCCAAGGTGGGTGGATCACTTGATCCCAGGAGTTTGGGACCAGCCTGGGCAAAATAGCCAGACCCTGTCTCTACAAAATATAAAAATTAGCCACATGTGGTGGTGTGCACCTGTAGTCCCAGCTACTTGGCAGGCTGAGGTGGGAAGATCACCTGAGCCCAGGAGGTTGCAGCTGCAGTGAGCCGTGATTGCACCACTGCACTCCAGCCTGGGTGAGAGGGTGAAACTCTGTCTCAAAACAACAACAAAAAAGAATATAACAGATATAGAGATACATGTTTTATATAGAGAGAATATATGTAATATATAATATATAAAAGAATGTGCATTATATATAACAGATTATATGTGACAAAATGATTTCATATGATTCTCATATAAAGGAGACACAGAAATTGGTGTGGGTAAATACAGAGTTCTCTAAGAAGCTTGGGTTTAGGAGCGAAAGGAAACAGAAATGGGAAGAACAGCATATAATGATATGAGACTGTAACACAAGAGTGTCAGTAAAGCCATGAAGTAAAACTTGACAAAAGCTACTGGAAGAACAATGACATGATTTTTAAACACTGAGAAAATGACAGCAGTGATTACTAGAGCTCAGAATAGGTTCACTAAGCCTTGTGATACCAGTTATTTCCTTTTGGATTGTTTTACTAAACTGGCAAGTCAAGGTAATGCTGTAGACACAAAGACATGACAGAGGACTTGTGGCAAGACTGTATGTTATCACTGTGGACAAAGTGAATATCAGCTAAAGAGAAGCACAATTAAACTGAATAATAAGATTATTTTTTACAAAATACTCAAAGGATGACAGACTAAGGCCAGTTTGTAAAGTTTTTAGAGGCACATCCCTGTTTTTCCTAATTACCTGTATGAAAACACTGAAGACAAACATTAAAGCTGGAGGTAACATGGGGCTGTGACAGAAACAGATCCCAAAACAATCTCTACGTAGCTGTTCAATCTTACAAAACAAAATGTAAGTTTTTTCACTTTAATTAGGGAGGGCAAGGAAGAGAATAATTCCTTTGTAAAGGGTGGAAATCTTTAACCGAAAGTAAATTCTCTATGAATTCGCAGTGTGCTGGGTCTGTGGGAAAACATAACTTACATACTATTTGACTACATTTACTAAAAGTATAGTGTTTGTCACAGGATTAGCCTGTTCCATGTTTATTAGACTAAATTCAAAACTTATTTCTGAGTAACACGCTTTAGAAGAGGACACTTAGAAAAGGGAAAGAGGCCTCAAAACCATGAAAAACTTCTCCAGGAAGGAAGGCTGTTTAGTCTAGATAAGAGACGTCTCCAGGAGGTCATGATTACCATTCTCAAGTATGTGGAGACCTGTCAACTAGAAGAATTAAATTTGTTTGGAACAGACACAAGGGAGTAAAAAACATTAATAGGAGGCATGTTAGGCAATATATCAAATAACTTCCTAACAGTCCTGAAAGCAATGACTTTCTGGGAGAAGCCAGCTTTGGGGTGAAAAGTGGCCTACCCAGTGTAGAGTTCTCCAAGTGGCTGACTGCCCATTTCAGACAAAGGAACTTTGCCAGGCCTTGACTGCATCTTTAAGAGTAAGTTTAGGGCCAGGTGCCTAGCTGAAAGCTGGATAGAGGCAAAAGTGGTGAGTTCCTCCCTCAGAAATAATGTATTCTGAGGGAAGTGGGAAGAGCAGCAAAACAAACTTTCTGTCCACTATCTCAGCAAAAGACTCGGATTCAGGAACTAGAGTTTCCACAAGAAACTGAACAATTCAGGAAATTTTTTAACTTCCCCTTGCTGATTTTGTTTTGTCAGTCTCTTTCTCCATAATCATCTATTAAAAAGAAAGGGCTGCCTTAATTGGATTTCACAGAAATCCCTGTGGAAATTTTTCCAACCCTGGACACACCAACAGTGGTTACTTTGCAGCCTCCTTTTGCATGCCATAAGCTGCCTGTGTTAGGCAGAAGCGTTAGTGTGCACTTGGAACTCACTGCAGGGACTATGAAAAATACCTGCATCACATAGGTGAAATGCTGGCTCTGATTTGGAGAGCTGGAGCGTGACAGGCTGCTTCACTTTGCATTTAGGCCAGTCATGCAAGACATGTTTAGCAGTCTTTCAACTGTGTTACCCAGCCTGCTTCACCTGTGCCAAATTTCCCACTCTTAGATTCTCACCATTTGTGTGGAATGCCACAATGCCTGGCACAGTGTAAAATTGAATCAATAAAATTAAATTGTTGCTTCACAATGTCAAAACTCCAGAATTCCGGAACATATGGGAGACAAACTCAAATACATACAGTGCTGACTGTATTACTAGATTCCTAAAGCAAGTCCTCTCAATTCATTCACAAGTATTAATATTACACAATAAGAGTAGAATACAGCAAGTGTTCACACATTGGACTTTCCCCTTATCAGCTATAGACAGAATGTAGGATGAGATTTAAAAGTTACAAAACTGATTTTTCTACACACAGTTATTCACATTTTTTCAAACTAAAAGGAGTGTTATCCTTCAAAAGTCATCTTGAGAACTCATTTGTCAGCCACGAAGAAAATCTGTTTCATTTCTTTATGGTAAGTCCCAGGATGCTTGTCCCTTTGCTGCCTTTGGCTCTCTCTGTCCCTCCTCCTCCCTGTGGCGCAGTTAGAGCACAGTCAGCTCTCAGAGCCCAGATGCCAAGAAAGGAGCTGTGCAAAGGCTTGCCCTCTTGCACTGTGATGAAGAGGAAGCCTTCAGAGCTGAAATGAAGAGCCCCAACCATGGGTGAATTCAAATCACAATGAGCTGAAGCCTAAGCCAGCTGTATGAAATGTTACATCCAAAGAGACTTATATGAGGTAACTAGTTCACATGGCCATTTTCAACAGTTGTTCACCATTTGTTTCAGGTTCAAGAGCCAGAGTAGCAAGCATGACCGTTAAGAGGTCACTCTGGAGTCTGACAAACCTGAGTTCTGGCTGTGTCTCCAAGCTTGAGACCCCTGAGCTAGTAACATAATCTCTCTGGGCCTCAACTTCCTCAGGAAAAAGGGAGACAAGGATGGTAGCTACAGAGGGGCTGCAGTAAGGTTAAAGTGAGATATTATATGTCTACCGGCACTTAGCCTAGCGCCTGCATACCGTAAGCCCTCCACATTGCAGTGGTTATTGTTATCAGGTTTAGTTGACAGGCTGTGAACAGGACCTGACAGAATCCTTTAGCCATTTATCAGGGCTATGACCTTGCACCATTTGCCCTTGTGGAACCTAACTTCCTAATACATATGTGAGGAATATAGACTCACAGACTTAGGGGTAAAGAGGTCGTGCTTATTTAATAAATATTAGATTTCCATCTAGTCTTTCACTATACAGCATAGGAAAAGGCAATCTTTTATTTACTCCAAAAACTCAATGGTCTAAATCCTCTAATATATACCAAGTATAGATACTTTTGACTGTTTTCTTACCTGTAAAAAGATTGGACCAAGCCAGGCGTGGTGGCTCACGCTTGTAATCCCAGCACTTTGGGAGGCCGAGGCGGGCGGATCACGAGGTCAGGAGATCGAGACCACGGTGAGACCCCGTCTCTACTAAAAATACAAAAAATTAGCCGGGCGTGGTGGCGGGCGCCTGTAGTCCCAGCTACTCGGAGAGGCTGAGGCAGGAGAATGGCGTGAACCCGGGAGGCGGAGCTTGCAGTGAGCCGAGATCGCGCCACTGCACTCCAGCCTGGGTGACAGAGCGAGACTCTGTCTCAAAAAAAAAAAAAGATTGGACCAAATCAGCTGTGATCCTAGTATTCAAATCAATAAAAGATCACTAAAAATGTCTTTTTATCTTCACCATTATAATCCAAAATATTGCCTTACCATCTTCAAAAGAGGACTCCCTTAAATGTTTATGTTTTGAGACAACATTAAAAGTTTAAGTGCTTTCTAAAACTTCCCTGCCTCTAGTATCCCTGTTCTAAATTTGGGGGTAGAGGAAGTAAAGGAGGAGGAAACACACATACCCTTCAAACGAATAACAAAACCTGGAGTTTCCTCAACGAGGAATTCTTTAAACTATATGTGCCATGCTTACACAATGCTTTGCACAAATCTATTTGTGAAGTCTGAAGATCACGGGACCAGAATTGAGCAACTAACCACAAATGAAGTGGTTATGTAATGAAGCTAAGTCGTTATTGTATGGCTTAACCATAAAATTTCCAAAGAGCTGTAACTCTTGTGACCCACACAAACTACAATTTAAAGCTGAAAAATAGCTCCTCACAAGCCTCTTAAAAAAATAAAAAATAAAGCTGAAAAAAATCTTGGTCATGTCTTTAATATAACACTCTCATTCTACAGATGAAGCCACAAAAGCCCAGATAGTTTAAGTGACCCATCAGAAGGGCCACAGCCAGAAGGGGTAAGATTTGGGTTTAGAACTACAGTTCCCAAGGTCTAGTCCTGGGTTCTCTCTCCCAGATGAGCTTGTTCTTCCTTTAGTGTATTATCACCTGTGAAATATTTTTACTTGCCAACACTAGTGATTAAAATTAACATTCCAATGGATTACTATTGAAATAACTTCCATTAAGATTTTCAGTCAATTTTCATAGCCCTCAGTAAATTATAACCACAATTGTTCAGAATCTTCTGCCTTGGATAACACTAACAAAAATAAACAGTACTGGCCGGGCGCGGTGGCTCACGCCTGTAATCCCAGCACTTTGGGAGGCCGAGGTGGGTGGATCACCTGAGGTCGGGAGTTCGAGACCAGCCTGACCAACATGGAGAAACCCCGTCTCTACTAAAAATACAAAATTAGCCAGGCGTGGTGGCGCATGCCTGTAATTCCAGCTAATCGGGAGGCAAAGGCAGGAGAATCACTTGAACCTGGGAGGCGGAGGTTGTGGTGGGCCAAGGTTGCAGCCATCGCACTCCAGCCGAGGCAAAAGGAGCGAAACTCCATCTCAAAATAAATAAATAAATAAACAGTACCCTTGTATGTCATGATAGGCTCAGAAAAACCGAAACACTGCCAAATACCAATGCAAATGGTTTTGATTCAACGTCTGTATCACAGCCACTCCAGGCTTCATTTGTCTGTAAGAATGAAAGCTCAGACTAGATCATCTCTAACCTCACCTTCCAACTCTCACATTCTCTGCCCCCCTTGCCACCTGCCCTTGCCCCTCCAAAGACCTCTACTTTTTACTTATTTGCCTGGCATCCTAGTCATTGCTAAAAGGCCAAGCATGGCATCTATCCACAGGATACCTATGTGTTCTATGAGTATTACACTCGAAATACTAACTGAACAATTTGCTTATCTTTGATGAGACAACCTGCATTAGACCGTCTATAAAGCTTTTAGTTTAAAAAAATTATGTTAAAAAATATTTTGCAATTTTACCTTGAGACTTTTTTCACTTCACACATTCTTTCTTCCGTCTTTTTCTTAAAGGTTGATTTTTTTTGTTTGTTTTTTTGTTGTTGTTGTTTCGAGACGGAGTCTAGCTCTGCCGTCCAAGCTGGAGTGCAGTGGTGCGACCTCCACTCACTGCAAGCTCCGCCTCCGGGCTTCACGCCATTCTCCTGTCTCAGCCTCCCGAGTAGCTGGGACTACAGGCGCCCGCCACCACGCCCGGCTAATTTTTTTGTATTTTTAGTAGAGACAGGGTTTCACCGTGTTAGCCAGGATGCTCTCGATCTCCTGACCTCGTGATCCGCCCGCCTCGGCCTCCCAAAGTGCTGGGATTACAGGCATGAGCCACTGCGCCCGGCCTAAAGGTTGTTTTTCATAGAACTCATTAACTCAAGGATTATATGCATCTTACCCTAGCCCCAGCCCACTTTAAATTCCTTATCAAGACAAGCAGTTTCTGAAATCCAGAACCTGGTTCTCTGTAATCTTTTTACAACCACACAAACAAACGTTAATATCGCAACAGATTTAAAATAAGGTAATAATAAATTCACTATTGAACATTTTAAGATTTAACACTTCACAGATTTTACTAGGCTCAGATTTGTCCACCTTTATACAAGTAACTGAGGGCAATAAATCCCAGCACATCAATTTTCTAAAGTAGTAACTGAAAACCGACCACAAGGCGTTTCTAATTCGAAAGCAACAGTGCCTCACGCGGCTTTCTAGACTTCCCAAAAGCCCTTTCAAAGCGGCCTCAGGAGCCCTCAAGTCAGCCGCTGGGACCCGGCTCCTGCCCGGCGCCAGCCCTGCAAGGCTACCCGCCTCTGGGGCTCCCGCTACGGCCCCTGGGCTGGCGGACGTACCTCACAGGCCAGGTCACCGACGCCCCAGCTGCCCGGCAAGCGACAGGCTGCTTTACCCCTGACCCGAGTGCGAAAGGTCCCCGAGCTCGGGCCGCGCCCCGCGCGCGCATCACACGGCGGCCACCAGCCAGCTGGAGCGCTCAAGCCAAGGGCGGGGAGGAGCGGAAAACTCCGCCCACTGTTACCCTGCTCCCAGCCAGTCCCTGCTGGCGCTCGCGGCCCCCCTGCAGCTCCCTCGCCGCTGGGCCTCCCCGTTAGACGCCTGCTGCCCCCGCCCGGCCTCTCAGGGTAAGGCCAGCTAGAGGGACCTCAGATGGCACTTGGGGCTCCTCTCCAGCCTCTCCCTCTCCCCACTTGCTCCACCCGATAATGGGCCCGACTCAATGAGAATTATATGAACTATAATGAATTACATGAATTAAAATGTTTAGGACAGTGCCTGGCAATATAGCCCCTACCTACCTGTGACTATCATGCTTATGGTACTTCTAGCTTTCCCTTTTCTCCAAGATAATCCTCATAGCCTGCATATGCAATCAGGCCAAAAGATGAAATCTAGACAACGCTGTAATTCTATTACCTTTTAGTCGATTTTTTGAATGTAGAATACTTGCTGTTGTCTATGCATATAAAGCTGTTTTTGTTAATAGTAAGAGTAAAGCAAAATCACATGAGAAACACCAAAGGGGAATACTAAGGAGCCATTACCCTAAATTAAGTATCCCTTCGATTTCAGATGAACAGAGTGGAACTGCGTACTTTGTCTGTGATGCATACAATTTCTGGGACCCCAATCCAGGCATTCATTATCAAAAATAAGAAAATTTCTCCCTAATTCCAAATGCCCTCCTTGGATAATACATTTCGTAAAGACACAAAAAAACCAGACATACTTCTGAATGACTGAAGTTACAATTTTATGGTCCTTTTTACTAATTTACATCAATGGCAACAAAGAAGGAATTCTTAAGTCTATTAAAATATACTGATGTCAGGAACTTTCATCTATTTTATATGCCTCTGAAAAACGGCTGATCACAATGTAAATACAAAAAACCTTTGTTGGCCATCACCTACTTAACCAATGGTCTCTGTTCCCTCTCTAAAAGATCCTGACCAATGCCCCAGCACAGTAAAGTCTTCAGCTACTCCCCTATGTATATTTTCACTGAGTTTCACAGTTATATTCATTTGTGTTTCTCCTCAAGCCAGCTGTAGCTGTTACTATAATGATGTGATTTATTAAATATTACATAAACATAAAAAGACTGAGAAAGAAAATCATAAAAATCTAAAATTCTGCACTCAGACCACTCTTTACATGTAGCTTTTTACTCCCTTATGCTTCAGTATTTGCCCTTGTGTCTTTATAAAATGTTTAGGTTCTAAAGGGGAAAAATGCATAAGGTATTTTACATCTCTTCTGCTTCAAGAATTTCTATGCTGTCTCAAAACAACAACCATCCATCCCAAGTAGATCATCTCATCTAAAGCAGCATAGCTCTCCTATGGCTCCCCATTTGCCAACAGGATAAAGTCCAAATTTCTTTTAAAGGCAATAAGGCTCTTGAGTTAGGGTTCTCCAGAGAGATGGAACATTATATAGACAGACATAGATATACACATAAAGACATATACAGATATAGATATGAGAGGGGATTTATTAGAGGAACTGGCTCATGTGATCAGCAGGCTGAGATGTCCCATGACAGGCTGTCTGCAAGCTGGAGACCCTGGGATGTCAGTACCATGGCTCAGTCCAAGTGCAAAGGCCTCAGAACCAGGAAAGCAGATGGTGTAACTCTCAGTTTGAAGCCAAAGGCCTGAGAACCCAGGGGGGCACTGATACAAGTCCTGAAGCCCAAAGCCTGGGGAGCCTGGAGTTCTGTTGTCCAAAGACAGGAGAGGAAGAATGTATGCCAGCTCCAGCAAATAGATCTGCCTTTTCAATGTTTTTGTTCTCTCTGGGCCCCAGCAGATTGGATGGTGCCCACACACACTGAGGGTAGATTTCCCCCACCTAATCCACTCTGATTCACACCCTAATATCCTCTGGAAACAGACACACCCCAAAATAACATTTTACCAGGTTTCTAGATTTCCTTAATCCAGTCAAGTTGACATCTAAAATCAACCATCACAGCTCTCTATTTCCTGGCCTCCGACTCTCCTGCTGTCTCCCAGAACAGCTCCCACACCCTAATCTACTGGACAGCTGTTCTATGCATAGGATAGTTTGGTTTATCTTGCGCAGCTTGGCTATGCCAGTTCTCTCTGTCAGCAATGCTAGTCTCTCCTCTTCTCCCTACCTGTCTGCTTTTCAAGTCACCATCACTAACTACAAAGCCTTTCCTGACTGAGCACCTCACTCCTCAATACTTTTGGCCAATAGAGTTGGCTGCTCCCTCCTGCATTACCACTGTAATCTGTATGGGTTTCCGGCAGGACGCCTGTAACACATGTTACCCTATTGTTACATGCCTGCCTCCTTAGCCTGAGGGCTCCATGAGAGAAGAAACCATGTCTTATTTATAAATTAATAGCTTTGTACATCCTAATACTAAGCAGACAACCTGGTATCAGTACCTTGGCATTACCAACCGTTCACATTCTATGTGTGCCACTGAATCGACATAAAGAAAAGAATGTCCCTGGCAACTGTACAATGCTTCACCCTAAATTCAACAGAGGCCTAAGACATTTTGGACAAACGGATGAATACATGATAAATTAATGTTTAGGTTCAGACTAGCCACAGTAAGTATGGTATAGTTCTGCTTTAAACATAGATAATCAACTTGATGTCCCACTAAGGCCTGTATTAATGCAGGAAGGTTTTTTCAGAGAAAGAAAATGTTTCTAGCACAACTATTACTTTTGGCTTTTTTCAAACAAGACAAAGCTGGCAAGGGTGTTGCCACTGAAAGTATGATCCCAGAATAAGTGCTGAGATAGTGTCTTTCCTGCTGCCAGAACCACAAAGCTCAGCTTCATGGATTCACACAAACAGCAGCAAGATTGTGGGTTAAAGGGGACACATTTACTGTATTTTACAGCCAACTCGATTTTTTCTTCAGAGTTGGCAGTACCACAGAAATTCTAACTGAATTTCAAGTTGAATATTGGAGGGACTATATTCAACTTGAAACTTCTTGCCATAATATAGTCAAGGATAGGAAAATATGTTAACTTACCTACTATCACAGTAATAATGCCATTTTATCCTGATTTTATATGGCAAACACTTTGTGGTTCTCCCCGTAGAAGCCAACAAGTGATAAAATATTAATATTTTCCCTCCTTTAAAGCCTGGAGGACTAACAATAATGCCAAAATAAAGCTCAAAACACACCTGAGATTATCTTCTTTTGAAAGCTGAAACCAAGTATGAAAAGACTTAACTTCTCACCCCTGACCAAACTGACAACAAAACGTTTTAACCTATTTTGTGAGCTACTCACTACTTCACTGAACCAAACTGCCATATTTGTAGAGCACTTAGGTAATGCTGCATAAGAGGAATATTAAGCCCCAAAGGTGCCCCCAAACACACTGCTAACCCCAAAGAGGAAGATATTGATTAATCAAGCCAAGCAAAATTAGGGATGACAACTTGGGATAAGAATGACTAAGAGTGGGCCGGGCGCGGTGGCTCATGCCCGTAATCCCAGCACTTTGGGAGGCCGAGGCGGGCGGATCACAAGGTCAGGTCAGGAGATCAAGACCATCCTGGCTAACACAGTGAAACCCCATCCCTACTAAAAAATACAAAAAATTAGCCAGGCGTTGTGGCGGGCGCCTATAGTCCCAGCTACTCGGGAGGCTGATGCAGAAGAACAGCGTGAACCCGGGAGGCGGAGCTTGCAATGAGCGGAGACCGCGCCACTGCACTCCAGCCTCTGTGACAGAGCGAGACTCCATCTCAAAAAAAAAAAAAAAAAAAAAAAGATTGACTAAGAGTGTAGAGTCATTCATATCAGAAGTTAAGCACTGCAATGTTATGATTTAACAATCAAAGAAGATAAGCTGAGAAGGACAATATGGCAGCTCCTCTAACTGACATACATGGAGATAGTATTAATGCCTACTAGCTAGAGCAACAGTGGTCAACTGGGCCCCCATTCCAGCCTAGACCTCCACATTGTTCGTGTGCATTCTATGTTGAAGCAATGTGTCCAGACATAACTATATGAAAACAAAGTCAAGATGAAAACCTTGGATGAAAATTTTAAAAGGACTAAAAAATAGCAAGAAGAGTAATAAAAAATGCCGTGGCCTTCTACAGTTCTTCCATGAAACTGAACTTAACCCAATGCATACATATTGGTTGGGTGGTCTGTTATCAACACTTTAGGCTTGCCTTTGCAACCTAACCAGTATGTGAACAGAGGCAGTGAATTCACTGCTGATTTCAGTACTGCTTGAGAAAGTGCTCTCTGAACCAGCAGCACATTCCACTGTATATCCTAAAGAGTGACAAATCTTCATTTTCTGAGGCTAGGTATACTTTCTTGGAAAGATCTGATGACTAATATATGTAAAGCACTTAAAATAGTACCTGATGCACATTAAGAGCTATATAAGTATTACCTATTTTTATTACTTTTAGTCAAAGAACAGGATATGGCCGGCGCGGCGCGGTGGCTCACACTTGTAATCCCAGCACTTTGGGAGGCCGAGGCGGGCGGATCACGAGGTCAGGAGATCGAGACCATGGTGAAACCCCGTCTCTACTAAAAAAAATAGAAAAAATTAGCCGGGCGTGGTGGCGGGCACCTGTAGTCCCAGCTACTCGGAGAGTCTGAGGCAGGAGAATGGCGTGAACCCGAGAGGCGGAGCTTGCAGTGAGCCGAGATCACGCCACTGCACTCCAGCCTGGGCGACAGAGCAAGACTCCATCGCAAAAAAAAAAAAAAGAAAAAGGAACAGGATATAACAAAGACATAAAGTTCATCAATTTCATTATCATCATCTCTCTCCAGGACTCCTGCAGAAACCTCATGACTGCTACCTACTCTTCCCCTCTACCCTTACTCTTCTCCTCCTGCTGCTCCTTTAGCTTAACAAGGATGCTTCTGCCTCAGGGCCCTTGCACTTTCCTCCAGGTATCCTCAAGCCCAGGCCTTCACTTCCTTCAGGTGTCTGCTCAGAGGTCATCTTCTCATTGAGGCCATTCCTCACCATCTTTTATTTTTAAAAGTCTTGCCTCTACTCCCCCTTAATATGCTTTATTACTCTCCATAGTACTAACCACAATCTGGCACGTAGCAACCATTTATTTCTGATCTCCCTTCAGAAAACATACTAGAAGGTAAGTTCCACATGGCGGGGACTTTGTCTTTTTGTTCACTGTTGTATAATAGGTGTTCAATAATTAATTACTGAGTAAATGAATTCAGTTAAGTATTTACATCTAGTCTACTATGTGCCAAGCCTTTTTTTAAAAAACTCATTATCTCAATTAGCACTCACAAACCATTAAAGTGGCTATTATCATCACCATTAATTTAAAAAAAAAAAAGCAGACTTGACAAGGTTAAATATATTACCTACAGTCACAAACTTCCAAGTAGAAGAGCCAAGATTTAATCCCAGATCTGAGCCCAAAGTCCCTAACTACACCTGGTATGTTGAAGGAATCATTAAGTATTAAGGTATTATGTATTCATCCAACAACTATTTATTGAGTACTTAAACTGACACTACTCTGATAGTCCCTGAGAACACAATGGTGAGCTTGCCACCTAGAGGAGAACTCGTGTCGTAGATTCACCAACCAAGCAGAAAATACTAATTCTTTGAAATAAGAGACTGAGTTCAAAGTCCATCAGCAGCAGCAATGACTGGCTCTGAATGCTAACACTATGTGAGGGAAAGTATTATAAAACACTAACTTAGGGACTCTCAACCGGGGGAGGGATATGTGTCAGGATATCCTAGGGAGTTTTATGAAACCCCTACAGCGGATCCTGAGATTCTGGCACAGCTATGCTGATTTAATAAAAAAAAAAAAAAAAGGCGGGGGGGAGGGTGAGGGGTACTATGTAGTTCTAAAATATCTTCTCTCCCTTTGAGAAGGACATCTTCCTCCCCTTCCATAGCTCAACATGTTTTTCCATTTCCTAAATGCCTGTTTGCACAAAGGTAATAATGTAATTGTAGAGATTTATTTAGATAAAAACTACCACAAAACTTTCAAAGAGTAGGATTTTCCTCAGAGACCCAAGGACAAAGGCTCCCCGGAAGGCAGGAAAGCAGAAAATGAAAGGAATGTTATTGTGCTGGACTTTACATATATTATCTCATTTACTTATCTGAACAAATCTGCAAGCTAGCAAATCTTCAAATGAGAAAACCAAGTAAATTGCCTAAGCCATTGCATCCTTAGGGTAAGTCTTTCTCAAACGGTCTCATGTACTTTAAAGTTTGGAAATGTCACTCTAGGATCTCGGTACAGAAATGAGCCAACTATGACTTCCTGTGCCATTCTCATTCCAATAAGTAACTCAAGAGTCTCTATAAACTTAGTTCCAAATTACCAAGTGAATGGTGGCAAGCTAAGTCCATCCAAAAGGCAGTTACTATGGTGAACCCGACCTTGATTAGAAAGTGACACAAAAAGGCACAGTTAAAAGGAAAAAAGCTCTGCCCTTGGGGTCAGATAAATTCTAGCACTCTGACTTCTGTCATTCTACTTCTGCCATTCTTGATGGCATCATTCCATGTTAAATCCCGTGCCACATAAAATTATGATTATTGTTTTCCCCACAACAAGAATTTAGTTCCATGAGAATTAGGTGTCCATTTTTTTTTCATTGCTATCCTCAACATCCTGAACATACAGGCACCAAATAAATGATTGTTGGTGGAATGAACCAATGAATGAGCAAGCCTTACTCTTCTCAGCTGTAAAACAGAGATAATCAAGCTATTTTTCGGGATTATTGGGAGAATTAAATGTGACAGTATGTGTTTGGCACACAGAGGGCCAAAAAAACCCAGTATCTTCTTTGCATTTCCACCTGACAAGCTAGAAATGGATTATGTTCTGTGCCCGTTCGGCAAAACAGACCTCGCCTCGCCCCACATCCAAGCAAGAGGCGAGAGAAACAGGAAACTTGGAGCTATCACAACTAAAGAGAGGGGAAGGCCGGCGGGGAGCAGGAGGTGTCCGAGCCGGGTGTGAGGAGGGTTGGGGAGGAAAGGACAGGGCCACGGCCGGGCACGAGGAGGGTCGGGGAGGAAAAGACAGGCCCGGGCCCGGCGTGTGGCAGGAAGGCGAGAAAGTAGGCCCGGGCCGGCGTGTGGAGGGAAGGGGAGAAGACAGGCCTGGGCCCAGCGGGCAGGCAGGAAGAGGTGCCCGGGCCTGGCGTGTGGAGGGAAGGGAAGGGGAAGGCAGGCCGGGCCCGGTGTCGGTCGGGTCGGGAAGGGGCGGACAAGCCCGGGCCCAGCGGGCCAGCGGTCATCGAGCCTCCACCCGGCCCACAGCGTTCTTACCAGGTCCGAGTGCCTCTCCAGGCGATCCGAGGAGACCTTGGGTGGACTGAGACACGGCCCCACACTAACCTACGGCTCAAAGGCAGAGTTCTCGCGACAACACAATCTTCCTCCCACACCTCTCGCCATACGTCTGACAGTCTCGCGAGATCTCCGCTCGGGTCAGCCAGAAGCCTTTGACTGCCCTCTAGGAGGGGCAGAGCGCAGGCGCACACTCACCGCCCCCCACCCCCGCCCTTGCACAGTGTCCTTTAGCCTTTCGTGAATAAATCTAAATTAAATGAAGCAAATGCTTTTTTGAAGGCAAATTTGGTGTCGAGGACCATCCTAAGTGATTCAGATGTCCTCACAAGGTAGATATTATTTAGTTTGAACATTCAGATGCAAAAATTAATATCATAAGACACAAAAGGCCATATGTTGTATTATTCCACCTTTGCCACATTTGTTTTTCTAAAGATTGAGTAAATAGACCGGGAGCAGTGTAATCCCAGCACGCTGGGAGGCCGAGGCGGGCGAATCACAAGGTCGGAAGATGGAGACCATCCTGGCTAACATGGTGAAACTCCTTCTCTACTAAAAATACAAAAAAATTAGCCAGGCGTGGTGGCTCGCGCGTGTAGTCTCAGCTACTCGGGAGGCTAAGGCAGAACTGCTTGAACCTGGGGGGCGGAGGTTGCAGTGAGCCGAGATCGCGCCACTGCACTCCAGCCTGGGCAACGAGCAAGAATCCGTCTCAAAAAAAAAATTTTTTTGAGTAAATAAATAAATGGCAGAACCCAGATTCTTTTTTTCTTTTCTTTTCTTTTTTCTTTGAGACAGGGTCTGACTCTGTCGCCCAGTCGCAGTGGTGCAATCTCGGCTCGCTGCAACCTCTGCCTCCTGGGTTCAAGCGATTCTCCTGCCTCAACCTGCTGAGTAGCTGGGATTCCAGACATGCGCCATGATGCCCGGTTTTTAAAATTTTTTTGTAGAGACAGGGTCTTGCTGTGTTGCCCAGACTGGTCTCAAAGTCCTGGGCACAAACGATCCTCCCACCTCATCTAGGATTACAAGCATGAGCCACCACGTCCAGCCTACAGCCCAGATTATAACCCACATTATTTACTTGTGACTAGATGTTAAATAGCACTTCTTTCTGTCTCAGTTTTTTTTTTTTTTTTTTTTTTTGAGACGGAGCCTCGCTCTGTCACCCAGGTTGGAGTGCAATGGCGCGATCTCGGCTCACTGCAAGCTCTGCCTCCCGGGTTCACGCCATTCTCCTGCCTCAGCCTCTCCAATTAGCTGGGACTACAGGCGCCCGCCACCACACCCGGCTAATTTTTTGTATTTTTAGTAGAGACGGGGTTTCACCGTGGTCTCGATCTCCTGACCTCGTGATCCACCCGCCTCGGCCTCCCAAAGTGCTGGGATTACAAGCGTGAGCCACCGCGCCCAGCCTTCTGTCTCAGTTTTGACAGAAGTCTTCCATACTCAGTTGCCAACTGCTTCCCCACATTCCGCAGCAAAGGAGATGATCATAGCAGAGTTTTATGGATCTCATCCAAGAGTGACTCTGCTACAAGGAGCAAGGCAACCTCATTAGAAAACAACAGGAGACAGATTATGATGCAGAAGCTAAGATAACAGTCATAGGCTGTGAGTGGAAGGGGAGCTGTGGAGAGAGAGGCCCACAAAAGTCCCATGAGGAAGTCAGCCTAGAACATGACCTCAGGCAGAAGGAGCCCTTAACCCTCCTGTCCCCCATTCCCTCTCAATTCAGATGCAGCCCCTGGAATGAGACTTTGTGTAACTCAAAATGTAACTCAGACCACTTTTTTAAATTATCTGAAGGTGAACAAGAAAGCTAAGGGACCTGTCTAGATTGCTCAACTGGCCCACATAGCATGTTTGAACAGATAGGGGACAGGGGAAAATAAAGCTCTTTATCAGTTGCCCACTGATTGTTCAACAGATGACTGTTTGCTCATTTCTGATCTGTCACGTACACACAGCTGAGTCCAAGCCCCAGGAGAACAGGGTTCTCTCCTTAGATCTCTTTGGTTCACTGCTGTATCCCCAGGTCCAGAGCACTGCCTGGCCCAGGTGCTCAGTACAGACCTGTTGAGTGAACAGATGTTCTTTAACACAGAAACAGTTAAAAGAGAATCAATGTTGTCATTGTCTTAAGCCACTAAGTTTTGGGTGGTCTGTGTGTAGCAAGAGATAACTGATACTGGGGCCTTGCACCAAGGGCACTCTCTATCTGCAAGGCAGAGCCCTTGGCCTTTAATTCCCCTCAGGCTGCATGTGGTCTTGGGGGCACTTTCTCCAGGCTGTCTTGTTCTAAGCTGCTTTGACCTCAAGCAAACACAGAGGAATATGGGGGACACATCATAGAAGACAATTCCTGATGAAGAGGAAGGAGGGATAAACAGGAACACCGTAAAAAAAGAAGGGATCTAATTCCAGCTTGAAGACATACATTTTTTTTCATCGTTCACCAGACAGCAGGACACGGGCAGCAGAGTGCAGACATCAGAAACAGTAAGAGTGGCAGTGGTCCCCTGAGTAAGGGATGCACAATGACCTATTATAGAGTTTAGGAAAAATAGAACTTTTATTCATATGTGTTTTGTTTTGTTTTGGTTTGTTTTGTTTGGGTTTGGGTTTTTTTGTTTGTTTGCTTGTTTTTTGACACGGAGTCTCACTCTGTCACCCAGGTTGGAGTGCACTGATGTGATCTTGGCTCACTGCAACCTCTGCCTCCCGGGTTCAAGTGATTGTCCTGCCTCAGCCTCCCGAGTAGCTGGGACTACAGGTGCCTGCCACCATGCTAATTTTGTATTTTAGTGGAGACGGGGTTTCACTATGTTGGCCAGGCTGGTCTCAATCCCCTGACCTCAAATGATCCGCCTGCCTCAGCCTCCCAAAGTGCTGGGATTATAGGCATGAGCCACTGTGCCCGGCCATTCATATGTAGTTTTGTCTCCCTTTTTAAATGTTTTGTATTCTTTATAATGTGTATTAAATCAATGCATACATAAATTATAAATTAAAAGGACACACATATTCAAGTGTTTGCTCAAAAATCTTTTTACTGATAGGCATGGCTACACAATCATAGACTATTAGAGGCCAGAGGAGAATGCGGCCTGGCCTGGGAGCCCTGTGCCTACTAGAAGCACATTAGATTATCCATTCACTGACAGAACAGGTCTTTTTTGGGTCCTTCTTCTCCACCACAATATACTTGCAGTCCTCCTTCTTGAAGATTCTTTGGCAGTTGTCTTTGTCATAACCCACAGGTGTAGAAACACTGTCATTGAGACAAAACCGGGGACTGTGAGAAGAGAAAGGACCCCCAGCACCCCCTCCCCAGTGCCAGCTCTGTTCAGCTAGTCACCCACACTCCAACTTAAGGGCACCCTTTGGCTGGCAGCCCCAGAGTGTGGCCTCCAGGAACCTGAACCAGTCTGTACCATACAGTCACACAGCTCACCCCTACATTCCATCCTGCAGGCACAGAAGGTCATCAGTAGGTGCTGACAGGCCCAGGGGCAAGTCTGGCTACTCTGAAAAGTGGCAGCTTGTTCCATGCTGGCTCCTCCCACCCTCCCTGTTCAGGAAGTGGCCAGCATATTGTTGCTAGAATGTGGAAAGGAAACAAATCCCAGCCCTGACTTAGAGGCCTGTTGGCAAAGGAGCTCTCTCAACCAACCAGAGCAATGAGTCACTCCAGGCCAGTGTCATGGAGCCCAGGGAGAAGCTGATGAAAGTCAGAGACCACCTCTAATTGAGCTGCAGTACATACAAATATTTTGAAGAGTTCTGATGAGATGAGATGATACTAATGCTAGAATATTTATGTATTATTACTATTATTAATTTAATTTTTTGAGACGAGTTTCACTCTGTCGCCCAGGATGGAGTGCAGTGGGACGATCTCAGCTCACTTCAGCCTCCATCTCCCACGTTTAAGCGATTCTCCTGCCTCAGCCTCTTGAGTAGCTGGGATCACAGGAGCACACCACTACACCCAGCTAATTTTTATATTTTTAGTAGAGATGGGGCGGGGGGGGGGTCTCACCATGTTGGCCAGGCTGGTCTCCAACTCCTGACCTCAAATGATCCACCCACCTTGTCCTCCCAAAGTGCTGGGATTACAGGCGTGAGCCACCATGCCCAGCCCAATGCTAGAATATTAAGTGGAAAAATCAGCCCACAAAACTGTGATATAAAATTTGATATCCACTATGTAAAAGAAAAAAGATATAGAAAAGAGACATAAAGAAATGATGATAGGGCTGGGCACGGTGCTACTCAGGATGCTGAGGCAGGAGCATGGCGTGAACCCAGGAGGCAGAGCTTGCAGTGAGCCGAGATCGCACCACTGCACTCCATCCTGGGCAACAGAGCAAGATTCCGTCTCAAAAAAAAAAAAAAAAGAAAGAAAATAAATGATGATAGAAGCCCAGGCATGGTGGCATATGCCTGTAATCCCAGCTACTTGGGGCTGAGGTGAGACAACGGCTTGATCCCAGGAGTTTGAGACCAGCCTGGGCAACATAATGAGACCCTGTCTCAATTTTTTAATATAAATAAATAAATAAATAAAAATATAGAATGTTGGCCGGACGCGGTGGCTCACGCTTGTAATCCTAGCACTTTGGGAGGCCGAGGCGGGCGGATCACGAGGTCAGGAGTTCGAGACTACGTGAAACCCCGTCTCTACTAAAAATACAAAAAAATTAGCCGGGCGTGGTGGCGGGCGCCTGTAGTCCCAGCTACTCGGAGAGGCTGAGGCAGGAGAATGGCGGGAACCCGGGAGGCGGAGCTTGCAGTGAGCCGAGATTGCACCACCACACTCCAGCCTGGGCGACAGAGCGAGACTCCGTCTCAAAAAAAAATATATAGAATGTTAATAGTTATGGCCGGGCGTGGTGGCTCACGCCTGTAATTCCAGCACTTTGGGAGGCTGAGGCGGGCGGATCACGAGGTCAGGAGATCGAGACCATCCTGGCTAACACGGTGAAACTCCGTCTCTACTAAAAATACAAAAAAATTAGCCGGGCACGGTGGCGGGCGCCTGTAGTCTCAGCTACTCGAGAGGCTGAGGCAGGAGAATGGCGTGAACCCGGGAGGCGGAGATTGCAGTGAGCCTAGATAGAGCCATTGCAGTCTGGCCTGGGCGAAAGAGCAAGACTCTGTCTCAAAAAAAAAAGAATGTTAATAGTTATTACCTTTACGCAATCGGGATTATGAGTAGGTATTTCTTCTTTTTTCTCTTATACTTCCCAATGATTCTATAATTCATATGTTTGCTTAGAAAATTGAGAAATATCATTTAAAACCTTTCATGTTTTTCATGTTTAAAGGTGATTGCTGGCTGGTAGGAATGTAAAATGGTGCAGCTGCTGTGGAAAACAGCTTGGCAGCTCCTCAGTAAGTTAAACAAAAAATTACCATATGACCCAGAAAGCTACTCCTGGGTATATATCCCAAAAGAATTGAAAGCAGGAACTCAAACATTATATACCAATGTTTGTATATTGACAAACATTGTATGCTAATGTTCAGAACAACAGTACTTACTTTATCCAACAGGCAGAAGCAACTCAAGTGTTCAACAAATAAATGGATAAGCAAAATGTGGTATGGCCATGCCATGGAATATTATTCTGGCAGAAACAAGAATGATGGACTGATATACGCTACAACATGAATGAAACTTAACATGCTCAGTGAAATAAGACAGACACGAAAAGACAAACACAGTGTGATTGTATTTATATGAAATATCTAGAATAGGCAAATTAATAGAGATAGGAAGTAGATTTGAGATTACCACAGGTTTGGGGGACGAGGAATCTGAGTTATTGTTTAATGGATATAGAGTTTCAGATTGGAGTCATTAAGGCCGGGCGCGGTGGCTCACGCTTGTAATCCCAGCACTTTGGGAGGCCGAGGCGGGCGGATCACGAGGTCAGGAGATCGAGACCACGGTGAAACCCCGTCTCTACTAAAAAATACAAAAAAAAAAAAATTAGCCGGGCGTGGTGGCGGGCGCCTGTAGTCCCAGCTACTCGGAGAGGCTGAGGCAGGAGAATGGCGCGAACCCGGGAGGCGGAGCTTGCAGTGAGCCGAGATCGAGCCACTGCACTCCAGCCTGGGCGACAGAGCGAGACTCCGTCTCAAAAAAAAAAAAAAAAGATTGGAGTCATTAAAAATATTTGGAAATAGGGTTTATGGTTGCATAGTACTGTGAATGTACTTAATGCCGCTGAATTGTATGTTTTAAAATGGTTACACTGGCACATTTTATGTAGTATACATTTTACCACAATAAAAAAAAGGTTAAAGTGGTGTTTGTTGAAGAGATACAATTCTTTTAGTTCATGGTAGGAAGTGAAATGGTGAATCTGTGCTGCCTGTGTGCAAGTACAAGTTGGTAAGGCAAAGGGCATATTACTAGATGCTTATTTCGTTGTTTTTTTTTTTTTTTTTTTTGAGACGGAGTCTTGCTTTTTCCCCCCAGGCTGGAGTGCAGTGGCGCGATCTCGGCTCACTGCAAGCTCCGCCTCCCGGGTTCACGCCATTCTCCTGCCTCAGCCTCTCCGAGTAGCTGGGACTACAGGCGCCCGCCACCACGCCCGGCTAATTTTTTTTGTATTTTTAGTAGAGACGAGGTTTCACCATGGTCTCGATCTCCTGACCTCGTGATCCGCCCGCCTCGGCCTCCCAAAGTGCTAGGATTACAAGCGTGAGCCACCGCGCCCGGCCACTAGATGCTTATTTCAATGCAAACCAGACTTACTCTATAGATGAAACAGCAGAGAGAGAGAGGGAGGCAGAAACTGTCAACATCGGGTATTCAGCTGTCCAGAGTCAGTGGTTGGATGACCTTGGCCTTTTGTCTCCCACTCCCTTTTCCTCACCCAAGTCAGGGAGCCAGCCCTGGGCCCGGGCAGCGTGGAGCCCAGAACATCTCCCATACCCTGCCCAGCAGCCTCTGCCTGGGCCCCCAGCCTCAGGCTCCACTGCCACTGAGCACCTTGAGATCTGGGCAGCGTCCCATAGGAGGGTGCAGTGGGTCCAAAAACTTCTTCCAGAAAAAGCTTAATCAAAGTCTGTATTTTTCCATGGAGGAGAAAAAAGTTCATGAGAAAAACAAACTTGGTAGGAAATGAGGCAATTCCAGGGAAGAAGGTGTTGATTCATTTCCCCTGCGTGGAGCAGTGTGCCAAATGGAATAGGCAACATGGCAGGAGAAACCTTGAAACCTGACCAGGTGACAGTTACTGTCCCAGGCTCACAGGACACAGAATTGGCACAGAGAAGGCATTAAGTCCTTGTTGGTTTAAAGAACATATACGGCCGGGCGCGATGGCTCACGCTTGTAATCCCAGCACTTTGGGAGGCCGAGGCGGGTGAATCACAAGGTCAGGAGATCGAGACCACGGTGAAACCCCATCTCTACTAAAAATACAAAAAATTAGCCGGGCGTGGTGGCGGGCGCCTGTCGTCCCAGCTACTCGGAGAGGCTGAGGCAGGAGAATGGCATGAACCCGGGAGGCGGAGCTTGCAGTGAGCCGAGATTGCGCCACTGCACTCCAGCCTGGGCGACAGAGCGAGACTCTGTCTCAAAAAAAAAAAAAAAAAAAAAAAAACAGTGAGGTTCTTCCCTCTACACTGCAAGGAGCAGCCTGGCTCATTTCCACACCAGGACCACAAGAATCCCAGCCTACAGTGGAGAATCTTAGAAGAGGGCAGGGATGCCAAATCTGGATGACATGGACACTTTAGCCACCAGGGAGCCACACTCCTATGTGAGGGAGGGACCAGTCACCAGTCCTTCACCTGGCTGGGATACAATCACACTCTACCAGAGTGACATCAACACTTGATATAAAGACAATGTCAAATCTCTGGAGCCACAACATCAAGGTTCAGCTGTAATACCCAGTGATTTGGCCAATGCGATGCCCAGGAGCCTGCTCTGAGCAGCCAGCCATCTCCCAGTCCAATATTCCTCTGTTCCATTAGGCACCTAGCATGGGGCCTGCTCAATAAATGTGGCTGGAACTCTCCAGGCACTTCAAGTTCAGTAGGACTCAGGCGTTCTGATCTAAGTCAAGTGCTTGCTTCTCTACTCACAGTGTCCTCATAAGACTCTCGAGGCACCTGTTAAAATTCAGATTCCTTGGCCCCTCCCCTACAGATTCTGATCAATCAGTTCTGGGATGGAGCCCAGGAATCTGTATTTCATCAAGCTTCCCAGGTGAGTCTGTGATCAGACAAGTTTGGGAAATGCCCCTTGACACCAATGCTTCTGCCATCAGATCCATTCCTGTTCCTGCAAAACACTGTAAGCCAAGGCTACATGAAGAGGTTAGATGGATTTGGGGGGTTGGGAGTTAGGTAGCTGGTATGGACATAGCTGCTGAGGAAACAGGTAAATTAGGATGGCACTGCGGGTACTCTGTGTTCTGCCTGCTCAAGTTCTAGACTTCTGGTGTCCATAGCAACCCAGCAGAAAACATCTGCATAGCCTTTGGGCTGACGTGAGTTAAACTTGAGCAGTGAAGCAGCATAAGTTTTATGGTGCAAGGCACACTACAGATCCTCCCTTACCCCTCACATCTGATCCCTCTGCCTATGCTCAGAGCCACTGCTGTTTTTGCAAATCTACAAGGCCCAGACTGAAGTGATGACTGGGCCAATCTCTAGAATAGTGTCAGACAATTAGATACTCTTTCCTGTCTTCAGGAGCCCATCTGGAATAAAGCTACTTATCAAGTTTCAAAAACAACAGAAAAGAAATGAGACTGAGGTGGAAAACAACGCAAGTGTTCATCAACAGATGAATGAAGATGCAAAATGTGGTCTCTCCATATTACAGAATATGATTCAGCCTTGAACAAGAAGGAAATGTTGATGGAAGCTTCAACACAGATGAACCATGAGGATATTATGCTAAGTGAAATGAGCCAGTCTCAAAAAAGCAATTACTGTGTGATTCCACTTATATGAGGGACCTAGAGTAGTCAAAATCATAGACACAGAAAGTAAAATGGTGGTGGCCAGGGGTTGGGAAGCGGGGGATGGAGAGTGACTGCTTAATGGGTATAGAGCTTCAGTTGTGCAGGATGAACAAGTTCTGGAGGTGGATGGTAGTGATGCCACAACAATGTGAATGGACTTAATGCCAGTAAAGTATACATTTAAAATTGTTGACATGGTACATTTTACGTTACGTATATTTTACCGCAATTTTTTTTTTTTTTTTAGACAGAGTCTCGTTCTGTCGCCCAGGCTGGAGTGCAGTGGTGAGATCTCGGCTCACTGTAAGCTCTGCCTCCCGGGTTCATGCCATTCTCCTGCCTCAGCCTCCCAAGTAGCTGGGACTACAGGCGCCCGGCTAATTTTTTTAGTGTTTTTAGTAGAGACAGGGTTTCACGTGTTAGCCAGGGTGGTCTCAATCTCCTGACCTTGTGATCTGCCCGCTTCGGCCTTCCAAAGTGCTGGGATTACAGGCGTGAGCCACTGTGCCCGGGCCACAATTTTTTAAAAAGAAAGAAATAGGACTGAAAACTAACCCCCCAATACCACAACACCAAGAGTAAGCCCTAACTATGGACTCAGGTGATAATGATGTGCAATGTAGGTTCATCAGTCATAACAAATATACCACTGTGGTGGACAATGTTGATAACGGGGAGGTCGTGCATGTGTGAGGGCAGGAGGCATATGGGAAATTTCTGTACCTCTGCTCAGTTTTGCTGTGAATCTAAAACTACTCTGTATAAAGTCTATAAAAAACTAAAACAAAAACTAAACCCCTGAAGATTAGAATTTTGCAAAAGGGAGTAGCTGCTCCTCAGAGAACAACTATGTCCCCCTCTTGGCCAGCACTGGCTTGAGACTTACAGGGTGCAACACGAAATTTCTGTTTCGTAGCAAGCGCATCTCTCACAGTTGTCAGTCTGCCACTCCGAGTTTATCGGGTGTTTGTTTCCTTCGAGATCAATGCATTCTAAAACAATACACACAACATCATCAGTGCAAGTCATGCAATGAGAACAAGGCCTATCAGGACATTGAGCCCTGCCCCTACTATCTACACCCCTCCCAGAGAGAGAGGAGCTCAATTATTTTAAAGGTATCTAAGAATGGTGCTCCTGTATTCACCCACGGCTAATTCCAGTACTGTTCAGTTCGTGCTACTGATAATGTTTTCTTACAGAAAGCTTATATCCTTCTAAGTTTTATTTCAGAACAGATATTTCAAGAAAAAATAAGGCCCTTTTATTGAATTAGGTAGCCATGTGAGTCTATGGGTACTTGGGACCAAGTTTTTTCCTGCTGGATTATCTCTGGATGAGTATCTCACTTCTACACTTCCCTTTGCTTTGCATTAGTGGTTTTCAACCCTGGGTGCACATGTGAAACATCTTGGGTACTTGAAAACCACCCATGTCTCAGCCTTACCCTAGAACAATGAAATCAGTATCTCTGGGTGCAGGGCCCAGGCTACTGTGTTCTTATAAGGCTCCCCAAGTGACACCAGGCACAGTGGCTCACGCCTGTAATCCCAACAATTTGGGAGGCTGCGGCGGGCAGATGACCTGAGGTCAGGAGTTCGAGACCAGCCTGGCCAACATGGCAAAGCCCCATCTTTACCAAAAATACAAAAATTAGCCAGGCATGGTGGCACACACCTGTAGTCCCAGCTACTTGGGAGGCTGAGAAGGTAGAATCACTGGAACCCGGGAGGAGGAGGTTGCAGTAAGCTGAAATGGCACCACTGCACTCCAGCCTGGGAAACAGCATGACTATCTCAAAAAACAAACAAACAAACAAACAGAAACACAAAGGCTTTCATCTGCAGACAGGTCCATCTACCAGGCTGCAATAACATAATAAACATTGAAAAGCCAAGACTTACCCCTGGTTGAATCTCCTGCAACTCTCTCATTAGGTATGAAATAGCATGATGCATTGCATAAAGTCACGAAGGTGGTAAAGATCACGAGGCTGCCCAGGAGAACATTCTGTAATGTGAAGAAACGTCAGGGTGGAGAATGAATTAATTCAGAGGATAATCCTTGACTGAGTGCTGTGTACCAGGACCTCGGCTGGGCTCTGGTGAGAGGTTATGATGTGGAGCTCGTAACTGAACAAACCAGTTAATCTAGGCTGAAACTGTAGAACAAGGAAAAGTACTAGTTGACTTTGTCATCTTTTTGAGATGAGCTAAATAAACAAACCTTAACATGGTAATTTCTGGGAACTTTTGAAAGAGAAGATGGTGTTAAATAAAATGTATAGGAGGCCATTGGTTTGGACTGAGCTCCTGCACTGGGCCCAACAGACCAAACCAAAATGCAGTCACCCATGCTGAAGTTCTCTGCCACTAAGCCAAAACTAAGTTGCTTATCCAACCTTCTTTTTTTTTTTTTTTTTTTTTTGAGACGGAGTTTCACTCTTGTTGCCCAGGCTGGAGTGCAATGGCACGATCTCGGCTCACCACAACCTCCACCTCCTAGGTTGAAGCGATTCTCCTGCCTCAGCCTCCCTAGTAGCTGGGATTATAGGCATGTGCCACCACGCCTGGCTAATTTTTTATTTTTAGTAGAGACGGTGTTTCTCCATGTTGGTCAGGCTGGTCTCGAACTCCCGACCTCAGGCGATCCGCCCGCCTCGGCCTCCCAAAGTGCTGGGATTACAGGCGTGAGCCACTGCGCCCGGCCTGCTTATCCAACCTTCTAAGAAATTAGAAGAGAGTGAGAGGTAATAGCCAAGTACCCGTTTTAGCTGACATGATGAGAAAGCTCCCTCTGCTTTAACTTATAAGCAAAGTCACTTTGAAAAGACCGATTTACTTTTTGTTCTCTGTTTCTGCTTTTTCTGGCTCTTTTCTGTCTATAAAGCCAAACTTCTCTGCCAGGCGCGGTGGCTCATGCCTGTAATCCCAGCACTTTGGGAGGCCAAGGCGGGTGGATCGTGAGGTCAGGAGATCGAGACCATCCTGGCCAACATGGTGAAACACCCTCTCTACTAAAAACACAAAAAATTAGCCAGGCATGGTGGCGGGTGCCTGTAATCCCAGCTACTCAGGAGTCTGAGGCAGGAGAATGGCACGAACCCAGGAGGCGGAGCTTGCAGTGAGCTGAGATCCAGCCACTGCACTCCAGCCTGGGTGACAGAGCGAGACTCCGTCTGAAAAAAAAAAAAAAGCCAAACTTCTCTGGTCAGCTCTGCAGAACACTCGACCTATTTTATGGAATGAGGTGTTCCCTGATTATAGACTCACAAGTAAAAGTTAATTGAGGGCTGGGCGTGGTGGCTCATGCCTGTAATCCTAGCACTTTGGGAGGCCGAGGTGGGTGGATTGCCTGAGCTCAGGCAATCGAAACCACCCTGGGCAACATGATGAAACCCATTCTCTACTAAAATACCAAAAAATTAGCTGGGCGTGGTGGTACACGCCTGTAATCCCAGGTACTCGGGAGGCTGAGGCGGGAGAATCGCTTGAGCCCAGGAGGCGGAGGTTGCAGTGAGCCAAGATTGTGCCACTGCACTCTAGCTTGGGCAAGAGAGTGAGACTCTGTCTCAAAAAAAAAAAAAAAAAAAAAAAGGCAATTAAGATCTTTAAACTAAATTTGTTGTAATTTTGTCTTTTGACAATGGGAATGAAGGCATTTATTCTGTAAGATTGCTAAAATTAATTATGAAGTGATGCTACTTGAACTAGTATGTTACTCATGTAAGAATAGAAAGATAGGGAGGGCACAGTGTCTCACTCCTGTAATCCCAGCAATTTGGGAAGCTGAGGCAGGCACACCACTTAAGCTCAGGAGTTCAAGACCAGCCTAAGCAACATGGTGAAACCCCATCTCTACAAAAAATACAAAAGTTAGGTGGGTGTGGTGGTGTGTCCCTGTAGTCTGTGCTACTTGGGAGGCTGAGGTGGAGAATCACTTGAGCCCAGGAAGGTTGAGGCTGCAGGGAGCCATGGTAGCACCACTACACTCCAGCCTGAGCAATGGAATGAAACCCTGTCTTTAAAAAAAAAGGCAAACACAGAGCTCAAAATAGAAAACCCAGAAATTTCCAAAGGTAGTTGGATAAGGTAAAAAAGAAAAAAAGAAAACCCAGAAAGTATAAATATATGTAGAAGTTTATTATAAAATAAACATGTTCTTTGAGATCTGTAGAGAGCGATTATTCAATAAATGCTATTAGAACAAGTGGTGAACTATTTGGGGAAGAAACAGTTAATTTCCTATTTGAGCCCTCATTAGTGAAATAAATTCTAAAAGGATTCAAGGGTTAAGTTTTTACAAGAAGATCATAAAATAATCACAGCATATATACATAAATACTTATTCTAAGCATAAAAGAAAAATAGATTTGAGAATATAAACGTCATAAGAACATAACTGAAATTAGAAAGATATCAAATTTTCAGAACAATATCATTACATACCAATGGGAGAAGAAAAACATCTTAAACAGAAAAAGGGCAAGAGAAATAAAGTGGCATTTCACACACAGACACACACACACACACAGAGAAATGATGAATAAACACATGAAAAAGTTCAACTTACTGATAACAAAAGAAATGTAAATATGTAGCATGAAACAGAAACATAATGGGATGGTGAGAATAATCATTTAATTTATAACACCCAGAGGGAAATAGAGGCATCTATGGGAAGTGATATGCACAAGAATGACTTACTTTGAACAATCGTTATGGAAAACAATTTGCTACTATATATCCACATTCTTAAAACCGTTTACAACATTTGATTTCACCTTTTCATCTCCAAGATGTGATCCTAAAAATGGCACAGAGACAGAGACAGAGACAGACTCCTCCACAACGATGCTCACTGCAGTGGAAAAATGGAAAGAAACAAAATGCCCAAGAACAGAGCTGGTGGAGAACAGTGACTCAGAAAAACACCTGGTGAGCCAGCAAGGTAGAAGGTGAAGTCACATGAGCAATTGATCACCACATGTCACGACATGAAATGAAGCAGGCTATGAAATACATGATTCCCATGATGCAGAGAGAGATGCTCAGAACACGCTGAGGGTTTTGTACCAAATAACAAGTCATTTTTGGATGGGAAGATTATGACAATTTTCTTCTTTGGACTTTTCCTCTTATTTTCTAAATTTTCTACAATAAAATAAATGAGTTTTATAGCCAGAAAGAAAGAAAGAAATTCTTTAAAAACAACACAATGCCTTGATACATTCAGCTCAAGCCGGGACTTGGAGTGGCACTTGTTCTGTTTCATTCTTCTTCTGAGTAACCTTCAGCTCAAAATCATTGTGGAAACCTAAACTTTTTCCCCCCAAAAAGCCAGCCTTGTTGACAGCATTTTTACTCCCTTCATGCAGAAAGAGGGCTCCTGGGGTACTCGGGATCACTGGAATCTTGGGGATTTTGTTTCACTGAGTCACAAAGCAGGAGAGTCAACAGGGACAAGCAGGGCTGCATCCCAGGACAAGTGACATGTGCAAAATCCCCAAGTCTCCTGCAGCTCTACAGCAGAGGCAGGAGATTGAACCACTGGGGCAGAGTCCAAACATGGTGACAGCAGAGAGCAAATTATTTAATTTTGAGATTATCCACTTGACAGTATCTCAGAAATAGCCTAACGCTGACTCTCTCTCTCTCTCTCTCTCTCTCTCTCTCTGAAACTCAGTTTTCCTTCCCTGTAGAAAGAGGAGTTCTCCCATTTGGGTGAGCATTAGAGTTACCCAGGGAGCTCATAGGAAACACAATCTCGGAGCCACTGCCTCAGTATCTTTACCTAGTCTCCCAGGTGAGAACCCAGGAACAATGACCAACCCAGTGCTGCTTTAATGTGCATGTAAATTCCTGGGAGTTTTTTTTGTTTTGTTTTGTTTGTTTGTTTGTTTGTTTTTGAGACGGAATCTCGTTCTGTCGCCCAGAGTAGAGTGCAGTGATGCAATCTTGGCTCACTGCAACCTCCGCCTTCCGGGTTCAAGTGATTCTCCTGCCTCAGCCTCCTGAGTAGCTGGGATTACGGTAGTGCACCACCACACCTGGCTAATTTTTGTATTTGTAGTAGAGACGGAGTTTCATCATGTTGGCCAGGCTGGTCTCAAATATGGGACCTCAAATGATCCGCCCGCCTCGGCCTCCCAAAGTGCTGGGATTATGGGCCACGGCGCCCGACCAGAGAGCCTGTTAATTAACCTGCAGATTCTGCTTCAGTAGGTCTTTAGACTTATACGGAAGCTCCCAGGTGATGCCCACGCTGCTGGTCTGAGGCCCACCCCTGAGTAGAGAGGCTCTAAAGCTTCTTTTCATTCCTGTCTTCCATTCTGCCACCAGCCTTCCCTCCCTTCCTGTCTTCCTTTCCTGCACTTAGTAACCCTGAGCTCCTGATGTGTGCAGGAGATTACACCACGACGCCAGAATGGCCTAGGATTTTCTAGATGGTACAGCTAGTCTTGAGGTGAAGCAGGCTGGCAGTACCCTTAGAAGTTGTGTCTCTTGGCTGGGCGCAGTGGCTTACGCCTGTAATCCCAGCACTTTGGGAGGCCGAGGCGGCTGGATCATGAGGTCAGGAGATCGAGACCATCCTGGCTAACATGGTGAAACCCCGTCTCTACTAAAAATACAAAAATTAGCTGGGCGTGGTAGCGGGCGCCTGTAGTCTCAGCTACTCAGGAGGCTGAGGCAGGAGAATGGCGTGAACCCGGGAGGCGGAGCTTGCAGTGAGCCGAGATCGCGCGACTGCACTCCAGCCTGGGCGACAGAGAGAGACTCCGTCTCAAAAAAAAAAAAAAAGAAGTTGTGCCTCTTTAGGTAAATTACTGCTCCTGGAAGGGTCTTATCCCATGATCAAGAGTTGGGGGTCTGGCCAGGCATAATGTCTCACACCTGTAATCCCAGCACTTTGGGAAGCCAAGGTGGGGGGATCACTTGGGCCCAAGAGTTAGAGACCAGCCTGGGCAACATAGCAAAAGCTCATCTCTACTAAAAATAACAATAATAAAATAAATAAATAAATAAACTTAAATTAATAAATAAAGAGTTGCTGCCGGGCGCGGTGGCTCACGCCTGTAATCCCAGCACTTTGGGAGGCCGAGGCGGGTGGATCACGAGGTCAGGAGATCGAGACCACGGTGAAACCCCATCTCTACTAAAAATACAAAAAATTAGCCGGGCGCAGTGGCGGGCGCCTGTAGTCTCAGCTACTCGGGTGGCTGAGGCAGGAGAATGGCGTGAACCCGGGAGGCGGAGCTTGCAGTGAGCCGAGATCGCGCCACTGCACTCCTGCCTGGGCGACAGAGCGAGACTCCGTCTCACAAAAAAAAAAAAAAAAAGAGTTGGGGGTCCTCAGGATCTTAGGCAGGCAGGGGTATTGCCAGCTCCGCAGCTTGCTAAATTCACTGCGAGGCTGCATGGAGTATAGGCTGGAGGAGCCTGTCAAGTGGAGATGTGGAGGACCTCCTACCCCACAGTTGTTTTACCATCCCCAGTTCTGCCTCCAGACAGTTTCTGAGAGCAAGTTTGTCTTGCCGAGTGACCCAGAGGAGGCCCGGGGTCCCCTCCTGAGGACCCTCTCCCGCCTCCCTTGGCTCCTCCCACTTGGCTGGCTGCTTCTTGTCTCATCTCCCCTTGCAGCCCCAGAGCAGCCCAGTTCATTCCCCGGCGTTAGCAAACAATGTTTTAAGAAAGATCAAGTTTAAGACACAAGAAAAGCCTGCATGGGTTTTTATAAATTTTGAAGCAAAATTCTTTCTTGGCCAGGCACAGTGGTTCACACCAGTAATCCCACCACTTTGGGAGGCTGAGGTGGGCAAATTGCATAAGCCCAGGAGTTCAAGACCAGCGTGAGCAGCATAGCAAAATCCTGTCTCTAAAAAGAATACAAAAATTAGTCGGGCATGGTGGCGCTCGCCTGTGGTCCCAGCTACTTGGGAAGCTGAGATGGGAGAATCACCTGAGCCCAGGAAGGTCCAGGCTGCAGTGAATCATGACTGCACCACTGCACTCCAGCCTGGGCGACAGAGTGAGATCCTGTCTCAAAAACAAACAAACAAACAAACACAACCCCAAACCCAAGATTTTTCCTTAACACATGATACAGCGAAAAGGGCCTGGGGAAATCGTTCCCAAACTTGAGTGAGCATTAAAATCACCTGGGCAGGTTTTAAAATTGATGCCCTGTTCTCACTGCAGCCCAATTAAATCAGAGTGTCGGGGTGGAAGATGGGTGTCAGTGTTCTTCAAAATTCCCCCAGAGGTTCCACTGCACAGCCAAGTTTGGGAGCCTCTGGCAGGGAGAGAGGGATGCCTGGGTTCCTATCTCAGCTCATTCACAGGCTTGCGGGGAGACCCCAGTGGCAGCTTCTTCCCCTCCCCAGGCTCAGTTCCCTCATCTCAAAAACGATGCAGTCATGTAGCTCTGAAATTATTTTTAATTTCAAATTACTCACATAGGACCCAAGAATTAGAGACACCTATGAAATCTAATTGAACCCCAGAATTACTGGAAGGAAAAACAACTTAGATCTTAGAGAATAGAACTAGTGCTAAACTCATTACAATTTTCCTAAGCTCTCAGACTCTCATACTCTGCACATTGAATTGCAGGTAATAACATAAGATTCCTAACTAGGTCACATTTACCATTCAATGCTATGTGGTAGAAGCACGCACATATTAAAATAAGGAATACATATTCTCTTTTGATTTTCTAGCCTTTACATATAAAACCAGTTACTTACCATTGTGACAAGCAGGACTCCTTATAGACAGGTACATCCAGGAAAAGCTGCATCAAACTTTTATACAGAAGAGGGCAACCACGCATTTGACATCACTGGAAATGATAACAAGGTGAGAACACATTGTTTACAGAGGGTTGACTATCAAAAGGAAAGTATGGTTTCAGATGATTTATGACTTATTAATCAATCATATCTCCACCCAAGTTATGTGTTTACCTTGTCCCCACCCCGATCTGCATTTGCTCCTGACCTAAAAGAGCAGAGGAGGAGAGAACTTCTCTTTGCTGAGCCTTCGCCCTATGCTGGTGGATTGCTAGCACATGATGTGTCCTTATTTGATTTAACACACAAAGAAACAGAGCCTCAGGGATGCTAGTCACAACAGCCAGGTGGTAAAGGTGGGTTCCCTGAAGGCATAAGAATAGCCCAGAGGTCAGCCCAGCAGGCCCACCGGGCCTGGGTCGGTGGCCCAGATGACCCTGCCCTTAGGGTCTGACATGAGAACAGAAATGAGTCAAGCCATCCTGCAGGGCACAGGAGAGCAAGAACTACATACAGCTTGGGGTTCCCTGACAAGCTGAATTGCTGGACCTTTCTAGAGCCCTTCTTGAATCTGTAGTCTACTCCCTGCTGCATCAAGCAAGCCTTGCTTCTCTTTGTTCCACAGTGGTCTCCTCCCGAACAACCGCACCTGCCCTCGTCGTGGCTAGGATGGCCTTTGGGGAATGGCAACAAGCAGAACCTCCTAGGGTGCTGGAGGGACTTACTACTTTATCTGTTTGCTCTGGCCACCACAACAAAACACCCCAACTGGGTGGCTTTGACTAAAGAAATTTATTTGCTCACAGTTCTGGAGACTAGAAATGTGAGGTCAAGCCATTGGGGAAGGCTTGTTTTCCTCTGAGCCCTCTCTCCTTGGTTTGCAGATGGCCACGCTCTTGCTGCCTCTCACATGGCATGCATCCTTGGCATCTCTGTGTCCAAATTTCCTCTTCTTATAAGGACGCCAGCTGTATTGGATTAGGGTCCACTCTAACGATCTCATTTTACCTAAGCCACCTCTTTAAAGGCCGTGTCTCCATTACAGTCACATTCTGGGATATTGGGGGTTAGGGCTTAAACCAATTAATTTTTAGGGGATGCAATTGAGCTCATAAGACAATTTTATCCCAAAAAGTCCCCTCACTCCTCGCCACAGCTTGCTACAGTTCCTAAAATTTAACCCTGAGATCCCTCTACCCACAGATGAGAGTTCATGCTCCTAACCAGGGGGTCCTTGAAGCTCGTCTGAGCTGGCCATAGTGGCCCTTTCCAGCACCACCTTCTACTCTCCCTAAAATCAGCCTCACCACCCCTAACACAGCTTGAGGTCACTCTCCTGCTCCTTAGAAGAACTGTAGTGCTGTCTGGCTGCCTCCTCACTCACCAAGGGTGCCACACACTTCTGCCTTTACCTGTGTAAGTTAAGTGTTCATCGACTCTAAGTTCCAGGAAGTCGGGGCACATTCATCATGCACTGTAGCCCCTTGGTTTCTTTTAAAACTCCAAGTTTGAAGAACTTCCCACAGTGTGAAGTGGAAAGTTCTGCCTTACATTGAGAGCAACTAGGATTTGCTGCCCTCACCTGCTTGCCTCCAGGGTACAGGCACGAACCTCGGCTCCACAAACACTCTCCTCTCAACAAGCCCTCTTCAGAGAGGGTCCAAGGACACTGGCATCACGCAGAATCTCCCTAGGAATGATGGTGTGGAGGGTTCTGGCTCTTAGGGCAAGGGTTTCTGGAGTCCAGTGTGCAGTGTCAGTGCGTGGGGGCTGTGACTGTGACTGGTAGCAGGGTGGTCTCGCTGGAGACAAGCAGCAGTGTGGTTTCAGTGCTCTACCTGAACTTGTGCCAAGAAAGCCTGTGTCTCTGGCCTTTAGTAGAGGCTTGAATTCTCTAACAAATCTCTTTCCACCTCAAATGACCTACAGCAAATTCTATTGTTTGCAATTAAGAACTCTGTGACCCAGAAGATGGAGACCATCCTGGCTAACGGGGTGAAACCCCGTCTCTACTAAAAACACAAAAAATTAGCCGGGCGAGGTGGCGCACGCCTGTAGTCCCAGCTACTCAGGAGGCTGAGGCAGGAGAATGGCGTGAACCCCGGGGGGCGGAGCCTGCAGTGAGCCGAAATCGCGCCACTGCACTCCAGCCTGGGCGACAGCGAGACTCTGTCTCAAAAAAAAAAAAAAGTAAGAACTTTGTGACCCAGACGGTGACTGTGACCTATTCCTGTCAGTGTGCCTTCCAGTGACCAGCAGGGTGCCTGGCGCAAAGCAGCTGCCCAGAACAGGATTTCACCTGGGTTATCTCAGGTATTCCCAAGTAAAAAGTATCCTGGCAAGACCAACCCATACCACTGCCGAAATGAGCTCATCTACTGCTCCCTAGGGGTTGAGAAACAGATGCTCAGAGCAGGTGTGGCCAGCTGCCCACAGGGAGGAAGGCAAATGAAATAAGCAGTGCTGTCCGGGTGTGTGACAGCCAGCTCTGTCCAAACCTGCCTGATCAGTTTTCAGTGTTGATCCTACCTCAACCGTCATCCTTATAGATGGAACCAACTTATTTTTCTTTTAATTATTTATTTTTCTTTTTATTTATTTTAATTTTTTTTAAAGACATAGTCTTGCTCTGCTGCCCAGGCTGGAGTGCAGTGGCACCATTATAGCTCACTGTTACCTCCAATTCCTAGATTCATTTGATCCTCCCACCTAAGCGTCCCAAGTAGGTGGGACTACAGGAGCGTGCCACCACACCCAGCTAATTTTTAGATTTTTTTGTAGAGACAGGGTCTTGCTATGCTGCCCAGCCTGGTCTTGAACTCCTGGGCTCAAGTGATCCTCCTGCCTCCACCTCCCAAAGTGTTGGGATTACAGGCATAAGCCACCATGCCTGGGCTGATTATTACTTTATTGTATTTTATTTTTTGTTTTTTTATGAGACAGAGTCTCACTCTGTGGCCCAGGCTGGAGTGCAGTGGCGCAATCTCGGCTCACTGCAAGCTTCGCCTCCTGGGTTCACGCCATTCTCCTGCCTCAGCCTCCCGAGTAGCTAGGACTACAGCTGCCCGCCACCACGCCCGGCTAATTTTTTGTATTTTTAGTAGAGATGGGGTTTCACCGTTTTAGCCAGGATGGTCTCGATCTCCTGACCTCGTGATCCACCCGCCTCGGCCTCCCAAAGTGCTGGGATTACAGGCGTGAGCCACCGCGCCCGGCCCTGATTATTATTTTAATGGCTACATTTTATTCCATGGAATGATATGGACCATCATTTATTTGGTCAGGTACCTCTTGTTGAACACTCAGGTTGTTTCTGACTTTTTTTTCTATAATTAGAAACACTGAGGCCGGGCACGGTGCCTCACGCCTGTAATCCCAGCACTTTGGGAGGCCGAGACGGGCGGATCACGAGGTCAGGAGATCGAGACCATCCTGGCTAACATGGTGAAACCCCGTCTCTACTAAAAATACAAAAAAATTAGCCGGGCGTGGTGGCGGGCGCCTGTAGTCCCAGCTACTCGGAGAGGCTGAGGCAGGAGAATGGCGTGAACCCAGGAGGCGGAGCTTGCAGTGAGCCGAGATCGCGCCACCGCACTCCAGCCTGGGTGACAGAGCGAGACTCCGTCTCAAAAAAACAAACAAACAAACAAACAAACAAACAAACAAAAACACTGTTGAAATCCAGGTCCTTCAGATAAAAATTTCCCACACTTACACTAATTTCTTTAAGATAAATTCATAGAGGCCGGGTGAGGTGGCTCACACCTGTAATCCCAGCACTTTGGGAGGTCAAGGTGGGTGGATCACCTGAGGTAGTGAGTTCGAGACCAGCCTGACCAACATGGAGAAACCCCGTCTCTACTAAAAATACAAAATTAGCCAGGCGTGGTGGAGCATGCCTGTAATCCCAACTACTCCGGAGGCTGAGGCAGGAGAATCACTTGAAACTGGGAGACGAAGGTTGCTGTGGGCTGAGATCATACCATTGCACTCCAGCCTGGGCAACAAGAGTGAAACTCCATCTCAAAAAAAAAAAAAAAAAAAAAATCACAGAGGTAGAATTTCTGGGTAAAAGAAAATTATAATTCTCTTAGATTATCACCTATTACTCTGATATGTGGGAAATGTTTTGTCTTAATTTACTTTTCTTTGCTAATTGGCAAGATTAGACCTTTTTTTTTTTTGAGACGGAGTCTCGCTCTGTCTCCCAGGCTGCAGTGCAATGGTGCAATTTTGGTTCAGTGCAAGCTCCACCTTCCAGGTTCACGCCATTCTCCTGCCTCAGCCTCCTGAGTAGCTGGGACTACAGGCACCCTCCATCATGCCCGGCTAATTTTTTGTATTTTTAATAGAGACGGTGTTTCACTGTGTTAGTCAGGATGGTCTTGATCTCCTGACCTCGTGATCTGCCCCCCTTGGGCTTCCAAAGTGCTGGGATTACAGGCGTGAGCCACCGTGCCCAGCCTAGACATTTTTTTGTATATGTATTGACCAATTGTTTTTCTTCTTTTGTGAGTACCCTGTTCACTCATGTCCTTTAGCTATTTTTCTGTTTGGGGTATTTATATTTTTCTTCTAGATTAGTTAAGGCTCCTAATATTAAAGATATTAATCTTCAAGTATCACACATGTTAAAATATTTCCCTGATTTTTTTCATGGTCAGCCCACCCATTCTGGAGTTAGAACTAAGGAATGAGAAATTTTCCTCATTTACATTTTTACCTCTCAAATGATATGTTTTGACACGTAGAGATTTTAAACTTTGACTATAGCCACACTATCCCCACCTGTGGGTCAGCCCTACAAGCCCCAAAGAACACCTCAAGATCCATGGAGTCACACAGCCCTTGGGCTGATGCTGTGGCAGGAGCTGCCATTCATTTCCAGGTTTTTTGTTTTGTTTCGTTTTTTGTTTTTTTCTGAGACAGAGTCTTGCTTTGTCGCCCAGGATGGAGTGCAGTGCTGCAATCTCAACTCACTGCAACCTCCGCCTCCCAGGCACAAGCGATTCTTGTGCTTCAGCCTTCCCAGTAGCTGGGGCTACAGCCATGCACCACCATGCCCGGCTAATTTTTGTATTTTTAGTAGAGACGGGGTTTCACCATTCCCCAGATTGGTCTTGAACTCCTGACCTCAAGTGATCTGCCTGCCTTGGTCTCCCAAAGTGCTGGGATTACAGGCATGGGCCACCGTGCCCTGCCATCATTCCCAGTGTTAAAAGAACATTAGACAAATTAAATTTAACAGAGTTTGACTGAGCAAAGAACGATTTGTGTGAATCAGGCAGCCCCCAGGCAAGAATCAGTTCAGAGAGACTCCTGTGCTGCCTCGTAGTCGAAGATTTATGGACAGAAAAAGGAAAGTGATGTACAGAAACTAGAAGTGAGGTACAGAAACAGACGGATTGGTGATGGCGTGGTGTTTGGCTTATTTGAGTCCAGTTTGAACAGCTGGCTGCCTGTGAGTGGTTGAAGTCTGGCTGCTGACCGGGCGCGGTGGCTCACGCTTGTAATCCCAGCACTTTGGGAGGCCGAGGCGGGCGGATCACAAGGTCAGGAGATCGAGACCACGGTGAAACCTTGTCTCTACTAAAAATACAAAAAATTAGCCGGGCGTGGTGGCGGGCGCCTGTAGTCCCAGCTACTCGGAGAGGCTGAGGCAGGAGAATGGCGTGAACCCGGGAGGCGGAGCTTGCAGTGAGCCGAGATTGCGCCACTGCACTCCAGCCTGGGCAACAGAGCAAGACTCCATCTCAAAAAATAAAAAAATGAAGTCTGGCTGCTGTGATTAACCGAGACTCAGCTACTTGGTACGAGAGTAGGTGACAGCCTGTTTACACGTGTAGTTAGCTTACAGTTCACTCTGTACAGAGAAACCATTAGGGTGAATTTAAAATATGTAAGGAGAAGGCTTTAGGCTAAACTTGATTTAACACCAAGATCGGTGGGGGCTCCCCTCACCAGTCTTCAAGCTGATGACTTATCTCCCATCCGCTGCCTCTCCCATCCTGCTCTAGAGCCTTTCCAAACCACGATCTCTTCTCTTAAACCTCTCACCCAACTGCCTACTTCATAAGCAGAACACAATCTTACTTCGTATCTCACAGAGACCAGAGGTGAAAACTGCACCCCCACCCCCACCCTGCACATTGCCCTCCACCGGATCCTGTTCTTCCACTTTCCCTCTGGGTCCCTTCCTCACCCCAAATACACAATACGGATCCCATTCCCCTCCCCATCGGCCCCCATTCCTTCCCAGGGACCCCTCCATAAAAGCCAGCCTCCCCAAGACAAGCAGGCATGAAGGGACAGATGGAAAAGTATTCAGTGTTCGAGGACTGCCCACTTCCCAGCCTGGCAAAAGCCAGCCTCCCTGAGGTCCACTTATACCCTGGCAGTTTACTTTGTGAGCCCAATCTTTGTAATACCCTGTGACAGGACCCGTTTCTGTATTCGTCAGGATTCTGTTCTGTTGGAAACTGAACTAAAATGAGCATTGGCAAAAAGAGACATTTTCAGCTCAAGTGTTAACTCCAGAGGTGGACCAGCTTCTGGACTGAGGGGCTTAGTCTAGGACAGGCATTATGAGAGTTTTCACTCTGCAGAAACCAGAAAGACAGACTCTGCCCCCATCCATGGATTCATTTCTGCATAATCTCTTGCTTCAAAAATACAATAAGACAAATTCTCCACGCCAAAGGATGCAGTAGAGGGTCTTTTTACAGCAACAGAAACGCTGTAGGGTGAACCCCCTACATGGAGTGAGGGTGATGGTGGGATAGAGATCCTGGAGATCCAGGCAAAGAACTGGGTTGGAAAAGGAAGCCACTAATAGAATAGCGAGAAAGAACACTGTAAATGCTGTGAGCCACGGCTACTCTGGCGTCACAAGAGTGCACTGGAATGCATTGAGGCTGACAAGCCAGGGACCAGGAAGACTGCTGGTGAATAATCTTTCTTGTTTTCTGTAAGGAACTTGGAAAGCTTATCCAGAGAGGTGTGAAAACAGCAGAAAAAAAACACTGGGACAAAGAAATGGGGCAAAAGCAAACATGTTCGGGATTAGCCGCTGAGAAACCTAAGAAACAAAACCAGGTTTTGTCCCAGAGAAAAGGGAGACTTGGGCATCCCCTTGGAGGTCTGGAAGCTTCTTGTTTGTCAAGTGGATTAAAGGGTATTTGGTCAAGGATCATTGTGTTTACAGCTTAGAGCAACTATGCAAAGAGCCCAGGAACTACCTGTCTCTCAGGCTTTCAATGGATTGTCCCAGAGACCGCTCCCTTTTGTGGAGCTGATGTTTGTCTTGTGTTGAATGTAACACAGTCACAAGGCGGCTCTGGTGACAGGAAGCTTGTATTTTCTTTCTGGATGTGGTATTCAAAGTGTTCAACAACCAGTATGGCTCAACCACTGACCCTTCAGTTCAGCTGCCAGAAGTCAGTCTGGGGGACCCTACTGTGCCAGGTTCTGCTCCTTCTGTTTCTGGATGATGTTGAAGTCTGGAGGGACCAGGATCCAACATGCTGAGTGGGGGCACTCAGGAGTCTTGGGCAGCAGCCACGTACCCACCAGTATATCTGAACTGATCTACACTAGCATCACAGGCCTTTATTCTCCTCATACAGCACAAGCAAAGTAAATGCAGCCACTGAATCAGAGAGAAGAACGCCAGCCAGTAATCTGTCCTTACCATGAGCAGTGCCTTCCAGAACCACCCTAGGGTGGAGGGCTGAGAGGTGGGAAGGGAGCCGGAGCCTCTCATGTCCACGCATGCATTACCTCAGGGATTTCCCAACAACACAACAAAACAGGCCTTCTCACCCCGACTTTACCAGTGGGGCATTGAGGTTTCAGGATGGAAACAACTATTCAGGGTTTTCAGATGGTGAGAAAGAGCGAGAATTTAAACCCAGGCCTGAGATGAAGCAGGGACCTGTGCCACCACCCCAACGCCACCACAAAGCATGGAAATAAAGGAAAATCTTGAGTGCCTTCAAGGGAAATTTCAGGCATCCAGCTAGCCCTGAGAAGTAAGTAAGTAACTTGTTAGGCAGGAAGGTAATAGTAGCCCAAAACAATAGCCAAGGAAGTTAGAGTCTGGAGATGTTTAGTTTTAGGAACTAAAGATAACAACTTAACACACGTCGTTGAGTTTGTCATTCAGAAACCTGGACCTCCACGTGGACCCCACCAAACGGATCTGCTGGCCTGCAGACCTCAGATAGAGGGAGCCAAGGGCTGCACTCTGACCACCTTCTTTCATTCTAAATTTCTTCCGGAGGCTCCTGAAAGCCACACCCGTGAGCTAAAGCTAATACTCTTTTCTGTTAACCCCGAATTTTGAGGCGAGGCATCGCCTCCTGAACCAACTACAAATCAAAGAATCTCTGAATCCACCTATGACCTGTAAGCCCCTGCTTCAATATATCTCACCTTTTTTGGGCCAAACCAATGTGTACCCTTCATGTACTGATTAACAATTTTGTCTAACTTCTGCTTTCCTGAAAATGTACCCCTGCCTTTAAAACCCTTATCTGTGTGAAAGGAAACTATGTTGGCCCTCCCAAATCACTAAGTTAAAGAGAAAATTCAAGCTGGGAACTGCTTAGGGCAAATCTGCCTCGCATTCTATTCAAAGTCATCCCTCTGCTCACTGAGATAAATGCATATCTGACTGCCTCCCTTGGAAAGGCTAATCAGAAACTCAAAAGAATGCAACCCCTTGTCTCTCACCTATCTGTGATCTGGAAGCCCGCTGCCTGCTTCAAGTTGTCCTGCCTTTCCAGACGGAACGAATGTTCATTTTACATATGTTGATTGATGGCTCATGTCTCCCTAAAAGGTATAAAACTAAGCTGTGCTCTGACCACCTTGGGCACATGTCGTCAGAACCTACTGAGGGTGTGTCACTGGCGCATGTCCTCAACTTTGGCAAAATAAACTTTCTAAATTGACACTTGTCTCAAATTTTCAGGGTTCACATCTGCCAGCCATCACAGAGGTCAGGATTTGAGCATGAGCTGCCTGGTCCCCCTTGCTCGGGGCTCTGAATAAACACCTTCCTTTCTAGTGCTGCAACCTCAGTGTGGATATCTGGACTTAGCTGCACTGGGCAAGCCGACCCCAATTTGTCAAGCACATCCGTGTGAAGAAACCACCAAACAGGCTTTGTAAGAGCAATAAAGCTTTTAATTAACTTGGGTGCAGGTGGGCTGAGTCCGAAAAGAGTCAGCGAAGGGAGATGGGGAAGGGGTTGCTTTATAGGAGTTGGGTAGGTAATGGAAAGTTACAGTAAAAGGTGGTTATCTATTGTTAGCAGAGGAGAGGGTCACAAGGTACATAGTGAGGAGATCATAAGACTCATTGTCCAGAAGAAGAATGTCACAAAGTTGACTGATCAGCTAAGATAGGGCAGGGACAAGTCACAATGGTAAAATGTTTTAATTTTGGTTACTCAGTTAAGGCAGGAACTGGCTGTTTTACTTTGTGGTTTTTTGGCTGCTCCAGACTTCTTGGTTCCTGCAGGCCATCTGGACATATATATGCAGGTCACAGGAGTTATAATGGCTGAGCTTCAGCTGAGACGCCTGACACAATTCAGTTATATAATAGGCCTAATGACCCAAAAGCCAGTACTCTCTCTCTCTCTTTTTTTTTTTTTGAGATGGAGTCTCGCACTGTCGACCGGCTGGAGTGCAGTGGCGCTATCTCAGCTCACTGCAACCTCCGCCTCCTGGGTTCAAGTGATTCTCTTGCCTCAGCCTCCTGCGTAGCTGGAATTATAGATACATGCCACCATGCCCGGCTAATTTCTGTATTTTTTTTTTTAGTAGAGATGGGGTTTCACCATGTTGGCCAGGCTGGTCACAAACTCCTGACCTCAAATGATCTGCCCACCTCAGCCTCCCAAAGTGCTGAGATTACAGGCGTGAGCCACCACACCCAGCCAAGCCCGTGCTCTCTTTACAGCCAGGGCTGCCTCCTTCACACACCTACCCAAAGGGCCAGCAGCATCTGCACTCAAGTGAAGAGATCTAAGCAACTTTGAGCCCCAGAGCAGCAGGTGGGGGCTGCCACCAGCATGGGGCTTTTCATGTGGGGGATCCCACAGCCCTTCTCCTTCCCCTTCCTCCTCCCTTGACAATGTGTTCAGGTCTCCCACAGCCTTTGGCACCAAAAAGTTCCAATAGATGTTAACCAGCCTGGTAATTTAGTACAGTGTTAGCACCAAGTCACCAAGGTTGAGGACATGCTCCGGTGACACACCCTCAGGAGGTTCTGATGACATGTGCCCAAGGTGGTCAGAGCACAGCTTGGTTTTATAACTTTTAGGGAGACATGAGCCATCAATCAACATATGTAAAATGAACACTGGTTCAGTCTGGAAAGGCAAGACGATGTGAAGCAGGCAGGGGGCTTCCAGATCAGAGATATGTGAGAGACAAACGGTGCTATTTCCAAATATTTCCAAACTAATCTCTTTTCCAGCTACTCACCAGGAGGAAAGTAAATGCCTGTCAGACATGGTTACTAATCTCCGCCTGTGGGTGGGATGAAAAGGAGCTTACTGATGATTGGCCAGGTGCTCACCCTCACCAGGTCTCAGATTCCTCTTTGGCAAATGAGGGAGTCAATTCTCTATCGGGGGTAGCAAGTTCAAATGCTCAGGGGGCAAGTCAGGTAACACAACCCAGTGAAGCGGGTATGATGTTTGTATATGAGGTACTTAAGAGCCTCACTTTCCTACGTAAATAGGCTTTCTCCTGTTTTCCTTGAAATGCATACCACTGCCAGTCTGTTTCTCTTTATCCCAATTTTGACAAAGACATATGTATAAAAAATACATTTTTAAGCCAGGTGTAGTGGCTTATACCTGTAATCCCAGAACTTTGGGAGGCCCAGGTAGGAGGATTGCTTGAGGCCAGAAATTCGAGAGCAGCCTGGACAGCATAGTGAGAACTCCATCTCTACAAAATAAAGAATTAGCCAAATTGGAGGTGGAGGCGGGTGGATCACCTGAGGTCAGGAGTTCAAAACCAGCCTGATCAACATGGTGAAACCCCATCACTACTAAAAATACAAAATTAGGCAGGGCGTGGTGGCTCACACCTGTAATCCCAGCATGTTGGGAGGCCAAGGCAGGTGGATCACAAGGTCAGGAGATTGAGATCATCCTGGCTAACATGGTAAAATCCGTCTCTACTAAAAATACAAAAAAAGTCAGGTGTGGTCGTGGGTGCGTGTAGTCCCAGCTATTCGGGAGGCTGAAGTAGGAGAATGGTGTGAACCCGGGAGGCAGAGCTTGCAGTGAGCCGAGATCACAACACTGCACTCCAGCCTGGGTGACAGAGCAAGACTTTGTCTCAAAAAAAAAAAAAAAAAAAAAAAAAATTAGCCAGGTCTGGTGGTGCATACCTGTAATCCCAGCTACTTGGGAGGCAGGAACATCACCTGAACCTGGGAGGTGGAGATTGCAATGGGCCGAGATCATGCCATTGCACTCCAGCCTGGGCAACAAGAGCAAAACTCCATCTCAAAAAGACAGGACAGGACATGACACGATATGACATGACACAACAAGGTAAGAAGAAATAATATGTCTTTCACAAAAATCTTTCAGAAAATAAAAAAGGATAGATCATGCTCCAACTCCTTTAATGAGGCCAGTGTTACCCCAATATCAAAGCTAGACAAACACACCAAAAGAAACAAAAATTATAGAACAATATCTCTCATGAATATAGATGCAAACATACTCAATAAGATATTAGCAAACAAAATCCATCAACATATATAAAAGATTATACACCATGACCAAGTATGATTTATCCCAGAAATGCAAGGTTGGTGTGACATCCAAAAATCAAGTAATGCTTTCTCTAGTATATGGTGAGGTTTTTAAAATTAATTAATTAAAAGCAACAAAACCCCAAAATCAGTGAATGTAATTTACTAGATTAATAGATTAAAAGACATCATATTGTCATTTCAATAGATACAGAAGCATTTGACAATAGCCAACATACATTCATGATAAAAACTCTCAACAAATTAGGAATAAAAGTAAACTTCTTCAATCTGATAGAGGGCAACTACAGACAACCTACAGTTAATGTACTTAATGATGAAAGACAGAATGTTTCCCACTCAAGATTAGGAAACAGGCAGGAATGTTTATTCTTACCACTTCTATTCAACATTGTACTAGTGGTCATAGCCAGGGCAACTTAAAAGGGGGTAGAGGGAGAAAGAGAGAGAAAGGTAAATTAAAGACATCTAGAATGAAAAGGAAAAAGTAAAACTGTGTTTATTTGTAGACCACATGATCTGTATGCAGAAAATCCCAAGTAATCTACCAAAAAATTTTACTGGAATTAATAAATGAGTTTAGCAAACAAGGTTCAAGTATACAAGGCTGATATGTAAAAGTCAATTGTATTTCTACATACTAGTAATAAACAATGTGAAAATGAAATTAAGGAAACAAAATTTCATTCACAGTAACACCTAAAAGAATAAAATACTTAGAAATGAGTTTAATGAAAGAAATGCAAGACTTACAATAAAAATCATAAAGCTTTGCTCAGAGAAATTGAAGAAGTTCTAAATTAGAGGCAGCAAACTACGGTCCATGGCCCTGATCTGGCCCCGTTTGTTTTGTAAATAAAGTTTTACTGAAACACAATTTTTTTTTTTTTTGAGATGGAGTTTTGCTCTTGTTGCCCAAGCTGGAGTGCAATGGCATGATCTCCGCTCACTGCAACATCCACCTCCCAGGTTCAAGCAATTCTCCTGCCTCAGCCTCCCGAATAGGTGGAATTACAGGCGTGCACCACCATACCTGGCTATTTTTTTGTATTTTTAGTAGAAACAGGGTTTCTGCATGTTAGCCAGCTGGTCTTGAACTCCTGACTTTAGGTAATCCATCCGCCTCAGCCTCCCAAAGTGGTGGGATTACAGGCACGAGCCACCGCCACCGCGCCCAGCCAACAACTGCTTTTACACTACAAAGCAAAGTTGAATATAGCCCACAATACCACAAATATTTTTACTATCTGGTTCTTTGCAGAAAATTTGCTAATCCCTGATTTAAATAATCCAATGTTCATAGATTAAAAGACTATATTGTTAAGATGACAGTCCTCCCCCAATTTATTGATAAATTCCTGCCAATTAAAAAAAAATCAATGTCTTTCCTAAGAAAATGAATCCATTCCAAATACTGCGAAATCAAGGGGAAAAATTAAAAAGTCACTCCTGGCTGGGTGCAGTGGCTCACGCCTGTAATCCCAGCACTTTGGGAGGCCAAGGCAGGTGGAGTACCTGAGGTCAGGTGTTCAAGACCAGCCTGGCCAACATGGTGAAACACTGACTCTACTAAAAATACAAAAATTATCTGGGCATGGTGGCATCTGCCTGTAATCCCAGCTACTAGGGAGGCTGAGGCAGGAGAATCGCTTGAACTTTGGAGGTGGAGGTTGCAGTGAGCCAAGATTGTGCCACCACACTCCAGCCTGGGCGACAGAGTGAGACTTGGTCTCAAAAACAAAAACAAACAAAAAAAAATAGTTCATCAGGTTTTTGTGGAAATTGATAAGCTTTTGCTAAAATTTATACAGAAAAGCAAATGACCTAGGATAGCCTAAATATTTTGAAAAAGAACAAAGCTAAAAAAAAAACACACTATCCAGTTTCAACACTTGCTATTGTTAAAGAAAAATTTTGCACCAGACACTTGTCAAAAATGTCAAGACAGATTTTATTCAGACTACTGTGGCGGGGAAGAGACACTTCAGCATTAACTGAGCTGAATTCTACGAAACCAGAAGGCAGGAGGCTTTTTAAATGCTAGGATGTGTTAAGGGAAAAGTACTGAAGGATGCTAGTTGAGGGGAGGGAGGTTTGGTCAATGAGTACACTGACCAGATTGTGAACTTGTGCTTATCCAGTTGTGAACTGGTGCTTATCAATATCAGGGTCCTACCCTACCACCAAGATTGGGAGACAGAGGCTCTGTCCTACCTAATGATTACATTTCGAAAGGATGGCTCCCAGGTCCTTGGGAAAGACATTCCTGTGTTATAGAAGATACATTTCCAAGAGACAGAGACAGGATTTCTAACTGCCAGTTTTCTAAAGTAAATCCTTTAGGAAAAGGGGGTTCGGGGGCCTATATTCAGGTTTTGCCTGGAACAAATCATAAATTCTTTGGGCAGCATTGAATTTTATTAGGCAGAAACTTAAGGGGGCTGAGGTCATCATCCTAAGGATGTGGCCATGAACTGTTAGAAACGACAGTGTTTGTTGAAGTCTCTTAGTGTTGGAGGTGGATGAAATAATTTGTGCTGAGAGTCTGCAGTTTGCTTTTTTATTAATATTTTATTTTTTATTATATTTTTTTTTTTTTGGAGATAGGGTTTTACTCTTGTTGCCCAGGTTGGACCTAGGCTGGAGTGCAGTGGTGTGATCTCAGCTCACTGCAACCTCTACCTCCTGGGTTCAAGTGATTCTCCTGCCTCAGCCTCCTGAGTAGCTAAGATTACAGGTGTGTGCTGCCACGCCTGGCTAATTTCTGTATTTTTTTTTAGTAAAGAAGGGGTTTCACCATGTTGGCCAGGCTGGTCATGAACTCCTGACCTCAGATGATCTGCCCACCTCAGCCTCCCAAAGTGCTGGGATTACAGGTGTGAGCCACTGCGCTGGGCCCAGAGTCTGCAGTTCTTATGGGCCAAGACTGAGGCTTAATTGAAAAGGGGGCTTAGAGGAGCCTGATTAAAATTTGGTCAGGGAGAAACTTTATCACCACAAAGCCACAGCAAGCAAGACAGTTGATACTAGCATATAGGCAGATATGCAGATCAAGGAAATAGAGAAATTGAGAGTCCAGAAAGTGTAAGAATTAAAGAAAGAGGAAATAAACACAAAAGGTGGCTTGCTAGTTAAGACAGGTTTATTTTAGAGAAAACAAACCTGAGAAGAGCTTTTGGCCAAGTTAGGTTAGAGGCACACTTTTTTACAGACCAAAAGTTTTTAAGGATTTAGGGTGGGAGAGCTGATTAGAGGCTTGGACTGCTTTTGTGGGTTTTCTTTGTTGTGCTTATTTGGGAGGGAGAGGTGTGTGTTTGTTTTTATACATTTTTTTTGCAGTTGCAGGCATACCACCCGAATATGCTTTTAGCTTTTTTATTTTAGTGCACCTGAAGGGAAAGGAATGTGCTTTTTAAGGCCTACTGTTTTACTGGGGCCGACTGAATGAGGGTGAAGTTTGGCGGTTACCCAAGAGACTTTTTCCCCACCTTTTTTTGTGCCTGAGCTGTTTTATTTGTGTTTTACTATCTGCTTTTTCTGGCTGCTTGTAGAAGAGAAGTGATTTCCTTGAAATGCATGAGGCTAGAAAGGGAGCTGGAACTTTTAAAGTGGCCGTGTTTATCCGAGGTGACAGTGATCCTGCTCTGTCAGAAAGAAACCCTACATTTGTGGTCAGTTGATTTTGACATTCAGCAAATATTTACTGAGCCCTTATTGCCAACCAAGCATGGTATTAAGTACTGGAATTATTGAGGTAGTTAATATATGGTTTCTGTCTGAAATAAATCTGTTTTGTGAGAGAATATTTTGTGTTAAGAGAAACATGGCAAAGCATCAAGCAGTCGTCTATCTGCCTTCAGTTTTTCCACTTATAAAGTAAGAGAGTTTGACCAAACCATTATTCTCAAACTTTAGAATTCATAAGAATCACCTGCCCTCAGCTTAAATCCTAGGTCCTGCCTAATCTTAGGGCCTAAACTTTTCCCCTTCATGACTCTGATCTGGCTGCTTTGGCCTTCCTGATGCTCTTGAACAAATCGAGGAAATTCTTCTTCTTTTTTTTAAATAAATTTTTAATTTTTTAAATTTTAATAAATTTTTCATTTTATTCAAAGTTGGTATAGAATTGCTAACATTTCCATAAAATAATTACTACGCTTCCATTGCAGGAAAAAATACCACAGAAAGGAATGTACTTTGCAAAAAATTGTAGTTCATCTTAACTTTCCAAATACTTTTGAAGGCTAATGCAGCAGCTGGCAAAATAACACACAGTACACAAAGAACAGTGTATTTTACAGAGTCAGTAATGAAAACGGACAGCTCTTCAGCAGATATGCTTCATTTTTTTCATTTTTTAAACAATAACACTTTGAAAGACACATGAAACCAAGATCATACATGTCCAAAGAAATTCTGGCCCTGGCTTTTGCCCTGGCTGCCCTCTCTGCCCCAGATAGTCATAGTCTCACTCCCTCACTTCAGGTCAGAGCCCAGAACAGCGCCCCCTCCCACCACTTTCTTCTTTCATGCTGCATTTCATTCACAGCTCACCACTGCCTCATTTTACTTCGTGGATTTGTGTTTATTGTCTGCCTTGTCCACTAAAGTGCTAGTACCATGAGGCAGAGACTTGACATATCTTTCTCACCACTGTATTCCCAGCAACCCAAACAGTGCCCAGCACATCATAGGTGCTCAGTAAGCACTTTTATATAAATGAACAAATGAATAATAACAGCAGTTGCTTTGCAGATGAAGGGCTGGAATAGGGAGAGCTGGAGGCTTTTCCTTCCTTCCTTCCTTGACACTGAGTGTCACTCTATCGCCCAGGCTGGAGTGCAGTGGTGCGATCTTGGCTCACTGCAACTTCCATTTCTCAGGTTCAAGTGATTCTCCTGCCTCAGCCTGCCGAGTAGCTAGGATTACAGGCATGCGCTACCACACCCAGCTAATTTTTGTATTTTTGTAGAAACAGGGTTTCACCATGTTGGCCAGGCTGGTCCTGAACTCCTGACCTCAGGTAATCTGCTCACCTCGGCCTCCCAAAGTGCTGGGATTACAGGCATGAGCCACTGTGCCCAGCCGGCTTTATTTTCATTTTACACTTTCTGTATCATCTACATTTTCCTAATCTTCTGAATATATCATTTTTAAAGAATACCGATATGGCCGGGCATGGTGGCTCATGCCTGTAATCCCAGCACTTTGGGAGGCCGAGGCAGGTGGATCACCTGAGGTCAGGAGTTCGAGACCAGCCTGGCCAACATGGCGAAACCCTGTCTCTATTAAGAATACAAAATTAGCTGGGCGTGGTGGTGAACGCCTGTAATCTCAGCTACTTGGGAGGCTAAGGCAGGAGAATCGCTTGAACCCGGTAGGCGGAGGCTGCAGTGGGCCGAGATTGCGCCACTGCACTCTAGCCTGGGTGACAGAGCAAGACTACATCTCTTAAAAAAAAAAATGAACATTGATATGGGTTATTGAGAGGTGAGATTTGGGACTAAATTTATTTCTTTGCATACTCCTATACTTTTGACAATATTAATAAACAGTATTTTTAAAAACAGGGTCAGAGAAGGCCTGCAATTTAAATGTGTCTTCTCCCTTTCCCATAAAGTTCTGACATGCAGAACTTTCTGGAGAAGGATAAGACCTAGGTAAGTGTTGTGGGGGTGGGTGGGGGGGGATAACAGATTGAGGGATGCGCAAAGCATCAGTCTCCTTTTCTGGGGGTCCATCACATTCCCATCCACATTACCATTCATTGCAGTGTCCAGCATCACCAGGTTGGTGAGCATCACCCAGGCTGGAGTGCAGTGGTGCAATCTTGGCTCACTGCAACATCCAACTCCCGGATTCGAGCAATTCTCCTGCCTCAGCCTCCTGAGTAGCTGGGGACTATAGACGCACACCACCACGCGTTCGTATGTTTAATAGAGACGGGGTTTCACCATGTTGGCCAGGATGGTCTCCATTTCCTGACCTCATGATCCACCCGCCTTGGCCTCTCAAAGTGTTGGGATTATAGGCATGAGCCACCATGCCCGGCCCTTTTTTTTTTTTAAGTATAACATATCTCTATGTTGAATAGAAACACTAACAGAGACTAGTACGCATAGTGATTATAGATGAAGATAGATAAAAAAGAAAAAGAGAAGGCCGGGCGCGGTGGCTCACGCTTGTAATCCCAGCACTTTGGGAGGCCGAGGCGGGCGCATCACGAGGTCAGGAGATCGAGACCACGGTGAAACCCCGTCTCTACTAAAAATACAAAAAAAATTAGCCGGGCGTGGTGGCGGGCGCCTGTAGTCCCAGCTACTCGGAGAGGCTGAGGCAGGAGAATGGCGTGAACCCGGGAGGCGGAGCTTGCAGTGAGCCGAGATTGCGCCACTGCACTCCAGCCTGGGCGACAGAGTGAGACTCCATCTCAAAAAAAAAAAAAAAAAGAAAAAGAGATACAAGGGTGCATTGAATTTATGACAATATTGTCTCAGTACCACAGCAGGAGCCAACTCACCCCAGGGCTGGCTTCCCAAGGCCAGCTCTGGGAAGCCGGATTTGCTCAGCCTTGACCGTATTACTGGTTGACCCGGACTGGGGATCCAGCTGGCAGGACAGGCTGTAGCTCTCACCCTCACTAGGCTGCTCTCTGGCCCAGAACCAGGCCCCCAGTTCCTCCCCGGGGTGAAGGCTGTAATGATTTGCAGCCACCTGAGGAGCTAGGTCTCCTTTTCTGGGGGTCCATCATATTCCCATCCACATTACCATTCATCGCAGTGTCCAGCATCACCAGGTTGGTGAGGAATGTGCCAAGGACGGGACAATTCCCTTCTTCTGCTGCTGCCACCTTGCATGGGCTCTTTGGGGGCTTGCCTCCAGGGTGGCCGACTTGGAGGTCCCCACACTGATGAGCCGATCCCTGTTCGGTGGCTTGTCTTTGCTGCACAGCTTTGGACATTTTTCTGTTGCTTTAAATTGGCTACTCAGAGGAGAGCAGCCACAACCCCCCACCCCACAGTGCCTGGGCCAAAGTGGCCCAGGTTAGGGTCCCTGAAAGAAGAGACACCAAAGAGTTCCCCCTCCTTCTCTTTCTCTCTGTCCCCTGCATCCTCTTTCCAGGAGCACAAAGAGATCATGTGAGCACGCAGTGGGAGGGTGGCCACATGTGAGCCAAGAGAGAGGCCTCAGAATTAAGCCTGCCTTGCCTGCACCTTGATCGTGGACTTCGAGCCCCCAGTACTGTGAGAAATGAATTTCTGTTACGTAAGCCTCCCAGTCTATGGTATTTTGTTATGGCAGCCCGAGCCAACTAATACAACAGGAAAGAAAAATTCCAATCTCCGTAAGTTCATTTTTAAGTTCATTAATGTTTAAAGTGATTAACAGTGGGTACACTTTGTAAACCATCAAGATCTCGTACAGTCATATTTTATGATTCCCCGTAATTAGTTGGTCATGGTTTGTAACTCCTGACAAACATTAAGGCTTTAGTTTTAGAGAGTTTTTATCCTTTTACATTGAATAACAGAAAAACACAACAGAGGGAAAGTTGCCGCTTAATAGACCAGAGTCAGGTTCCGTCTAATTTGCCCCTTGCCTCGGGTTGATTAGTTAGTCTCATTTTTGCCTTGCCTCGAGTTGATTAGTTAGTACATGAACTTTCTGCTCAGTTTCCTGGGCTTAGATATTCTGTATCCTCAACACAGAGAAGTGATTCACAATATGTGGCTTGAACAAAAATACTTTTAGGTCCAAGAGATTTGTTTTATACTGTATTCTTTCATTAAACTTTTCTTTTTATCTTTCCTTATGTATGTATTCATTTTATTTATTAAAAAATTGAGATGAGGTTTCACTTTTTGCCCAGGCTGGTCTTGAACTTCTGGGCTAAAGTGATCCTCCTGCCTCAGCCTCCCAAAGTGCTGTATTATAGGTATGAGCTACCACACCCTGCCCATTAAACCTTTCTTAGTTTCATGCGCGTCCGTGTGAAGAGACCACCGAACAGGCTTTGTGTGAACAATAAGGCTTTTAATCACCTGGGTGCAGGCGGGCTGAGTCCGAAAAGAGAGTCAGCAAAGGGTGGTGGATTATCATTAGTTCTTACAGGTTTTGGGATAGGCGGTGGAGTTAGGAGCAATGTTTTGGGGGGCAGGGGGTGGATCTCTCAAAGTACATTCTCAAGGGTAGGGAGAATTACAAAGAACCTTCTTAAGGGTGGGGGAGATTACAAAGTACATTGATCAGTTAGGGTGGGGCAGGAACAAATCACAATGGTGGAATGTCATCAGTTAAGGCTATTTTTTTTTTTTTTTTTTTTTGAGACGGAGTCTCGCTCTGTCGCCCAGGCTGGAGTGCAGTGGCAAGATCTCTGCTCACTGCAAGCTCCGCCTCCCGGGTTCACGCCATTCTCCTGCCTCAGCCTCTCCGAGTAGCTGGGACTACAGGCGCCCACTAACACGCCCGGCTAATTTTTTGTATTTTTAGTAGAGACGGGGTTTCACCGTGTTAGCCAGGATGGTCTCGATCTCCTGACCTCGTGATCCGCCCTCCTCGGCCTCCCAAAGTAGTGGGATTACAGGCTTGAGCCACCGTGCCCGGCCCAGTTAAAGCTATTTTTACTTCTTTTGTGGATCTTCATTTACTTCAGGCCATCTGGATGTATACGTGCAAGTCACAGGGGATGCGATGGCTTGGTTTGGGCTCAGGGGCCTGACACTTAGAGTTTTATTTTCAAAGACAGGGCATTGATTGATTGATTGATTGATTGAGAGATGGGGTCTTTCTATGTTGCCCAGGCTGGTCTTGAACTCCTGGGCTGAAGCAATCCTCCCGCCTTGGCCTTCCAATGTTGAGATTACAGGCATGATCCACCATGCCCAGCTGAACAGGGCATTTTAAAATGCAAATGTGTACTGACCTCATTAGTAGGAGGATGCATTCTGGCACCCCTGTTCTTCACCTGTCCTCCAATCCTTAAAAGGCCATACTGCATAAAGTCAACAACAGATAAATGTTTGCTGAATTAAAGGATGGATGAAAAAAATTAATAATGAATTTTTGCATAATCCAATTTTCTCTTTTATATTCCTAGAAGAAGTTTCTTTGAGCCTATTAGATCCTGGGAATCTTTTAGGTGAGCATGATTAGAGAGCTTGTAGGTTGCTTTTACATATATCTGGTATATTTGAGTCTCATATCAAAACAATAGATTGGTAAAAGTGGTATTATTGTATTGATAAGTAAATAGTCTTGGAGGGAAAATGCAATTGATCTAAGTTTAGATATCCTCAATAGTCAGCATTCAGAAGTTTAAAGGGCATAGGCTAAGTTCATCAGACATAACTGGGCTCAAATCTTGGCTCTGCCACATATGACCTTTGACAGGTAACAACCGTTTTGCACCTGTTTCCTCATTTGTAAACTGGGTACATTTGTGGCTAGTCCTCAGGCTTGTTGAAATTAAAACAATACAGGTAAAACTCCAACTCATTGCACGCTATACATATCACATTTCTTTCTTTTCGTTCTGACTGTAAGTCCAATGTCTTTCCCAGAGTATCAAAGGGCCTGTCTAAGGGATGCATCTGACAGATTGCACCAAACAAACTTGTGTATGTCAACAGCTGGGAAACTTTGACTTTGACAAGAATGTCAAAGCAAATGGACACACACACACAAACAAGGATGTGCATCTTTGTGTAGGCAAGTGTACTCAAGAAGGCAGGCAGGGGAAGCAATATTCTGTTTCTCAAGTTTTAAGCAACCTAAGGCAGAGTTTCAAGTACAGGAAGAGAACTTGGGAGATGAATTCAAGTCTGTGAAGCCTTTGGCTAGCTTACATAACAATGAGTTAAACAGGTACAGTGCTTTACAGCTTCCTCTCCATTACCTTTTTGTTTTTGTTCTGTAAGGTGATTACACCCACTGTGCAGATGGGCATGCTGAATGACCTTTAAGATGCCTAGTTAATTACGAACTCAACTCCAGTTCTCCTTTTTTCAAAATCAGATTTCCTCTTAAATCCCATCATGCTTCTCCATTCTATTAAAGTGCCTGGAGATCTCCTTCCCTCACACTGTTTAAAGTCATGCCTCAGATCTCACCACAGGGAAATGAAGACTTCACAATCCCTAAGATCCAGCCCACACTCGTGATATCTGGGGTGGATACCAAGAAATGATCCACAAAATTCAGAAGTGAAAATGGTATTAGAAAGGAAACTTTCCCTTTTCACAAGATGGCGCCGAAAGTGAAGAAGGAAGCTCCTGCCCCTCCTAAAGCCAAAGCCAAAGCGAAGAATTTAAAGGCCAAGAAGACAGTGTTGAAAGGTGTCCACAGCCACAAAAAAAAAAAGAAGATCCGCACATCACCCACCTTCCGGCAGCCCAAGACGCTGCGACTCCGGAGGCAGCCCAAATATCCTTGGAAGAGTGCTCCCAGGAGAAACAAATTTGACCACTATGCTATCATCAAGTTTCCGCTGACCACTGAGTCGCCATGAAGAAGACAGAAGACAACAACACACTTGTGTTCATTGTGGATGTTAAAGCCAACAAGCACCAGATCAAACAGGCTGCGAAGAGGCTCTAAGACATTGATGTGGCCAATGTCAACACCCTGATTCGGCCTGATGGAGAGAAGAAGGAATGTGTTTGACTGTCTCCTGATTACGAAGCTTTGGATGTTGCCAACAACATTGGAATAATCTAAACTGAGTCCAGCTGGCTAATTCTAAATATGTGTATATCTTTTCACCATTTAAAAAAAAAAAAAAAAAAAAGGAAACTTTCTCAGCCAGGTGCGGTGGCTCACGCCTGTAATCCCAGCACTTTGGGAGGCTGAGGTGGGCGGATGACCTGAGGTCAGGAGTTCAAGACCAGCCTGACCAACATAGTGAAACCCCATCTCTACGAAATACAAAAAATTAGCCAGGTGTGGTGGTGGGCACCTGTAATCCCAGCTACTTGTGAGGCTGAGGCAAGAGAAGCGCTTGAAACTGGGAGGCAGAGGTTGCACTGAGCCAAGATTTTAGCACTGCACTCCAGCCTGGGTGATAGAGCGAGACTCCGACTCAAAAAAAAAAAAAAAAGGAAACTTTCTCTGCCAGAAAACAGCTCCTGCTTGTTGTATTTGTTGTGCCATAAACATGTCTTGGGTGAAGACGCAGCCTCTGTTTCTCTGGGGTTAACCCCACACAGTTCCCTCAGCACAGGCACCCTTGTCTTCGATGCTCGCAAAGTCCCATTCCTTCCTTGCCTGGGCATACAGCCCATCATGGGATCTAGCCCTCTTTTGCCTTCTCCAGTCATCTTTACCTTCCCACCTGCCACACTACCAGAAAAATAAAAAAGTAAAATGGCAATAAAGACATTTCTTTATCTGGCTTGTCTTAAAGTCAAAAGGAGGAGGGACTAAGGCAGGATCAATATTTAGTTTGTCCTACAGTCAAAAGGAAGAGGAATTAAGGCAGACAAATATTTACTTTGTTCAACATTAAAAGGAGTGATTAAAGTAGATAAATAAGGATAATATTTCAGGCAGATAAACACAAAATCCTGTGTTTATTTCCCCCAGACTAACTGCACAATAATAGGCTGGTGAGGCCGGGCGCGGTGGCTCACGCTTGTAATCCCAGCACTTTGGGAGGCCGAGGCGGGCGGATCACGAGGTCAGGAGATCGAGACCACAGTGAAACCCCGTCTCTACTAAAAATACAAAAAATTAGCCGGGCGTGGTGGCGGGCGCCTGTAGTCCCAGCTACTCGGAGAGGCTGAGGCAGGAGAATGGCGTGAACCCGGGAGGCGGAGCTTGCAGTGAGCCGAGATCGCGCCACTGCACTCCAGCCTGGGCGACAGAGCGAGACTCTGTCTCAAAAAAAAAAAAAAAAAAAAAAATATCAAGGCCACTGAAGATAGAGAAAGGTTGAGGAGCTGTTTCACATGAAAGGTAATTAAAGAAATCTGATGAGTAAATGTAATCTGTGATCCTGAACTTGAACATAGAATATTGGGGCAACTGGTGAAGTTTGAATATGGACTATGGATTACATAATATTATTTTATCAACGTTGAGTTTTCTGATTTTTGGTAAGTGTTCTGAGATCACATTAAAAAAAGTCCTTGTTCTCATGAACTCCACACTGAAGTGTTCATATATAAAGGGACATGATGAATGCAAATTACTCTCAAATTGTTTAAAAAAAATGTGTATAAGTGTGTATGCATGGGGGTGAGGGGAGAGAGAGAGACAGATGCTGGGCACAGTGGCTCAAGCCTGTAATTTCAGCACTTTGGGAGGCCAGGCAGGCAGATTGCCTGAGCTCAGGAATTCAAGACCAGCCTGGGCAACACGGCAAAAACCCATCTCTACAAAAAACACAAAAATTAGCCAGGCATGGTGGTGCATACCTATAGTCCCAGCTACTTGGGGTGCTGAGGTGGGAGGATCGCTTGAGCCTAGGATGTCAAGGCTGCAGTGAGCAGAGGCTTAGTAAAAAAAAAAAAAGAAAAAGAAAAAAAGAGAGAGGTCAGGCGCGGTGACTCAGGCCTGTAATCCCAGCACTTTGGGAGGCCGAAGTGGGCGGATCACAAGGTCAGGAGATTGAGACTATCCTGGCTAACATGGTGAAACCCCGTCTCTACTAAAAAAAATACAAAAAATTTGCCGGGCGTGGTGGCAGGCGCCTGTAGTCCCAGCTACTCAGGAGAATGGCGTGAACTTGGGAGCCAAGATCGCGCCACTGCACTCCAGCCTGGGCGACAGAGCAAGACTCCGTCTCAAAAAAAAAAAAAAAAAAAAAGAGAGGAAATGATAGCTGAAATGGAACAAAGTGTTAACAGCTGGGAAATCTGGATGAAGGGTAGTTTTTTGTTTTAATGATTCTGTAACTTTTCTGTACATGTGAAACTAGGTCAAAATTAAAAGTTTTTTAAGGGTCCTCTGCTGGCCAAGAAGCACATAAAAAGATGTTCAATGGCCAAATGCAGTGGCTCACACCTGTAATCCCAGGACTTTGGGAGGCTGAGGCAGGCGGATCTCTTGAGGTCACGAGTTCGAGACCAGCCTGGCTAACATGATGAAACCCTGTCTCTACTAAAAAATACAAAAATTAGCTGGGCATAGTGGCGGGCACCTGTAATCCCAGCTACTCGGGAGGCTGAGGCAAGAGAAGCGCTTGAAACTGGGAGGCGGAGGTTGCAGTGAGCTGAGATTGCACCTCTGCACTCCAGCCTGGGCAGCAAGAGTGAAACTCTGTCTCAAAAAAAAAAAAAAAAAAGAAAAGAAAAAAGAAAAGATGTTCAATATCATCAGGCATTCAGGAAAGTAGGGAAGTGCAAATCAAAATCGCAATGAGCTACCACTTCACACTCACGGGGAAGACTACAGTCAAAAAGATAGTAGCCGGCCGGCTGCGGTGGCTCACGTCTGTAATCCCAGCACTTTGGGAAGCTGAGGCGGGTGGATTACCTGAGGTCAGGAGTTCGAGACCAGCCTGGCCAACATGGTGAAACCCCGCCTCTACTAAAAATACAAAACTTAGGCTGGCATGGTGGCACACACCTGTAATCCCAGATACTCGGGAGGCTGAGGCAGAATTACTTGAGCCCAGGAAGTGGAGGTTGCAGTGAGCCAAGATCATGCCTCTGCACTCCAGCCTGGCCGATGAAGCAAGATTCTGTCTCAAAAAAAGGTAATAGCCTATGCTGATGTGAAGGTGTAGATATCAGAACTGTATGGCAGTTCTTTAAAAGGTTAAACGTGGCCTGGCGCGGTGGCTCATGCCTGTAATCCCAGCACTTTGGGAGGCTGAGGCGGGCAGATCACGGGGTCAGGAGATCGAGACCCTGGTGAAACCCCGTCTCTACTAAAAATACAAAAAATTAGCCAGGCTTGGTGGCGGGCACCTGTAGTAGTCCTAGCTACTCGGGAGGCTGAGGCAGAAGAATGGTGTGAACCCGGAAGGCAGAGCTTGCAGTGAGCCGAGATCGCGCCACTGCACTCCAGCCTGGGTGACAGAGCGAGACTCCGTCTCGGAAAAAAAAAAAAAGGTTAAACGTGCAGTTACATTTAACCCAGTAATTCTATTCCTAGGCATACACCCTAGAGAATTAAAAACAGATACAAAAACACATACTTGTACACAATTATTCATCGCAGCATTATTCACAATAGCCAAAAGGTGGAAAAAATCCACATGTCCGTGAATGAACAGGAAAATGTGATCTATCTATACAATAGAACATTATTCAGCAATAAAAAGGAAAGAAGTACTGATACATGCTATCACATGGGTGAAGTTTGAAACTTTGAAACTTTGAAAACGTGACGCTAAGTGAAAGAAGGAAGCACAAAAGACCACACATCGTAGGATTCCATTTATATGAAATGTCCAGAATAGGCCAAAATATAAAGACAGAAAGTAGATTAGTGGTTGCCTAGGGCTGGGGAGGATGGAGAACACCAGGGTTACATTTAAAGGATACAGAGTGTCCTTTTGGGAGAGATTAAATATTCTAAAACTGATTGTGGCAATAGTTGAACAATTGTGAATATATTAAAAATCACTGAGGTGCAAGGTGAATTGTGTGGTATGTGAATTCTATCTCAACAAAGCTATTACTCAAAAAGTGTTGTTTTTAAAATTTTTTTCCTCTTGAACTCCCATAATTCCACCAAAAAGTGTTCTTGTTTGTTCTCCAAAGCGTTCCAGTTTGTATAATAAATTGTATGATCACTCTACTTAAGTTTTATATAGGACTCAAAAGCAAGCCTGATTTGATAATGGAGTTTTGCTCTTGCAATAGAAAAAGGATATGAAGTAGGGGAATTTTCTGTCAGAGAAGAAGTGGAAAGCCTGGCTCTTCTGGCCTGGAGGAGTCAAGAAAGGAGAAAACAGCAGCATTAACAATAATAATAATAGTATCAATAAAAAGAATAACAATAGCAAACTTCTATTGGGTGCTTACTCTGTGCCAGCATAGTGCTAACTGCTTACATAAATAATCTCCTTTGATCCTTAACAGTACCCCTATGAGGGATTCAGACCTTGCATCCTTTCCCATTGTCCATGCTCCTCAGGGAAGCAGTGGTCAAGCAGTGGTTCCCAATCTCCCCTTTCTACTCCAAAGTCCCAAAGGGGGAAGTGGGTGGAGGACATGAGGTGATTACTAACGAGGTACCCCCAATTTCCTTCTCCCCAGTAACCTCCTCCTGAAGAGGCTGGAAAACCAAATACTGTCTTTCCCAGCCTTCCTTGAGAATAGAATGTGACTTAGTTTTGACTGATTAGACATAAGTTTCCTCTAGAGCTTCTGGGGAAGACATTTTGTTTTCAGATGAAAGGGACCAGCACAAAAGAAACGCTGCCTGTGCTCATTGGTCTCACTTATACTTTCCTTAAACAAGAACGTGATGGGTGGAGCTGAGGCAGCCATTTATAATTATTAAAATTGTAACATTATTCATCCTTAAAAAATAAGAAAATACTGTCACATGCTATGACATTGATGAACCTTAAAGGCATTGTACTAAATGAAATAAGTCAGTCACAGAAAGACAAACACTGTATGATTTCACTTATTTGGTATCTAAAGTAGTCAAATCCATAGACGGAAAGTAGAAGGGTGGTTGCCAGGGGCTGGAATGAGAAGGAAATGGACAGCTGTCTAGTGAGCACAGAGTTTCACTTTTGCAAGATGGACAAGTTCTAGAGATCTGTTGCATAGCAATGTGAATAAAGTTACCACTATTGAAATGAACACTTAAAAACAGTTAAGACGATAAATTTTGTATGTGATTTTACGATAACTTTTTTTTGAGACAGAGTCTCGCTGTCACCCAGGCTGGAGTGCAGTGGCGCGATCTTGGCTCACTGCAGTCTCCACCCCCTGGGGTTCACGCCATTCTCTTGCCTCAGCCTCCCAAGTAGCTGGGACTACAGGAGCCTGCCACCTCGCCCGGCCAATTTTTTGTATTTTTAGTAGAGACAGGGTTTCACCGTGTTAGCCAGGATGGTCTCGATCTTCTGACCTCGTGATCCTCACGCCTCGGCCTCCCAAAGTGCTGGGATTACAGGCGTGAGCCACTGCGCCCAGCCTCTTTTTTTTTTTTTTTTTTTTTTTGAGATGGAGTCTTGCTCTTGTCGCCTAGGCTGGAGTGCAGTGGCCTGATCTTGGCTCACTGCAACCTCCGCCACCTGGGTTCAAGTGGTTCTCCTGCCTCAGCCTCCCGAGTAGCTGGGATTACAAGCATGCGCCATCACACCCAGCTAATGTTTTTGTATTTTTAGTAGAGACGGGGTTTCACCATGTTGGCCAGACTGGTCTCGAACTCCTGACGTCAGGTGATCCACCCACATTGGCCTCCCAAAGTGCTGGGATTATAGGCATGACCACTGTGCCCAGCCTACCACAACTTTTTTATAAAAAGGAAGGAAATACTGATACCTGTTACACTATGGCTGAACCTTGAAAACATTGTGCTAAATGAAAGAAGCGAGTCATAAAAGGCCATGTATTATATGATTCCCTTTAGATAAACTATCCAGAATAGACAAATTCATAGAGACACAAAGTAGATTAGTGGTTGTTCGGGGATGGGGGAATAGGGGACTGGAGTGATAGCTAAAGGTTATGGAGTTACTTTTTGAAATGATGAACAGTTCAAACATTGGTTATGATGATGGTTAGATAACTGTGAATATGCTGAAAAGCAGTGATATATACAGTTTAAAATGGTAGTTTTTGGCCAGGCATGGTGGCTTATACCTGTAATTCCAGCATTTTGGGAGGCCAAGGCAGGAGGATCACTTGAAACTAGGAATTCAAGACCAGCTGGGACAATATAGCGAGATCCCATTTCTACAGAAAACTACAAAATTAGTTGGGTATGGTGGTGTGTGCTGGGACAATATAGCGAGATCCTATCTCTATAGAAAACTACAAAATTAGTTGTGTGTGGTGTAGTCCCAGCTACTTGGGAGGCTGAGGCAGGAGGGTCACTTGAGCCCAGGAGTTCGAGATTACAGTGAGCTGTGATGGAGCCACTTCTCTCCAGCCTGGACAACAGAGTGAGACTCTGTCTCTAAAAAAAAAAAATAAAGAAACAAAATAAATGACATATTTTATGGTATTTGAATTATAGTTCAATCAATATTTTATTAAAATTAATAGAGAACACAAAGATAACTTGATTAAATCAAAAGGCATATTCTATTCTTGAATAGGAACATCCAAAATCATAAAGATGTCAATTGTTCCTAAATTGATCCGTAAATCTTTCTGGAAAAGACCAACAAGATACTTTTGGTACTAGACAAGCTGAATCTAACATTGAAAAATAAGTAATAGTGGACTGAATAATTCTGAAAAAGAACAAGAAGGGGTTTATCAGGCATCAAAAGAGAGTATAATAAAATAATTAGTTGGGAAAGCAAAATGGAAATGGGGTTGTACAAAACTGGGAGCCAGCCGAACCACAGTGCTGGCCAAGTGGGCTAGCGCCAGCTATGGGGTTCCTAGGTGTTGGAGTCGCTCAAGAGTAATTTTTTTTTACACTGAAACTTATTAAATATTTGTTTTTGACCTACAAAACCAGTAGTTTAAAGTGATTCAATTTACTACTTGAGGTGACCAAATGAGGGAAAAATCAGAGTTGAATTCAAAGCCTTTTGTCAATGGTCAATGACAAAGAAACCATGTATCCACATTGGAGGGCCTTAAAAACTAGTCCTAGATTCAGAAATGCAATTCAGGATTGTTAGGGGATGCAATTGAAGGGGAGCTGAAGCTGGCTTGGGCATAATGTGAGGAAAGCCCCAAGTAACAGCTGTGGCACACCCTGGGCTATCTGGGGCTTTCTTTGATTGGTAATGTGTTCGTAGGGGCTGGGCAAAGTACAGTGAAAGACACTGGTTTTGGCTTAACCATGCAGGATCAGAGTTGATCACAGAGACCCATGTGGAAAAAGGGAATTGTAGTGGATGTGAAATGCAGTTGCCATTAGGCAATTTATATGGGTCAGTTCTCAGACTGGAAGCCAAGCATGTCATTATCAGGCATGAGCACATAAATTCAATGCAGCATCCTTGATTGAATCTGGGACTGCAGAAAAATCACTATAAAGAATGTCACTGTAACAATTGGGGAATTTTGAATACCCATGTTAAGAAATAGTGTTGTGTGCACATTAAATTTTCTGAATGTAATTATAGGTAATTATATTATGGTTATGTAAGAGAATATTTTTGTTCTTGGTAGATAGAAACTGAAGTAGTCTGAGATGAAGTGACATGATGTCTGTATCAAATTACTTCTGAAAAAAATTTAAACAGACAAAAAGTAAATGTGGCAAAATGTTAACAGTGGTTTATTCTAGATAATATATGTTTGGTATTTTTTGTTTTCTTTTTTTTTTACGAGGTTTCACTCTTGTTGCCCAGGCTGGAGGGCAATGGTACAATCTCAGCTCACTGCAACCTCTCTGCCTCCTGGGTTCAAGCAATTCTCCTGCCTCAGCCTCCCGAGTAGCTGGGATTACAGGCACTTGCCACCGCACCTGGCTAATTTTTGTATTTTTAGTAGACAAGGTTTCACCATATTGGCCAGGCTGGTCTCAAACTCCTGACCTCAGGTGATCTGACTGTCTTGGCCTCCCAAAGTGCTGGGATTACAGGCGTGAGCCACCACACCCAGCCAGCATTTTTCAAAATTAAAAAAAAAAAAAACAAACCTGAGAGAAGGCCTGGGTGTGATGGCTTATACCTGTAATCCCAGTGCTTTGGTGGGCCCAGGTACTTAGAAGGCTAAGATAGAAGGCTTGCTTGAGCCCAGCAGTTTGAGGCTGCAGTGAGCTATGATCACACCATTGCACTCCAGCCCAGGTGGCAAAGCGAGACCCTGTCTCAAACAACAACAACAACAGCAACAACAACAAACTTGAGAGAAAAGAATACTAGTATACATTTGGTCAGCTGGATTTCTGTTTCTCTGTCAGACTGCAGGGGACACTTACCAAAAACAGACAGCGAGAATTAGGTACATGATCATTGGTGAACATGCTTTAAAAGGTAGATCCTAAAATGGAACCAACAGGGCAATATGGGGCCTAAGGGTCAGAAGTCTGCAGTTACCTGCTGGGGCCTTGTATTTGTCCTTGTTCTCCAGTTCTCTAAGGGCGGGGAGCATTGACCCTCGGTATCTTTGTTCTCCCTAAGCTTGTTCTCATAAAATTCCTTTATAATTTCACCTGTGGGCAACATCCTCCTGTCCTTGTCTCCATTCCCTTGTGCCTTGGGGCACTGAAGCCTGTTCTGTTTTGTTTTTTGAGATGGAGTTTTGCTCTTATTGCCCAGGCTGGAGTGCAATGGCGCGATCTCGGCTTACTGCAACCTCCACCTCCCCGGTTCAAGCGATTCTCCTGCCTCAGCCTCCTGAGTAGCTGGGATTACAGGCACCCGCCACCATGCCCAGCTAATTTTTGTATTTTTATTAGAGACAGGGTCTTACCATGTTGGCCAGGCTCGTCTTGAACTCCTGACCTAGGGTGATCCATCTGCCTCAGCCTCCGAAAGTGCTGGGATTACAGGCACAAGCCACTGCACCTGGCCTGAAGCTTGTTCTTTGGTTTAGAGTCTAAGTAAATAATTACGGCAAGGTGGGGGGAGGGGTGGCTTACACCTGTAGTCCCAGCACTTTGGGAGGCTGAGGTGGGAGGATCACTTGAGCCCAGGAGTTCAAGACCTGCCTAGGCAACACAGCGAGACCCTATCTCTACAGAAAATTTCAAAATTAACTGGGTGTGGTGGTGCATGCCTGTAGTCCCAGCTATTTGGGAGGCTGAGGCAGGAGGATCTCTTGAGCCCAGGAGGTTGAGGCTGCAGTGAGCCATGATGGTATCACTGCACTCCTGCCTGGGTGACAGAGTGAGACCTTGTTTCAAAAAACAAACCTGCTGGGCGCGGTGGCTCACACCTGTAATCCCAGCACTTTGGGAGGCCGAGGCAGGCGGATCACGAGGTCAGGAGATCAAGACCATCTTGGCTAACACAGTGAAACCCCGTCTCTACTGAAAATACAAAAAAATTAGCTAGGCATGGTAGTGGGTGCCTGTAGTCTCAGCTACTCGGCAGGCTGAGGCAGGAGAATGGCGTGAACCTGGGAGGCAGAGCTTGCAGTGAGCCTAGATCGCTTCACTGCACTCTAGCCTGGGGGTCAAAGTGAGACTCCGTCTCAAAACAAACAAACAAACAAACAAACAAACAAAAAACCTATAGCTGTGGTTCTTCACCTTGCCTATGCAGGATGTGTATAAAGTGAGTATTTGTCTTAGCTGTACTTGTGTCAGGGAAAAGGCATGTGGATTTAAGCAACATTTTAAAAAGCTTGCTGAACATCTCAAACACCTGGAGCCACTGGGAAACTGAGAGCTGACAGTGCCAGAAACCACAAAATGACAATTATCCACATGGTGAAGAGAAGAACTGAAAAGAAAACATCAGCTGCTCTGCTTTCCTGCCTCTTTCGTAATAGTCTCAACTGCTTATTTATGAGATGTGGTTTGTCAAGATAGTGAAAGGAGCTGAGAAGATTGGGAAAGATGCTAAAACATGAACAGGCATATTCTTATGTGAACCTTTGTGATTTCCTGTGAGCTCTTCCTGCTTCACCATGAAGCTGGTGGGCATCAAGAGGCCAGCGAAATTTCCTAAGAGTTTATGGACCCAATATTCTTTTTCATTTCTTAGTTACTGAAGACACTAATGAAGCAATGATTGTTAAGAGGGCGTTCTGGTAGCTGTCACTATCAGGGCTATAATAGCTACCCTTAGTAGAGTGCTGAGTGTCAGGATCTGTTTCAGGCATTGAAATAGATTATGTCTTGTCATCCTCAGCACAGAACTGTAAGCCAAGCATCACTATCCCCATGATACAGATGGAGAAACACACTCTCAGTGAGATTAAGGAACTGGCTCACGCATATAACTAGTGCAGGCAGAGTGGGGTCTTTACCACTCATGCAGTGTGGGTATCTGTCCCTCCAGATCGCTTGTTGAAATGTGACCCCCAGTGTTGGAGGTGGGGCCTAAAAGAGGTGTTTGGGTCATGGGGGTGGATCCCTCATGAATAGCTTAGTGCCTTCCCTGCAGTAATGAGTGAGTGTTCTCTCTACTACTACACAGAGATCTGGTTGCTAGTCCGGGGCCTCCCTCCTACTACTCTCTTGCTCCCTCTGTGGCCATGTCACAGGTGGCTTCCCTTCCCCTTCAGCCACTACTGGAAACTCCCTGGAGCCCTCCCCAGAAGCAAATGTTGGCACTAAGGCTTCCTGCACAGCCTGCAGAACCGTAAGCCAAATAAACCTCTTTTCTTTGTAAGTTACCCAGCCTCAGGTATTCCTTTATAGCAATGCAAAATGGGCTAAGACACCCTCTGAGTTCTGCTGCCCAGAATGGAGAAGTATGACTGGCACTGCTGCACATATTCATTCAATGAGAAAATATCTTGATTACACTGAGCATCTAGTTGTAGAAATTAGAAGAGGTGCCTGCTGAACATTCTGGAAACTTGCTCATTTTTTGTGCTGTGAGTTCAGACTGAACAGGATCAGCAAGCATAACTGTATCTGTGTTCCATGCCTTATCCTCCAGCAAATACCAGGAACATTCTGGAGTTGAAGCTGTTTCCACTAATAGCCAGAGAACAGTGCAGTTCTAACGGAGGTGCTAGGGATGCTCTGTCCTGGAGAGCACTGAATTTCCTGGAGACAAAGTCTTCTGGATTATTTCCAGGAAGCATGACTTTTTTTTTTTTTTTTTTTTTTTTTTGAGACGGAGTCTCACTCTGTCTCCCAGGCTGGAGTGCAGTGGGGTGATCTCGGCTCACTGCAACCTCCACCTCCCAGGTTCAAGCTATTCTCCTGCCTCAGCCTTCCGAGTAGCTGGGACTACAGGCGCGTGCCACCGTGCCTGGCTAATTTTTTTTTTTTGTATTTTTAGTACAGACGGGGTTTCACCATGTTAGCCAGGATGGTCTCAATCTCATGGTCTCAATCTCCTGACCTCATGATCCGCCCACCTCGGCCCCCCAAAGTGCTAGGAATGCAGGCGTGAGCCACTGCGCCCCGCTGGAAGCATAACTTTTCAACGTTTGTGCAGATAGCACCCTGAGGGGCCTAGCCCATGACTACAGAGGAACATCATCTATGATTGAAATAATTAAAAGACCGGAATTCCCTGCTAACTTTGAATATGATTTGGCCAAGCACCTGGTCTTAGAGAAAACAAGAGCCCATCAGCAGGCAGGTCTTTATGGGGAAAAGGTGCCCCTCCTTGTGCTCTCTATAAAGACAGGGAGACTTAGCTGATGGACTTGTCAAGGGATGAGTTCTCCAAAAGCAACGAGTGAGATGGAGTTTGAGGCGCGTGATGCTTATTAGAGATCCACACCTAGGAAGGGAAGCAGGAAAAACCGATGGGGTAGAGGAAAAAACTGAACTGTGTTGTGGACCCAGCACAACCTCAGTCTACCTGGAGGGCACCCTGGAACAACAGCGTTCATCAAGAGTGTCCACTTCAGGCCAGGCGCGGTGGCTCATGCCTGTAATCCCAGCACTTTGGGAGGCCAAGGCGGGCAGATCACGAGTTCAGGAGATCGAGACCATCCCGGCTAACACGGTGAAACATCATCTCTACTAAAAATACAAAAAATTAGCCGGGTGCGGTGGCGGGCACCTGTAGTCCCAGCTACTCGGGAGGCTGAGGCGGGAGAATGGCGTGAACCCGGGAGGCGGACCTTGCAGTGAGCCATGATCGTGCCACTGCACTCCAGCATGGGGGACAGAGCGAGACTCTGTCTCAAAAAAAAAAGAGTGTCCAGTTCAGACTGGAATGTTGGGGCCTGTGTATCCTGCTTCACCCAGTCACTGGATGAGGCTGCCCCAAGAGGGCAGCAACCTTGGGTGACCCAAGATCACCCCACAGACCAAGGACCCCCAAAGAGCCAAAAGCTAGAGGCCACCCATTGACCGCAAGCCCTGCAGCTAGGCTTCACATGTTCCTTGGTGGGGAAGATGGAGGAAGGGGTGAGTCGGGCAACTCCATGTCTTCCACAGTCTTCTACCCAGGCTCTTCCAAGCTCCCCATAGCATCATCCTCTTAGGCAACATCTTTTACTAAATACTGTATTAGATGTTAACGGCATCTGTCCCATATCCCTTTAGCCCTCCCTGTTTTATCTGCAGCTGTGGTTGACAGTTTTTGTGCAAGCTAACAGCTTCTCCTTTTTGCCATTGGGGTCAGTTAACTTTCAGTTACAGACAAACCTGTTTAAAACACAAACAGGCGTTAGAAGAGAACAAAAATGTTGCCTTTTCAGATCTCAGACTTTCAGAAATTTTGGAACCGGGAATTGACAAACAGTGCTTGGAATTCAAGGAATGAACTGACCCTAGGCATTTCTAAAAGAAATTCCAACTCAGTAGAAACAGTAATTTGAACTTGCATTTCCCATGAGCAAACTTTCATGATCCTGTAGCTATAACATGACTGGATGGTGAGAATGTAACCACTGCTGGTATCATCCCAACTTGTCAGCCCACAGTGTTAGCCTTTGGGCTCCCTGGGATATCTGAGTGGCAAGTTACCCATGAAATACATTAGGCAAACAGGATTCGATGAAAGGAGGAGGAAATTATTTCTACACATTGGATGTTTATATTTTAGATCTAAATTGCGGCATGTACATATTGGTTCTTCCTTACTCATTGGCTTATGTTGAAGTTCACGTTAATAATGGAATGTTGGCTGGGCACGGTGGCTCACGCTTGTAATCCCAGCACTTTGGGAGGCCGAGGCAGGTGGATCACGAGGTCAGGAGATCGAGACCACAGTGAAACCCCGTCTCTACTAAAAATACAAAAAAATTAGCCGGGAGTGGTGGCGGGTGCCTGTAGTCCCAGCTACTCGGAGAGGCTGAGGCAGGAGAATGGCGTGAACCCGGGAGGCGGAGCTTGCAGTGAGCCGAGATTGCGCCACTGCACTCCAGCCTGGGCGACACAGCGAGATTCCGTCTCAAAAAATAATAATAATAATAATAATAATAATGGAATGTTTTCTTTGTAAAGAAGGACAACACTGCTGATTTCCTGCTGTAGGACAGGCTATCCTGGAACTCATGTAGGCTGGGCAGTTGTCTACACCCAACCCTGATCCTCTTAGTGCCATCATTCAGTTGTTAGGCCAGCACCTTCAACTACAAATTAGGCAAAGCTAAGAGACATATATGATTAATTTCATATATTAATTTTATATATTCCTATATTAATTTCCCAAAAAGATTTTAAACAAAGGTTATACAATGAAGCTAATCAAATAGAAGTGGCAAATCAAGATAAGGAAAGAAAAACCCGAGAATTCATGGGAGCAAAAGGGCTGTTGTAACTGCATCAGAATGTGGGCATGAGGTTCCTAGTTTCAGAGCAGTAAAAACAAAACAAACAACAACAAAAACAAACACACACAAAACCACCAAGTTACACAGTTCTCATCAGAAAGAGGAAAGCATTCCAGATTCTTTTTTTTTTTTTTTTTTGTGAGACGGAGTCTCGCTCCTTCACCCAGGCTGGAGTGCAGTGGCGCGATCTCGGCTCACTGCAGGCTCCGCCCCCTGGGGTTCACGCCATTCTCCTGCCTCGGCCTCCCGCGTAGCTGGGACTACAGGCGCCCGCCACCTCGCCCGGCTAATTTTTTGTATTTTTAGTAGAGACGGGGTTTCACCGTGTTAGCCAGGATGGTCTCGATCTCCTGACCTCGTGATCCGCCCGCCTCGGCCTCCCACAGTGCTGGGATTACAGGCGTGAGCCACCGTGCCCGGCCCGCATTCCAGATTCTTAACAGAGATGCATTTTCCCTCCAAAATTTCTAAAATTTAAACATAACAAATTTATTTTTATTTTTATTTTTTTACTTTAAGTTCTGAGATACATGTGCAGCATGTGCGGGTTCATTACATAGGTATACGTGTGCCATGGTGGCTTGGTGCATCTATCAACCCATCACCTAAGTTTTAAGCCTCGCATGCATTAGCCATTTGTCCTGATGCTCTCCCTCACCTCACCCCTGCTTCGACAGGCCCTTGTGTGTGTCGTTCCCCATCCTGTGTCCATGTGTTCTCATTCTTCAGCTCTCACTTATGAATGAGAATATGCAGTGTTTGGTTTTCTGTTCCTGTGTTAGTTTGCTGGGGATAATGGCTTCCAGCTATATCCATGTCCCTGCAAAGGACATGATCTCATTTATTTTTGTGGCTGCATAATATTCCATGGTGTATATGTACCACATTTTCTTTATCCAGTCTATCATTGATGGGCATTTGGGTTGGTTCCATGTCTTTGCTATTGTGAATAGTGCTGCAATAAACATACGTGTGCAGGTGTCTTTGTAGTAGAATGATTTATATTCCTTTGGGTATATACCCAGTAATGGGATTGCTGGGTGAAATGGTATTTTTGGTTCCAGATCCTTGAGGAATCGCCACACTGACTTCCACAATGGTTGAACTAATTTACATTCCCACCAACAATGTAAAAGCATTCCTATTTCTCCACAGCCTTGCCAGTATCTGTTGTTTCTTGACTTTTTAATAATTGCCATTCTGACTGGCATGAGATGGTATCTCACTGTGGTTTTGATTTGCATTTCCCTAATGATCAGGAATGTTGAGCTTTTCTTCATGCGCTTATTGGCTACAAAAATGTCTTCTTTGGAGAAGTGTCTGTTCATATCTTTTGCCCACTTTTTGATAGGTTTGTTTTTCTTGTAAATTTGTTTAAGTTCCTTGTAAGTTCTGGATATTAGACTTTTGTCAGATGGGTAGATTGCAAAAATTTTCTCCCATTCTGTAGGTTGCCTGTTCTCTCTGATGATAATTTCTTTTGCTGTGCAGAAACTCTTCAGTTTAATTAGATCCCATTTGTCAATTCTGGCTTTTGTTGCAATTGCCTTTGACAATTTTATCATAAAATCTTTGCCTATGCCTATGTCTTGAATGGTATTACCTGGGTTTTCTTCTAGGGTTTTTATGTTTTTGGGTTTTACATTTAAGTCTTTAATCCATCTTGAGTTAATTTTTGTATAAGGTGTAAGGAAGGGGTCCAGTTTCAGTTTTCTGCATATGGCTAACCAGTTTTCCCAGCACCATTTATTAAATAGGGAATTCTTTCCCATTGCTCATTTTTGTCAGGTTTGTTGAAGATCAGATGGTTGTAGATGTGTGGTGTTATTTCCAAGGCCTCTATTCTGTTCCATTGGTCTATATGTCTGCTTTGGTACCAGTACCATGCTGTTTTGGTTAGTGTAGCCTTGTAATATAGTTTGAAGTCAGGTAGTGTGATGCCTCCAGCTTTGTTCTTTTTGCTTAGGATTGTCCTGGCTATGTGGGCTCTTTTTTGGATCCATATGAATTTTAAAGTAGTTTTTTCTAATTCTGTGAGGAATGTCAATGGTAGTTTGATGGGAATATATTGAATCTATTAATTACTTTGGGCAGTATGGCCATTTTCACAATACTGATTCTTCCTATCCATGAGGATGGAAGGTTTTTCCATTTGTTTGTGTCCTCTTTTATTTCCTTGAGCATTGGTTTGTAGTTCTCCTTGAAGAGGTCCTTCATGTCCCTTGTTAGCTATATTTCTAGATATTTCATTCTCTTTGTAGCAATTGTGAATGGGAGTTCATTCATGATTTGGCTCTCTGCTTTACTGTTGGTGTATAGGAATGTTTGCGATTTTTGCACATTGATTTTGTATCCTGAGACTTTGCTGAAGTTGCTTATCAGCTTAAGGAGTTTTTGGGCTGAGATGATAGGGTTTTCTTTTTTTTTTTTTTTTTTTTTTTTTTGAGACGGAGTCTCGCTCTATCGCCCAGGCTGGAGTGCAGTGGCGCAATCTCGGCTCACTGCAAGCTCCGCCTCCCGGGTTCATGCCATTCTCCTGCCTCAGCCTCTCCGAGTAGCTGGGACTACAGGCGCCCGCCACCACGCCCGGCTAATTTTTTGTATTTTTAGTAGAGACGGGGTTTCACCGTGGTCTCGATCTCCCGACCTCGTGATCCGCCCGCCTCGGCCTCCCAAAGTGCTGGGATTACAAGCGTGAGCCACCGCGCCCGGCCAGGGTTTTCTAAATATAGGATCATGTCATCTGCAAACAGAGACAATTTGACTTCCTCTCTTCCTATTTGAATAACCTTTATTTCTTTCTCTTGCCTGATTGCCCCGGCCAGAACTTCGATACTATGGAAGTGGTTTTTAAATTTTTAAATGCCTAATTAAAAAATAAAATCTGGCCAGGTGCGGTGGCTTACTCCTATAATCCAGCACTTTGGGATGCCAAGGCTGGTGGATCACCTGAGGTCAGGAGTTCGAGATCAGCTTGGCCAAGATGGTGAGACCCTGTCTATACTAAAAAAAAAAATACAAAAATTAGATGGGCATGGTGGTGGGCACCTGTAATCCCAGCTACTTGGGAGGCTGAGGCACAAGAATCGCTTGAACCTGGGAGGCAGAGGATGCAGTGAGCCAAGATCACGCCATTGCACTCCAGCCTGGGTGACAAGAGCGAAACTCTGTCTCAAAATAAATAAATAAATAAAATCTAAAATTTTGAAGGTAAATTTTGCATGTGGAACTTTACTTTTCAGATACTGATTGATAATGCATGATACTGATTGATGTAATGCATAACAATTTTCCAGCATAGATAGAAGTAAATTTTCCATAGCTTGGCTGGGCATGGTGGCTCACATCTTAATCTTAGCACTTTGGGAGGCCAAGGCAGGAGGATTGCTTGAGCCTAGGAGTTTTAGACCAGCCTGGGCAACATAGCAAGACCCCATGTCAACTTTTTAAAATAAAAGAACACATTTTTTAAAAATATATGTATCTCCTTCAGCTCTTATAGGGGAAAGAACATGGGTTTTGGTTTCAGGAAGACCTGGGTTTAAATCCCAACTTCACTAGTCACTATTTGAAGGATCTGGAGAAATTGTTTTCTCTCTTTGAAGTTCAGTTTCCCTCTCAGGAGAGCAGAGATGATAAAATCTTCATCACAAGGTTGTCACAAGGATTACATGCAATAACATATGTAAAACTCTAATCTGGCATTTAAGAGGTGTGATTTCTTTTTCCCATACTGGCATGCCCTCTTTTTTTTTTTCTCTTGGCGTATCAGTCAGAAAAAAGATTTCAGAGCTGTAACATGTAGAACAAGGACCATTTTCAAAGTTGTACATGTTTATGGGATGGCGATGTTCCCAGAGGCTTGCAGCAACAGGAAGCCATTCTCACCTGAGCAGTAGGGATGGGACCCATCATCAGAATCTGGGGAGAGAACTGTGGCCAGGGGAGAGGGAGGGCCCCTGACAAAAGCTTTGGTAAAGGCATACCATTATTGCTAAAACCATGGCCTGTCGGGGAAGGAGCCAGGGAAATCCAGGCCGCAGGCTCTCTTTCCTCCTACATGAACAGCTGCTGCTACTTCCATCAGCCTAACCCAGCTCGAGGCCAGGGGGAGAGGTGACCTAAGTGATGTGGTCTGTAGAAGTCATCCTCCCAGGGCACACAGCGGCGGGGGGAGGAGTAGAGTGGATCTAAAAAAACAGTCCAAGACTATCCAGCACACATGGATGAAAACCTTAATGCAAAAGGCAAAAGCAGCTCATGGAAGTACAGCTAACTGAAAGGGATTTTGTGAGGATTTGGAGTTTTCCTGTGATGACTCAGAGTAATTCCAGGGAGTACACGTATAAATACGCGCATCTTGCACCAGTCTGGCTTTGGGATGCAGAGAGCACAATGAAAACTGATGCTCTCTACAAGGGCCAGCCTTGCTGTAGCTTCACACTCCTCCACACTTTAGAAAACCTGCAGGTGATGGGCAGGGCGGATAAGTCTGATGTTTCCTTCTGCACCCCATGTCTACCAGAAGTGGCTCCTCCAGGCTTTGCAGGCTGAGTCCATAGACTCCTGGAGAGTTGGTACTTCGCTGACTGAGGCCCCACGTCACAGGGATGGGCCAAGGTCAGTGAAACCCTGCACATGTTCAAAGAAGCTATTTCCACTTATCATCACCATGGGAGAGAAACAGGATTGTTTCCCCTACTATGAAATGAGTAATGAATGGACAAATAAATATCTCCAAATAGCATACTCTTCATGTAAACCTACCTTGCTAAAATAGCTGAAAAAATTAAAAACACATACACACCCTTCTTTTTTAATGCTTTATTTTGGTCAAATATATATAACATAAAACTTATCATTTTAGGCCGGGGCGGTGGCTCACGCCTGTAATCCCAGCACTTTGGGAAGCTGAGGTGGGTGGGTCACCTGAGGTCAGCAGTTCGAGACCAGCCTGACCAAAATGGTCATAAGAGTTGAAGGAGACACAGAATTTTTAAAAAATTTTATTCTTTTATTTTAAAAAGTTGAAATGGGGTCTTGCTATGGTGCCCAGGCTGGTCTCAAACTCCTAGGCTCCTATGGCCCCCCTTTTTTTTTTTGAGATGGAATCTCTCTCTGTTGTCCAGGCTGGAGTGCAGTGGCGTTATCTGGCTCACTGCAACCTCTGCCCTCCAGGTTCAAGCAATTCTCTCGTCTCAGCCTCCCAAGTAGCTGGGATTACAGGCACCCACCACCATGCCTGGCTAATTTTTGTATTTTTAGTAGAGATAGGGTTTCACCACATTGGCCAGGCTGGTCTCGAACTCCTTGACCTCAGGTGATCCACCCGCCTTGGCCTCCCAAAGTGCTGGGATTACAGGCATGAGCCACCACACCTGGACCCCTTCTTTCAATTATTTTGGGTAGATACCTAGAAGCAGAATTGCGGGATCATATGGTAATTCTATGTTTAATGTTTCGAGGAGCTACCATACTGTCTTCCACATCGGTGTGCCCTTTAACATTTCACCAATAGCGCACAAGGGTTCTAATTTCTCTACATCCTTATCAACACTAGTTACTTTCTGTTTAGTTATTTTTGATTTTTGATAATAGTCATCCTAATGGGTGTGAAGTGGTATCTCAACATGGTTTTGATTTGCATTTCCTTAATGATTAGTGATACGGAGCATCTTTTCATGTGCATATTGTCCATCTGTATATCTTCTTTGGAGAAATGTCTATTCCAGTCTTGTGCCTTTTTTTTTTTTCAGATGGAGTCTTGCTATGTTGCCCAGGCTGGAGTGCAATGGCATTATCTTGGCTCACTGCAACCTCCACCTCCCAGACTCAAGTGATTTTCTTGCCTCAGCCTCCCAAGTAGCTGGGATTTCAGGCATTCACCACCATACTCAGCTATTTTTTGTAGAAACGGAGTTTCACCATGTTGGCCAGGCTGGTCTCAATTTCCTGACCTCAAGTGATCCGCCCACCTCGGCCTCCCAAAGTGCTGGGGTTACGAGTATGAGCCACCACGCCCAGTCTTCTGCCCCTTTTTTTTTTTGAGACAGAGTCTCACTCTGTTGCCCAGGCTGGAGTGCAGTGGCGCAATCTCGGCTCACTGCAAGCTCTGCCTCCCAGGTTCATGCCATTCTCCTGCCTCAGCCTCTCGAGTAGCTGGGACTACAGGCACCCACCACCGTGCCCGGCTAATTTTTGTATTTTTAGTAGAGATGGGGTTTCACCTTGTTAGCCAAACGGTCTCGATCTCCTGACCTCGTGGTCGGCCTGCCTTGGCCTCCCAAAGTGCTGGGATTACAGGCATGAGCCACCATGCCCGGCCTCTGCCCATTTTTTAATTGGGTTGTTTCTTTTATATAATTGAGTTGTAAGAGTTCTTTATATATTTTGGTTATTAATGCCTTATCAAATACACGATTTGTAAATATTCTCTCCCATTCTGTGGGATGCTTTTTCACTCTGTTGATAGTGTCCTTTGAGGCACAAAATTTTTCAATTTTGAGGAAGCCCAACTATTTTCTCTTTTGTTGCCTATCCCTTTGGTGTCATATTGAAGAAATAATTGCCAAATCCAATGTCATGAACCTTTTCCCCTATGTTTTCCTCTAAGAGCATTACAGTGTTAGGTCTTACATTTAGGTATTTGATTCATTCTGAGTTAATTTCTGTATCTGGTGTAAAGTGAGGGTCCAACTTCATTCTTCTGCATATGGACATTTAGTTTCCACAGCATCATTTGTTGAAAAGACTGTTCTTTTCCCATTGAATGATTTTAACACCCTTGTCATTTGACTATATATCGAAGGGTTCATTTCTAGGCCTTCTCTTCTATTCCATTGGCCTATATGGCTAGCACCACATGATTTTGATTATTGTAGCTTTGTAAAAAGTTTTTTTTTTTTGAGACAGAGTTTCGCTCTGTCACCCAGGCTGGAGTGCAGTTGTGCAATCTCGGCTCACTGCAATCCCCGCCTCCCAGGTTCAAGTGATTCTCCTGCCTCAGCCTCCTGAGTAGCTGGGATTACAGGCACGCCCCATCATGCCCAGCTAATTTTTCTATTTTTAGTAGACACAGGGTTTCACCATGTTGATCAGGCTGGTCTCAAGCTCCTGACCTCGTGAGCCACCCGCCTCGGCCTCCCAAAAGTGTTGGGGTTACAGGCATGAGCCACTGCGCCCCGCCAAAAGTTTTGAAATAAGGAAGTGTGAGTCCTCCAACTTTGTTCTTATTTTAAGATTGTTTTTGCCATTTGAGGTCCCTTGAGATTCCATATAAATTTTAGGTTTGTATTTCTGCAAAAAAAGCTACTAAATTTTTTATAGGAATGGCACTGGATCTTAGCAATATTAAATCTTCCAATTCATAACCATGGGTGTCTTTTCATTTATTTGTGTATTTAATTTCTTTCATAAGTGTTTTGTAGTTTTTAGTGTGCAAGTCTTCACACTAAAGTAAACCAAGGAAGTTAAGTTCACTCCTAAGTATTTTATTATTTTTGGTACTATTGTAAATATAATTTTCTTAATTTCCTTTTTAGATTGCTCATCATGAGTGTGTAGAAACTTAACTGATTTTTGTGTGTTGATTTTATATCCTATAACTTTGCTAAATTCAATTATTAGCTCTGACAGGTATTTTGTATAATTTAGAGTTTTCTACATGTAAGATCATGTCACCTGCAAACAGAGATAATTTACTTCTTCCTTTCTAGTCTGAATGCCTTTTAGTTATTTTTCTTGCCTAATTAGTCTGGTTAAAACTTCTAATACTATATTGAATAGAAATGGTGAAAGTGGGCACCCTTGTCTTGTTCCTGATCTTAGGGGAGAAGCTTCCCATTTTTCTCCATTGAGAATAAAGTTCTCTGTGGATTTTTCCTACATGGTCTTTATTATGCTGAGGACATGTACACTTCTTGAGTGCTTTCCATGTGCCAAGCATTTCTAAATGCTCTGTATATATTATTTCCTTAATTGCACATAACTCTGTGAAATAGGCTCTATTATCCCTCTTTTTTTCAGATGAGAAAACTATTGCATAGAGAGGTATGTTCTCCCTATAAATAAGATGATTTCTGTGTGTGGATTTTATTTTTACATATGGCATGTTGGTTTTATTAAAATAATGATTTATTTAGTGATATTAAGCTTTAATTTTAAACAAACCAACTTTGTAGCATTATCAATCACTCCATGTTGTGAATTTAGATCACACAATCACTTATTAGATGATAGACTGCTGCAGTACAATGCTAAAGGTCATGATTACTACATATCCTACTTAGAACACAACTGTTTGGATTTTTCTTTTTTTTTTGTTTTTGAGACAGAGTGTCTCTCTGTCACCTAGGCCGGCATGCAGTGGCATGCAACCTCAATTTCCTGGGCTCAAGTGATTTAAGATCCTTAACAAATACCTTTCCGCTTAAAAATCTAATATATAGGCCGGGCACTGTGGCTCATGCCTGTATTCCCAGCAATTTGGGAGGCTGAGGCAGGTGGATCACTTGAGGTCAGGAGTTTGAGACCAGCCTGGCCAACACGGTGAAACTCCGTCTCTACTAAAAATACAACAATTAGCCAAATGTGGCGGCAGATGCCCGTAATCCCAGCTACTCAGAAGGTTGAGGCAAGAGAATCGCTTGAACCCTGAAAGAGCAAGATACTGTCTCAAAAAAAACCCAAACAGTTTTGTTTTTTTTGTTTGTTTGTTTGTTTTTTTGAGACAGAGTCTTGCTCTGTCACCCAGGCTGGAGTGCAGTGGTGCCATGTTGGCTCACTGCACCCTCCATGCCTCCCGGGTTCAAGTGATTCTCCTACCTCAGCCTCCTGAGTAGCTGGGACTACAGGCATGCACCACCATGCCCAGCTAATTTTTATGTTTTTAATAGAGACGGGGTTTCATTATGTTGACCAGGATGGTCTCAATCTCTTGATCTCGTGATCCGCCTGCCTCTGCCTCCCAAAGTGCTGTGATTACAGGCGTGAGCCACCGCAGCTGGCCTATATATATATTTTTAATCTAACATATTAATGTAATTTTTACTATTTGTAAAAATCATTAAAAACTTTTCCAGAGGCCGGGTGTGGTGGCTCACACCTGTAATCCCAGCACTTTGGGAGGCCGAAGCAGGCCGATCACGAGGTCAGGAGATCGAGACCATTCTGGCTAACATGATGAAACCCCGTCTCTATTAAAAAATACAAAAATTAGCCAGGCGTGGTGGTGGGCGCCTGTAGTCCCAGCTACTCGGGAGGTTGAGGCAGGAGAATGGCATGAACCCGGGAGGCGGAACTTGCGGTGAGCAGAGATCGTGCCACTGCACTCCAGCCTGGGCGACACAGCAAGACTCCGTCTCAAAAAAAAAAAAAAAAATCTTTCCAGATAAGAACAGCTACTATGTTACATACAATAACTCAGTTAAACAGCTTAAGAACTCACTGTAGTTTAGCGGTTAAGACCCAGCACTCCAGAGCTAGATGATCTGGATTCAAGTCCTGCCTCTATTATATATACGTGTGATTAGGCCACTGCACTCCAGCCTGGGCAACACAGCAAGACACTGTCCTATGAAAAAATATTTTAAAAAAGAATGATGAAAATGTAATATGTCATTTGGGAACATGTCCTATTAATGTAATAACATATATATGTAGAATAAGTTCATTTTTATAAAGCAAGCATATAATTCCATAAGAGTACAAAAAAATGGCCAGGCATGGTGGCTAATGCTTGTAATCCCAGCATTTTAAGAGGCTGTGGACGGATCACCAGAGGTCAGGAGTTCGAGACCAGCTTTGTCAACTTAGTGAAACCTCATGTCTACTGAAAATACAAAAAAATTAGCTGGGTGGGCATGGTGGCAGGTGCCTGTAATTTCAGCTACTTGGGAGGCTGAGGTAGGAGAATTGCTTGAGCCCAGGAGGGAGAGGATGCAGTGAGCCGAGATTGTGCCACTGGACTTTAGACAGGGCAACAGAATGAGACTCTGTTTCAGAAAAAAAAAAAAAAAAAAAAAAAAAAGCAGTAGCAGGAAAGGCCAGCTTGGTGCCCTGTGCTGAGCAACCAGACCTGGCACCCCTCAGGGCCAGCATCAGGTGATCTCCCACCACTAAGGTCAACAGCAGCTGCTTCCAAATCTGACGCTATCAGGCAGCACTCTCAACATCTTCCTCACTCAGGTGTCCAAAGGGCCCTGGCCAACCGGACACTGGGCTCAGTGTGCCCAGGAGGGAGCAGCTGGGCCTGTGGCCTGCACCCCTTGGTCAGCCCAACTCGGCCGCCCTGAGCAGGACTGAGGGCTGCCCCAAAGCTTCACAATCGGGGTGGTTGCAAATTACATTCTAGGCTGTGTTAGGACTATATATTCTATGTATTGCAAACATTTTTTTTCCTTTTTTGCAAGGTGGATGGATGAAAAGAGAGAGCGAGAGATAAAGGAGCATGGGCAAACATTGATTGTAAAATCCCAGTGGTGGATATAGGTGTGTTTGTGTTCATTGTACAATCCTTTCCACTCACCTATAGGTTTGAAAATTTCAACAATAAAGGGTGGAAGAAAACCAAATAACTAAAGAAGAAAATTATGCTTACACATAGACAACCAGAAGTCATGATACACATCCTGGGTGACAAGTGACTGATGAGAGGGACAGACCAAGCCCTTGGGCTGCAGGGAGTCAGAGGGGCTGGTCATCAAAGAAGGCTTCCAGGACGAGATGCCCTTTGAACAGGGCTGTGAAGGACAGGTGGTCTCGGCCCTTCAAGGTGAGGCAGGGCTTGCAGGGTGCCTACGCCCCACCTGGTCCCACCTCTGCACAGGGCGCCCAGAACAGGGAGTGGCTCCTGGAGGGCCTGGGGGTCCTGCTAAAAGCCTCAGACACCTGCTAGGCTTAGAAGGGAGGCGCCTGCCAAAATCCTCCAGCCATATGTGGGGGATGGGCTCAGGACTGGCCTGGAGCAGTGAGCCCAGCAGAGGCCTCTGCCAGGCTGGATATGAGGCCCAGGACTGAACGGGGGAGTCTAGGCAGTGTGTCTCCCTCCCTGGCCTCCTTCCTGGGCTCCCCAGAGCCCTCCTGGCTTCTTGGTGGCAGCCTGCTAAGAGGGCTCATTCTGTTGCATTTGGGTTGCAGGCTCCTGCCTTGGCCTTTCCCTGCTGTGACTGTCACCCTCCATGTGGGGCAGCTTTGCCCAAGTCAGCCAACAGCTTACAGGTCAGGGCTGTGACTGCCGGGCCACGTGAGCAGAGGCAGAGGGCTGAGCTGGTGGGCAGAGGGCACCTGTCACCTCAACTCAGCTGCCTCCAGGGAAGAGTGACGACTCACATCCTCACCTGGGGTTGACAGGGCTGCTCAGACGCCACAGCCTGTGCATGTCCAGGGAACATCATCAGAGGAGCACAGCTGTCACACTGGCTGCACGGCTAAGCAGCTTTAAACCAAGAGCAGCAGAAAGAGACCCCAAGGGGGAGGGGAGCTCTCCCTACTCCACCCCCATCTTCAGCTCTGCATCGGGGAGAGGTGAGTGGGGGACAGAGCCAATCGTGGAAGTGTCAGCACAGCTCCTGTTTCTGGGACCTACCAGCTCCCAGCCCTATGCCAGTCCCTGCACAGCTCAGTGCCTTGGGACTCACAACAGGCCTGACAGCATCCTTTCTGTTCATGGGAGGCACTTCTGGAGCTCGCTGACATTGGACAGTTTGCTCCTGGTTGTGTGCCCATGGAGAGCAGAGCTCAGACATAGACGGTGTGTCTGTCCTCACAGCCTACTGCCAGGGCACCCTGCAGTGAGGCACTGGGAGGCCAGAACCCAGCTGCTGCTCTGGGCCGGCGGCACCCAGCCTCGTGCTGTCCCCACGGAGGGAGGACACCCAGGGCTGTCTTCCTCTCCAGCAGCCGCATTTGCATAAATGCCGGCCATGCGGAGTGCCAGTGCGCACAGGCAGAGGTCAGGAGAGACAGGGGTCATCACAGAGGACCACACGAGGCTGTCACCACCCATGCTGGGACCCCAGATGGCAAGAGGTCACCCTTAATTCCAGACAGTAGGGACGGATGCTGGGATTGATCTTGTGGGACTGAGGTGAGCCGAGGGTGTTTGTGTGGACACCTTTGTCAGGCTGTGGAGGTTTCCTTCCACTTCCAGGGTGCTGTGGCATGTTGACGCCCCCACTTCCTGTTCTTCATTCTCTGAGATAACCGCTTGGTTCCTGTTTCCCGTTTTGTTGATGTGGTAAATTACACAGACATTTCAGCTCCTGCACCTGCCTGGCCTTCCTGGGAGGAGCCCTGGCTGCTCCTGCCCTGTGGTCTGGGTTAGCTGCTGCTCCATGCCATTTGCTAGTGTTTTATTGAGAGCTTCTCACACATGTCTTTTTTTGCTTTAGAGTTAACTTATTGTTGTGAGGTAACAACACACTAATTGTACACAGGTACTCACACCATCACCCCCGCATATTCCCCCCACACCAACACTCACATTCACACCCATGTGGGCCACACATCCACACCCTCCCACCCATGCACACTGGACCACAAACACACTCAACCCACCCCATACCACACACATCACACCACACACCACACACCCGAAGCACACACATCCACACACCACACACACACATAAATAGGAAACACATACACCAGAAATACCAGACACACCACACATCCCATACACACACCACACACACAAGCAGTACACTCCCGACTCCTCCACACACCAAACACACTAGACACCATGCACCAGGTACCCTTCCCACACACTTCCACAGCACCCCAGCTTATGCCACACACTCTGCACATACACCACACACATGCATATATGCCTCCTACACACACACACCCCCACACACATACAACACATACCTCCTCAGCTCCCACACCACATACACCCACAACACAACACACACAGATGCATCACTCATGCACACCCCCACACACCACACTCACAGCACATATACACACCCCACACACAGATCACACACACATTTACACAACACACAGACCATGTATTACCCTCCCCCACAGACTTCACACACATCAAGCCTCCCACAGCACAACTTCCCACACATACTACACATACTGTACCCACACAAACTACATACACATATACCACACACACCAAACATACACACCACATACACACACCACACTCACACACTCCCCCACACCCCTGCTTCCTCACACATACCAAACAAATGCACACACTCCATACACACATGCACTCATGTACACCACCCTTTGGCTACCCCAGGGCCTCCGCAGCTCTCACCTCCTTACACACGCAGAGGAAGACTCCACCGACATCACTTCAAGACAGGTCTTTGAGCTGGAACACAGGAGGGGTGGGGCAGGGCAGGGAGAGTGAGCCAGGCCCCCAGCCCCTCATTTCCTCCCACTCACGGCATCAATGGTGCTTCTCAGGGCCTTGAAGCCATCCTACACTGCAAACACATGGTCCGGAATGCCTGCCATTGCTGTTATCTACAGAGAGCAGAGCTGGCTTGGTTCCCCAGCCCAGGGGTGAGGATGCAGCAGACCCCCAGCCCAGGGGACAGCGTCCTGCCCCCATGCTTTGGGGGCAGCAGAATGCCAGGCTCTGAGGGCCACAGGCTTCTCCAGCCAGCAGCCCACTCTCAGGGAGTGTCTTCCGCCCTCCCCCTCTGGTGTGGTGGGATTTATATGACATGCTGTCATTTCTGCAATAGTCATGGGGTGGCCCAACTCACTTGGGGCAGATTAGACGACCCTTCCCACAGTGGCCCTGGGAAAGCCACCTGGGATGCCTTTCCCTACTCTAACCCTAACCTGATTACAAGGCTCCATATTGGTGTCTGGTTAACCTGTTTGGAATTACTGGGTCTTTCCTATAATTAGCCACACCGAGGGTATAAATGGTGGCCCCTGGGCTCCGAGCCCTTTCAGCATAAGGGAAAGAAGGCATTGAGTATTAATTACCAAAATACATGAAGCAAAATGCTGATAAATACGAACTGAACTCACTTCTTTGAGAGTGTCCAAAAATGGATGTTTCATCATTGTTCCATCGGTCATTGCAATAATCATGCTGGAAACCTTGTTGTCTGCAGGAGAAGCAAGGAGTGGCCTGCTTAGCAAAGGCCCCAGAAGTGACCTCCAAAAGCTCCTGTGTTGGGAGAAAAGCTGAGTGTTGGGAGAAAAGCTGAGGCAGGGCTTGCATGTTTGCTAGACTTGCTGGCTCCTTGCTTCTAGCACTCCCATTATCTCAAGCAGCCATATGTTTCTCATTCACTTGATACTGTTTCCTTTCAACCCCCATATCCTCACGGGTTCTTTGTTTGAGCACCAGTAAACAGCATGGGCTAGCAGAGCTCGGGGCCTTTGCAGCTTCCACACTCGCAATGGCCTTCTGGTCCCACTTTCTCTCTCAAACTGTCTTTTTCTCATTCCTTTGACTCTGCCAGACTTTGTCACTCCCACGATCTGGTATTGGGTCTGATCATCCCAACACTCCAGGACCCCATGGGATGCTGGGCCTATAGCACTGATCACTCCAGGGCATGGCCAGGTGCCCCCACCTCATCCTCCAGGGGAGAGGCTGCCAAGACCCAAGCACCTGCTACACAGAGACCCCTAGAGTGAGGGAGGTCTCAGCCCAGCACCCATTTTACAAAGGAGGAGCTGAGAGGGGGAGGCCCCTTCTCACCAGGCTGCCTGAACCCTCACCCGCTAGCAGCCTGCACTACCTCTGCCTGAGGGCAGCTCCAGCCAGGACTCCACAAGCACAGGCCTGTCGCACAGGCAGGCTGAGGTGCAGCTGGGCTCTCCTGTGGGCAGAGCCTGCGGGCAGCCCTACTGGCATCTCTGGGCCCAGGAATACAGGACTCCAGGTCAGTGGCACCTAGGCAGGGGACCCCATGGCCACCTCAATGCCTTTCCCCACCAACCCTGCCATTTCCTGACAAGAGCTGCAGACACACAGTGGGGAGGGGAGTCAGCGGCTGTGGACAGCCTTCTGCATCATCTGAGACACACTCAAGGGATGCAAGTCACTCAGAGGGGAAACAAGGAAAGGAGGAGGAAGACTAAGGTGTGTGCAAGGGGGCAAACCCCTTGGCTCTTCTCTTTTCTTTTTCACACAGCCCAGCTGGAGGGCAAGCACCTCAGGGTTATGAGCACCAGAACTGCACACGCAGGATCCTACACAGTTCTCAGAACTCCATGGGGCAGGGGCTTACTATGCTCATTGCACCAGGGAGGGACCTGGAGCTCAGAGCAGGTGAGCAACTTGCTCCAAGAGGCAGGGCAGGTGTGGCCTTGCAGAGTCTGCACACAGAGCTCTCTGAGGCTCACGACCACTCTGTTCCCCCTATAGGACCACCAGGGGGAAGGCAGGTGTTTAAACCTGGAGTTGAAATTTTCCATCTGCCGAATTGTGTGCAAGAAAATGAAGAAATATTGAGCCTGGACATTGAACTGTTCCCACTGATGCTCTAAGACCTTGTCAACTAGAATCTATTCTTGGAGCTCAAGGGGTCTATACATTTCTAAATCTTGCCTGCATGGATGTGCGTCCTTCAGGCACCATGTTCTGAAGCTTGTCGAGACCCTCTTTTATTTTCTTCCTGAAAAAACTCCAAAAAGGTGGTTGACATGGAAAGACATGGACTGTTAAAAATTAGCTCCCAAGCTCTCTGGGAGCCACTGTTCACTGTGGAAGGCCTCCTGGATGGAGGAGGGGGCCAAGCACGGGCTCTGTCCTGCTTATTCCTCACTGTGACATTGACCATAGACTTCAGGCCTTGTGATCTCATCCCAGTTCCAGGGAATGCAGGCCTGGGGAATCTCACCAGGGCCCCATTAGACCATCTCTGGTGACAGTGGGAGCTCCCCATGGATGAGCAACTGTGAGTCAGGAACTGCAACGGGGCCGACATTCCTAACCCTAACCCTAAGCCAGAACTGGGAATGGGCAACTGAGAGTCAGCGACTGACAATGGGGTTGACATTCTTAACTCTTAACTCTAACTCTAATCTTCACCCTAACCCTAACCCTGAACTGGGGATGGGCAACTGAGAGTCTGCCACTGACAATGGGGTTGACATTCCTAACTCTAACTCTAACCCAAACCGTAACCCTAACAAGGACTCTCTTGTGTTGGACACTCGATCCTTTAACAGGTAGGGCTGCATTTGGGAAAAGTCATCCTACTAAGCCCCCAGCCTTGCATCCAGCCCCCACGGCACCAGACCCCTGACCCTGACTCAGTTTCCTCCTCTCTCTTTACCCTGCTACAAGAAATACCAAATCTGCTTAATTAGACTGCCTGGCCTCTTTGACTTCCTGTGCCCTTGAAACAAAAAGACCAAAGGCTGGAGAGGCAGCCCTGATGGCTGTGCATGCAGGGGCTGAACACTGATCTGCAGGCTGGCTGGGGGATGTAGCCTGTCAGCTGCTGTTAAAACAGACAAAATGGGCTGGGGTAGCCAGGACTGGCTCTGGTGGCAGGACTGGGACAGGCCAGGGACTTAGGGTCAGGCTAATCCAATGTGACAGGCTGAACCTGCACAGCAAGGCTGGGCAGAGCACGGACCCTGATGCTCTAAGGATGGCTTCCCACTGCAGGCAGTGTCCCTGCGATGGCCAGAGCTCTAAGAGCCCTGCCCTGCCCAGCCCAGGATGGGAGGAGGCCAGGCCTATCCATACCCAGAAGAGGCCATGCCCAAACCCTGCTCCCCGTCTGGGTCACGCACCACAGTCCTTCCCCATAGACTTGCTTTTTACCACCTCATACCCACTCCAGTCTCTCTGCCAAACCCACAGCACAGGGCACACAGATCCAAGCCTTCCCCCAGCTCAGGATGCGGCAGCCCACCCTGTATCCCCTTGAAGCTGCAAGCGGGGTCCAGTCCCCCATCCAGTCCTCAGTGTCCGCACCTCTCTCCTGTGCTTCACCTTCTGTGGGCCCAGTTCTGGGCATGTGCATTGGAAGTGCCCTCATCTCCTGCCAACCAGGAACTCTGCAGTGCACCCTGCTAAGCCTGGGCACCTCTCTAGGCCACCTCAAGCCGCTTGAGCTTGCTCCTCCTACCTCCCTCCCTCCAGTTTCCCAGCCTGGCTTGGAGCTCGGAACCCCACCCAGGAACTCCCTTGTCTGGGCCTGCCAGCATCCCTGCACTAAAGTCACACGACTCTCACCACCGGCTCTGACCCTGTCTCCCTCCTGCACTGGCCAGGGCAGGGGGAACAGGCACAGAGCAGCAGCCAGCAAAGGTGTGTGTTCAAAGGACACACCCCCCCGCCCTGCCAGCCCCTGCACCCCGGGAATCCTCATAGCCACCTCCCAGGGAAGGAGGCAGGGCAGAGAGAGGGCAGGGGAGGGTGCAGTGGGGGAGGCTGAGAACTTCTGGAGCACAGAGACTTGCAGGTAACCTTGCAGCCATGGGTAGGAGGATGCAGGAGAGCCGGGGCTAAGGTCAGGGTGGGTACTGTGAGTTGCCCTGACCGGCCTGCCCTGTGTGCTGTCAGGCTCCCAACCAAGGTCTCCGGGAGCCCCTTAGCTCCCTGGAGCTCCCTCTGGCTCAGCTCGTCAGGCCTCCCTTTAGGGCTCAAAGCAGCACTCACTTGTCTGAGGTGAGCGGCAAGACGGTGTTGCTGTCCATGGAGTAGGTGACGAGGGACATCCGCTTATTTGGGCTGAGATGGAATCAAGTGCTGGTGAAAAGCCGGAGGCACCAGCTCAGAAGCCAGGGTGAGTGATGCCAATTCCCCACCCCTCACCCCAACTCTGTTACGAATTCCCTGTTATGATGGACAGGAAGGTTGACATGGTGACTTTGTGACCTGCAGCTCTTCCCAATGTTCTGCATGCTGACAACACCAAGGGGAGGCAC
>NW_026652278.1:83911701-83916905 GCF_009828535.3 Hylobates moloch
TTTTGGTGTATGTGTGTTTGCTATTTATGTGTGTGTGTGGTGTGTGGATGTGTGTGCTTCAGGTGTGTGGTGTGTGGTGTGATGTGTGTGGTATGGGGTGGGTTGAGTGTGTTTGTGGTGCAGTGTGCATGGGTGGGGGGGTGTGGAGGTGTGGCCCACATGGGTGTGAATGTGAGTGTTGGTGTGGGGGGAATATGCGGGGATGGTGGTGTGAGTACCTGTGTACAATTAGTGTGTTGTTACCTCACAACAATAGGTTTAACTCTAAAGCAAGGAAAGACATGTGTGAGAAGCTCTCAGTGAAACACTAGCAAATGGCATGGAGCAGCAGCTAACCCAGACCATGGGCCAGGAGCAGCCAGGGCTCCTCCCAGGAAGGCCAGGCAGGTGCAGGAGCTGAAATATCTGTGTAATTTACCACATCAACAAAACGGGAAACAGGAACCAAGCGGTTATCTCAGGGGATGAAGAACAAGAAGTGGGGGCGTCAACATCCCACATCGCCCTGTGAGCAGAAGGAAACCTCCACAGCCCGACAAAGGTGTCCACACAAACACCCTCGGCTCACCTCAGTCCCACAGGATCAATCCCAGTGCCTGTCCATGCTGTCTGGGACGTAGCGAGGATGCCCTCTTATCAGCCGGGGTCCCAGCATGGGTGGTGACAGCCTTGTGTGGGGCTCTGTGATGCCTCTGTCTGTCCTGAGCTCCTCCTGAGCAGGCTGGGGGTCTGCATGGCGGGCAGTTGCACGACTGCAGCTGCTGGAGATGAAGGGAGCCCTGGGTGTTATCCCTTCATGGGGACATCACGAGGCCCTTAGCAAGACCACGGGGCCTCCAGCAGCTGGGCTCTGGCCTCCCTGTTCCTCACTGCAGGGTGCCCTGGCAGTAGGCTGTGGGGACAGACACACCGTCCATGTCTGAGCTCTGCTTTCCGTGGGCACACAACAAGGAGCAAATTGTCCAATTCCAGCAAGCTCCATCGATGCCTCCCATGAACAGAAAGGATGCTGTCAGGCCTCTCGTGAGTCCCAGGGCACTGGGCTGTGCAGGGAATGGCACAGGGCTGGGAGCTGGTAGGTCCCCAAAACAGGAGCTGTGCTGACACTTCCATGATTGGTCCTGGGCTCTGTCCCCGACCCGGCCTCTCCCCCATGCAGAGCTGAGGGTAGGGGTGGAGTAGAGAGAGCTCCACTCTGTGCAGCGCTGTGCTGCAAGGAGAGAGAGACAGTCTGTCTGGAGAAAGAGAAAGAGATTCAGCTCTAGTGCTCTGGGGCTTTGGGACCAGGGTGCTCCCCTTCAAGGAAGGCAGCTTGTCAGAGGCAGCATCAGCACTGAGGCTGAGGCTCAGGATGGCTGGGCTTAGACATGCAACATGGAGAGGTGAGGAGCAGAGCCCTCAAGGCAGAGGAGCGAGGGAGGATGCCAGGGCACAGCCAGCTCTTCCAGTAGCTGGGATGTGATTGCCTGAATCACAGGGTGTGGAGACCCCAGGAGCCTGGCAGGGGATGGTCTGGTGTGCAGGCTGGGTGGAGGGACTGGATCCTGCCAGCAGTGCAGAGCATCTCTGGAGGGTGTGAGCTGGGAGGGAAGATGTTCCTGGGAGGACTAGATTTGGAGATGGGCAGAGCCAGGGAGAGCAGGCTAACACACTTGGGTTGTACTAAGAAGGAAGCCTGAATCCCTGAACAGGTAGCAGGAGCCCAATCAGGCATGGAGGATGGTGGACAGGCAGCTGCAGACGCAGGTGGCTCAGGACAGGGTTTGAGGGGGCACAAGGGGAAAGTAAGCATCATCCTGGATGGGGACTAGCAGGGCAGGGGCAGGAGAGGGCAGGTCCCAGGATGGGGTCTAGAGGGGAGAAGGGCCCCTTTCACTAAGAGAGAGACCGTTTCTGTAAGGGAATCCAGCATTTGAGGCATTTGCTACTCACATGCCCAAGGGGAGGCTTTAGGCATGAATGACAGGTTCAAGCAAGCTCAAAGTCTGCACACTCTGGGGAACACCTGTGAGGAATGGAGGGCTTCTTTAGGACCATCAGGCTGAGACTGGCCTGGCAGGGGACCCCTGGGATTCCAGGCAGCCTGGGAAGGGTGGCCTTGAGTAGATAAGGAGCTGAACAGTCCCCACGCCAGGGAAACCACAAGCATTGATGGGCTGCTGCTCCTACCGTGGTATGTGGGCATCATCAGTGTCACATCACAGATGGGGAGGCTGAAGCAAAGTGGCATATGCCCACTGGCATTCTGGGAGCCTGCTGCAGCCCTCCAGCCACAGGTGCTGAAGGGGATGCAGTTACAGTCCTCATGCTTGCAGAGCAAGGACAGGCATCTCTAGAAGGACAGGGCAATTCCCACAACGGGCTCAGCCTTCTGCCAGGACATGACCAGAAAGACCAAGCAGGGTGGTCATCTTAGCTGGGAGCAAGGATAATGGGCTTCCTGGAGGAGGCCACTCTGGAGCTGAGTCTGAAAAGGTGAGCGGCAGTTCACTGGGCAGACAACATTAGGAAAAACATTCCAGAAACAGAGGACAGCCTATACAAATTGAGAAATGGGAGAGCTGAGGGGCTCTGAGAAAGATTGTTATCTAATTTGCTGCCTGCTAAGCCCCAAGAGAATAGCCTTGGGGAAACCTAACAATTCTCCTTGAAAAGGCCAGGCTTTCAATTTGCTTCATGCCTACAAGATGGCTTCTGGAGCTCCAGCCATCACACTCATACTCCAGGCAGGAAGAAGAAGGAAAAAGGGAAAGCAGCCTTCTTTAAAGCAATGCCCAACAATTCCTATTTATACTCCATTGCCAGAATGCATTCACATGGCCATGTTACTCAGCAAGGGAGACTGGGAAAAGGTCATTTTACAACTGAGCACATTGCCTCTCTCTCTTTTTTTTTTTAATTTTAAGTTCCGGGATGCATGTGCAGGATGTGCGGGTTTGTTACGTAGGTAAATATGTGCCATGGTGGTTTGTTGCACCACATTCCCTCTCTTAACAAAAGCAGGCCTTGTTAGTAAGGAAGACAGGAAGAATGGACTTGGGGTGACCAATCCGTGTTTGGTATTGCTGGGCCCATTTGAGAGATGGGAAAGCTAGTCCCAAGAGGTTGAGTGACTTGCCTGAGGTCAGAGGCTAGCTTGAACCCCAGTCCCTTTGACCTTACTTAGAGTGACCCTGAGGGCCTTTTTGAAAGGCCCTGATCAAGTCCTCAGACAAGCTTGCCCCGATCATGAGCGTAAGAAGCCAGCAGAGAGAAAGGCATCGCAGACGAACACAAAGACAATCTCTGTGTGGCTTCCAGCTGTGTGGGTGGTGAGTTGGCTACACTGGTGTGTGCCCAAGATGAAAACAAAGCAGCTGCTTCTGCAAGACAGAGTTTGCTCTTCCTACGGGTCTGGATCATCCTCTTCCCAAACCAAGGGAACTGTGGAGCTGCTGCCTTCTCAGCTCATCACCCACCCAAGGGTCCCTGGAGCCAGCCTTGAGGGCTGTGGTGAGCGCTCATCCCTTCCACATGCTCACTAGAGCCTTCTGGGCCATGCTGGGGCACAGAGGTAATTGGGGCCTCCCCCTAGCTACCAGGGAGAAGCAAACAATTTTGACCAGAGGGCTGAGGGAGTCCAGAGTCAGAGACTCAGGGCTGCCTGTAGAGGCAGAGGGGACTTTAACGCTAGAACTGAGTCTGGAAGGAGTCCAGGCTGGAGGCAGCACCGAGGGGAGAGAGGAGGAGCACAGCAAAGCCCACCCTGTGCGTCCCGATGGGTCCTGGCCCCATCCCTGGAGCCAGGCAACCGCAGCCTTCTGAGCCCAATTCCAATGCCAACACGATGACCTTCTCTCTCTTCTCTTCCCTACAGGGGAGGTACCTCAGCTTAGCCCTTGCACAGTCCCCATATGCACAGGGTCCCTGCTGCCCAAGGATCTGCTTTCCACACAGCCAGGAGTGCCTTTCCCTACCACAGGCTCCCTGCAGCCCAAGGATGTGCCTGAGACACAGCCGGGAGTGCCTCGCCCTCAAACAGGCTCGCTGCAGCCCAAGGATCTGCCTGAGACACAGCTCGGAGTACTTTTCCCAAGTACAGACTCTGTGCAACCCAAAGAGCTGCCTTCAACCCAGCCGGGAGTGCCTCCCCCTCACCTGCTCCTCCAGGAGCCGCCTCCCCGCTGCTAGGTGCTTGAGGCCTCCCTCCAGGATGCTGCCGCTGCTGTCCCCGCTGCTCAGGCACACTGCAGAACCCCCTTTGTCACTAACACCCTCAGAGCCCAACTTCTAAGGCACCAAACACCCAAGATTAACAGGCTTTTGTTGCTGAACTGGACATATACATTGAGTCTTTTCTTATGCTCAAAGGAGTTGAATTCTTGCTGATCAACCAAAGTTGACTGTGTTTGTCACCAAGGAGCTTATTCTTTGAGTGAGCTGGATTTATACTGCACCTGCCACGACACAGCGCCCTGGTGCCGTTGGGATGCCAGGCATGGATGCATTCCAGTCCCAACAGCCCCGACTTCATCTGTCATCAAGGGCTGGGACACACGAGGCCTTAGGCCAAATTCTCCATTCAAAAAGCCCAAAAAGTCTTTGAAATATGAATTCAATGCTGTGTCTCCCTCTCTAGCTTTTGTTTGTTTGTTTTTCTTTGTTATTGTTGTTTGAGACAGAGTCTCGCTCTGTCGCCCAGGCTGAGTGCAATGGTGTGATCTCAACTCACTGCAACCTCCGCGTCCTGGGTTCAAGCGATTCTCCTGCCTTAGCCTCCCGAGTAGTTGGGATTACAGGAATCTGCCACCATGCCTGGGTAATTTTTGTATTTTTAGTAGAAATGAGGTTTCACCATGTTGGTCAGGCTGGTCTCAAACTCCTGACCTCAGGTGATCCACCCACCTCGGCTTCCAGAAGTGTTGGGATTACAGGCGTGAGCCACAGCACCCAGCCCCTCCCTAGTTTTTTGAAAGGAAAAATACTTGCATATCTCACTTCCTGTACTCCTCATCTTCTTGTCCCTGGTTTCCATTTTTTGGCTACTCAAATTCTGAATGTGTCCCAGAAGGCAGTGAGGCCCTTCTGGAAATGCTAATTATCTTCCCAGATACCCCACACCGTCCCCAAGACCAGGCAAATTTCAGGGAATCCTCCTCATTTCACGAGAAAAGATAAACTTCCCTCCTTAATCATTTGTCCCCATAGAAGAAACCACAGCCCCA